>NW_009647692.1:963092-972569 GCF_000708025.1 Charadrius vociferus
CCGGCGGCGGGAGCATCGCTGGCGGTGGCTCGCTTGAGTTCACGCGCGGCAGGGAGTGTCCCGAAAGCAGAGCGTTTTCCTTGGCAGCGGCTTTGCTGTGGGTCTGCACCCGCATCATGGGATGCAGTTGCGCTAAATCTGATTTGGATTTTCAGAGTTCAAAATTAATTGTTTTTTTTTTTTAAATTCTGTTTGATTTTAACTTCATTCTGCATCAACAAAAATGACGTGCATCAGTGTGGGAATGGGATGAACTGCCTGCGGATGACACTGGCCTCCCCCCGGGGGTTACAGGGAGCGTAGGTGGGACTGCGGACTGGGCTGGGGCACCTCTTACCAGCTCAGGCAGGGCGAGATGAACCCCAGCCTGATCTGCAGACAGGAGCAGAGTTGGTCATGATTACAAGAGAAAAGAGAAGAAACGTTGCCTTCTTGGCAGTAAATTGTGCACCAGACTGGGTGGGTTTCACCGGACAGGCTTGGTGCGTACCTTCACTCCTGCAAAGAGAACGGGGGAACTGTACAAAGGAGATTGAAAAGTAAAACCTCTTACTCTTAAAATAGCAAAGCAGTTTTTCATTAAAGGGGAAAAAAACCACCCAAAAAACAAAGACAACTGAACCTTGCAGAGGAGGCGTGTGGCGTGCCGGCCCCGAGGCTCTGCGTAGCCGATGATCTGTGCCCGCAAGGAGTATGACAGTGCACTCGCTGCTGCAGCCTCTCTTCCTGCAAAAGCCTTTCTCCCCGTTCCAGCTGGAACTTCTTTGAAACAGACTGTTTGTTTCCTTGGCTGGATTTAAATATTTGTATCTGCATCAAATCAGATAAGTCAGAAAGTTAAATTCCAAACTTCCCATGGAGCTGTCATTTTAATTTATCCTTAAGAGTTGGGCTTGGTGCTCTGCAACAGTAAATTAGAATCTCTGCAATTAAACACACTGTTGCACAAAGGAAATTAGGCTGAACGCAGCTGGAAGTTAATAATCCTTTTAAGTGGTGATTCAGTGTTAGGCGGTGTAGGCTGTTGTGCTCTGGGCTGAGGGAGTTGTCCCCGCGGTCACGGCGGCGGGGTGGGCTCCGGTCCGAGCGGCAGAGCCTGCGATGAAGCCCATTTGTGACGCAGGCCACCTCGCCCTCATTCTTCGCTTTCCTCCCTGCAAAACATGAGTGAAAATGCTGGAGGCCTGCGGAAAGTTTCTAAGGTGCATGAAATGACATGGAAAAAAAATGCAGTGGGAAGAAAATGCTGTTTTGCTTGGAGAGAGCAGAGCCCCATCCCCTCGGCTGAGGGAGGCCAGCACCGGCCGCCGGAGCAGCGTCCCCATCCGAGAGCAGGCAGGACAAGCCTGGCGTCTCACCGGAGAGCCACGCTGCGAGAGGGAATTGCACCGCGGTTCGCTTGCGCTGGGGCCGGTGCTGCTGGGGCGGCCAGGGAGCGGAGCTGCGCAGGAGGCGTCGGGCGCTTTGTCGCCAGGACGTCTGTGCAGCTGGGTGTTCCGATTTGAGTCTCTTCAGAGGATTCCTTGCCCAGTAGGAAATGTTGTAATCATCTTAGTTGGAAGCTAATTGAAGCCCTTAAGCAAGACTTTTCTCTACTATGTTCTCAAACTGTGCCTGTCGCTATGGTACCTGAACACCTTCCAGTTTCGGGGGTTATTTTCTATTCATATTTAGTGTCAGATGACATCCAGGCGATTTGCTCACCGGGTGACATTGGGACAGCCAAAACAAGACGGCTGGTGAGCAGCACAGCAGCAGCCTGGCAGACCGCGGATCACACCGCTGGTCCTGCTTGTTTGCCAGTTTCCCCACTACAACCAGAGTCAAATGCTGAGTAAATAATAATGTGCTTACAAAATGTTAGACAAAGCTGAGCTTCCCAGGGCGTGCAAGAGGCAAAGCGTAAAATCCTTTGAAGTTTGTGAAGCAGGGCGCCGCGGTGATCCAAACTGCTGTCTGTGCTGCTCAGATGCTCGCAGAAGCGTTGAGGGTGTTCTGAGATGATAGATGTTGGGTCTTAGTCCTGCAGAAGAGTATTTGTTCTGCTTAAGAAATTGACTTTGCTTACAAATTCCTAGGAGTCATTTACCAATCCTCCTTGCTGCTTGTAGCATTACAGATAGAAGATAGCTGTGATGAACTTAGCACAAACCGGTCATGTTCTAAATTGTTTATTGCCTCAGGAAGGGGAGAATTTCCTTCTGCCCCAGGAGCTCGGGCTGGTGTTGTACCCCACGTCCCGCAGACTTGGCGGGTGTTGGAGCAAGGCCACTGAGTGACACTAGCTCAAAACTTGCCTCTTGGGCCATGCCTGTAGTCTTCCCGGGAAGCACCCAGATAAATTTTTGTTGAAAACCAATCTTTTGATTTTTCTGCTTGTATGCGCTTAGAGAAATGTATAAAGGAGTGGCAAAGCCATTTAAAAGTCACAAGACCGCTCATGTGAACAGGCTGCAGGCCTCTCGCTGTCACTTGAGCTGTAGACCAGCTAGCCAGGGAAGTATTGTACCAAAGGAAAACAGTCTCCGTGTTCATGATGGAAATCGTCTCCTCCCAAGGCTGGGGCAGGTGCCGGGCTGCAGCTCCCTCCCGGCACCTCGCAGTTCCCGGGGTCCGATGCGTTTCTCGGGAGCTAAAAAAAATCATGATGTACTGCCCTCAAGGTAATTGACATCTCTTGAGTTTCTCAAGTAAATTACTGCATTGTTCATTTTGAGGGAAGTGTGCCTAATTTCCTCATCTGATTACAAACACGGGCTTCCTCAGCCCCACGGGCTTCCCATGGCCGTACTGTGGCCTCAGCCGACCCGCGGGCCGGGTCGTCGCTGCCCAGATGGATGTTATTTTCCTTTGTCAGATGTAACTGCTTTAGAGTGAAGTTAAAGCAAGAGCAGAAGTTCGTAGGTGTCAGATCATTGTCAGATGGAAAGAAAAATAGCAGTTCAGCAAACTCAACCCACGGGTGCGGGTGTGAAGTAGGCATTAAGGGAGAAGTGATTATCCGAGGCGGGAGAATGGACTCGATCCCTTCATAAACAAAACCCGTAATCCTGCAGGAGAGGACGTGTCAACATCAGTCATTGTGCCTCGATGCAGGAGACTGGTTCAGTTTTTCACTGTTAGGGTGGTTATTTTGCCTTCCCTCGTGCCGGCTTCCTCCTTTGTCACTGCTGTTGGCAGCGTGAGCTCCTCTGCCACCTCTCCTGTCCGTGTGCCGTGTTCTCCACAGGCACACACTACACGGGGAGCACGGGATGCTGCGTAAGGCAAACGATAAATTACAGAGCTGATTTCTGACCTCCTGCCTGCAGTACAGATCCGTCGTGAACTGACTTACCTGCGCTCATCAGCAATGCTAATTGTTTATATGAGATGTTTAAATTGTTTATCCTCAGCTAGTCTCTTCTGGCTTTTCAGGCTGCCTGAGGCAACACGCTGTGCACCTAAAAATGGTGCAGTTTCCCATTTATGACAACAATAAACAGCAGAATTGACTCCTTCAAGGGCAGAAGGTATACAAAGTACTGTCCAAGGATGCCTAAATAGCGCATGTAAAAAATCCTTTGTGCTGTCCTTTTTAAGTTGATCTTGTGGACATGTGAACAGGCCAGTACTATTTTCACATTTGTTAAATTTTGCTACAATAACCACAGCATCTCTTCTTCTTTTGGTGTGGTTTTATTCATTGCTCACTTCATCAGTGCCTGAACACAGCAATTCATCCCTGTCTGGTGTAGAGGACCAGAACAAGACCAGTGGATTTTTGAAGTCCCGTGGTAATGCTGGAATTAGGGTCTCAGTGTGACACAGGTGAAGGGGGACACCACAACCACACCGGTTCCTGGTGGAGGCAGGTGCCGTACACAGAGAGAAACCCTGCTCCGCTGGCGCGAGCTTTTGGTCTTGTACAAAGCAGAGAGCTCATTTACATTCAAGCACTGCAGTGGCTGGATTGTTGATCAAAATGCATAAGCCAAACTATGCTGAATCCAATTAAGTTCCCCACCTTGACGAATGTAGCTGTAACTGTTATTTTTTTATTCTGTGCCAGCTACTAGGTGCATGTACTTGTCTTCTATAAAACTTGCCTGATAAGAACTGGGTCTGTTTGTGCTTTCAGTGCCTCCTTCATGTGAGCAGCACTCACATGCCAAGCGGTGCTTCTTCGTGTTGTTTACCTGACCTGATCAATTGATTCCATCTTGTCTAATTAGCCTGAATTTCATTGCCAGTAATAAGGGCTTCCAGCAACAATAGGCTGTGGTCATGCAACATGGTGTCACCTGTAGATTTCAGAAAGAGAGAAACAAGACCTTTGAAAAATAGTGTTTAGTAATGTAAAGCAAGTTGGAACCCGCTTAAAAATGCGAAATGGGTAAGAATTAGGGCTGATCTTCCACTGGGGTCAGCAGGAGTTGTTTGTGCACAGCAAGTGCAGGGTCTGGTTCCTGCCCTGAACAGAGTCACTGAAGAATTGATTTCAGCTTCAGAGGCAGGGCAGCGGGCTGCATCGATACGGGAGATGGGGCGCTCAACCTGGGAACCCAGGGGATGCTGAGAGAGCATCCAGTCCCTTGGCACTCTGCGTGCCACTCGGAGCCAGACAGACATGTTCCGCGGTCAGGCATGTTCTCATGGCTTCCAGCACGTAGCCCAGGACGGTGCTTACCATGCGGTAGCACTGGCAGCGTTTTCCCTTTGGGTGACTTGCACGGTCGCTGAGGGGAAGAAACGTGGGATTCCCATCTTGAATCGGGGAGTTTGGTCCTCGAGCTGGCGCATCCGCCAAAACTGCTGTGGCTCCCAGGCAGCTGCGGGCGTCTGCAGTGATATCCGCGGCCATCGCTCCCCGGCCACAGCACGGTCTGCCCGAAGGGAGGCTCCGTCCAGAGAGCAGCCAGCGGGCTTTTGTTGGCAGGAGTGGCCACAAAACGTGTCACGCAATAGAGTGTTTCAAAATGCCAAGTGTTTGAACCTTGTTGAGTGAGAGGAAGCTGTTTCTTAACCTTTGCCAAAAGGGATGGTGATTTATTTATTTTTTCAACAGTGTCTCACTTGTGACATACACGAGAGTGTGGGAAAGGTAGACAGAATTCTAAACCTTTTATGTGCTTTTGTAATTGTTAGAGAATCTATCATACTGCTGTCATTTAACTGGTAGTTTAACGAAGCACTCAAGGTTGTGAAAGCCAAAACAACTTGTGAGTGGAGCGCAGCGCGGGGCTCCGAAACGACGGCTGCGGTGCAGCCCTTTGGGTGCTGGCGCTGCTGGAGAGCGGTACGGGAGGCGAGAGCGCACGTGGTCTGACGAACGCAGTGATGAGCACAGCTTGGTTGCACAGGATCTACTTTATGTGCAAGAGTGCCGAAGTCACCTACCTTTAAAACAAGGCAAAACCCCCAAACAAACAAAAAAACCCACTGACATCATAACTGCTTTGGTTTGTGTTTTGCTCTTCCCTGAGAGCCTGAGAGGGAGGAGGGGGGGGCCCCGCACAAGTCACAAGGGTAGTTTGGGTTCCTGTTCTTGTTAGCAGGAGCAAAGACGTGTGGTGATACCCTTTAAAATGAGGGTGAAGGAGTTACCAACCTATTAAAATTACAAACAAGTAATTGCAAGAAAACGATAGTCGGTGTGCGTTGAAGTGCAGCAGAGTTCAGCCCTTGTTACACAGCGCTTTGCGGTCACAGATGCTGGTGGCAGCCTTGCCAGACACTGCCAACTCCAAAATAATAAATGAGGAGGGTTTTGAAACTGTTGTACAGCAGCAGGAAGGTGGTATCAGCTTAATCTCCTGTTGTCGTGTCGGCGTTACTCTGATGTGATAGAAATACTGATACAGAGTGCTTTGGAGGATGTGGAAACGCGAGTAAGATTTTTACAGGACTCCTGGTCTCGGTTGTTATTTATCAGAAGTTAATAGTGACTCTGATCCCGCCTGTGCCTTGGACCTGCCCTGCCAATTGTTGTGGTTTTATCCCAACGCTTTTCTCTGTGCAGCTTCTTTTCTGCCCCTTTTCTCTCCTCTGTCACTGGGGAAGACCTGCGTTGGGCCACGGGGAGTTGGGTGACCTGGAGAGCTGTGGAACTGCTTCCGCACGGGATGTTAACATGTGCATCCAATAAACAAACCAGAAATAATGGATTTTTTTCTTTTCCGTTTTCTTTTTCTTTTATCTGTCTTACCCGTCTTTTATGTCATTATGAGTTAGAAGACTACATCAAGTTTACATTTAGACGGTCCCTTTCACTATAGAATTCTTACTATTTTCTTCAGTCCCTCTTGGTGACCTACTGTTCATTCAGGGGCAGCCAGCATAGCACCCATAGGAGAAAATACAGTCCAGAGTCTGCTGATGAGGGTGTCAGGTAGGGCCTCTTGGTCCAGTCCTGCTGAGGTACATCTTGATCTGAATAGCTGGGCTGCTCGGGTCATCTAGAGACAGCATTTAGAGAAGACTATGTCTTTGAAAATTATGGCTGTGGTTGAAAGAGGAAGGTAGACAGCAGGTGACCTGTTGTCCTGGACAAAGTAGGTGTGAGTTGGGTGCCATCTGTTGGGCAGGTACCCGATCGTTCGCTGTGTTTGTATTTCAGGAGAACAGGAACTAGCTCCCTGAGCATGACTCTGCAGTTTCCTGCAGCATTAGAAAGAATTTTATTTTGCTTCTCTTCCCAAGAGGCTGAGATCTTTGAGAGGAAAGTATCTCTAAAAGAAGATTGATTTCGTTCTGCAGACGTTCTGCAGTGATGTTAACGTTGCGCAGGCTGAGTGGGTTTGAGGAGAGCCGGTCAATTCTTGCTGTGTTCCGCTCTTTCGGAGTAGTGCGTGTTGTGATTCCGAGCTCATCGTCCCCAGCAGCTGGCACTTTCCCATCACTTCATATTTACAAATTTCACGGGACTTTACCTGCTCTGAGGCAGTGTCTCAGCCCAGCGGGCTGTCCTGTACCGTGCAGATGAGCTTCAGCCCTGGGACCACCTTGGTGGGCAGCAGCGGGGGTCTGAGCGCTGGCGCGGTGCCGGCGCGGTGGGCACACAGCGGCTTTGCCGGCCGGCGCTGGCAGCACTCAGCCCTCAGCACGGAGACAGAGATTTTCACTCGTGTGCACAGCTTTGATCCGTGGCCTCGCACAGGTGCCGGAGTCGGTTTGTATTTAACAACTGGGTTTTACGCCCTCCCACTGCTGCCGTGGCCGTAACAATGAGGGAGGGAGGTGGAGAGAAATCCTCTGGTGACCCAGATCTGCTCCGTGGGCCGTAGGTGGAGCCGTCGGGATGTGAGTAACTGGCACTGACCTCCTTACCAGGATGGAGGAACAGGGCAGAGAGGTGGTGCGGGAGGATGGCATCCTTCTCCCAGTCACCAGGACCTCAGCCTCCCAGACCCGCTGCCGTGGTGTGCATGTGGTGGGGGGGCTGGTTCTGGCAGAGCTCCTGGTTGTTGGCACCATCAGCACCTGCCAAAACTGTGTTTTGGGAGGTGTGCTGCTCTCCCGGGAGAAGCCCTCGCCTACCTGCTCCCCCGGGCAGCTGCTCAAAGCCTGGGAAACGTTTGCGATCCGACGCGCAGCTCGCTGGTGCGCCTTGCCTCTTGGCTGGGCTAAATTCGTAGGAATATGAACAAAGGGAGCGCCATACCCGGGACCCATCCAAAACTCCCCTTTGTCTCCCAGAGCGGATGCTGTGAGATGCCTCCAAGAAAAATACAAGAATACTGCAGCAAGTAGATGTAGCGATAATGTGTCTCCACATTAATCTCCTCCTCATCTCCAGCAGCGAGAGGTCTGGCTGTAGCTCGGAGGCGTCGCTGCTTGTCGCCCTCCAGAACGGCTCTGTACGTCCTCACGTGGGCTCAGGAAAGGCTTGCAAGGGTCCCGCATCCAGCAGTAGTGTCGTTAATAATAATCGCTCATTGAAATGCAGCACGTTTCATTTTTGCTTGCAGAAAGTTATTACAGTTATACCGGAGATGAATTTCCCACACCAAACAAAATAATTTGTTTGGGATAATTTTCCAAATAAGAAACACCGCAGTATTTCGGGGTGTTTTGGGCATCCAGAATCCATTAGCATCATTGAAAATGTCTCACTTCCTGAATAGCAGATGTTATTAATAAAAATAAAAGGAAAACACACAACCAAAGTTAACACCTAATCATTGCAAATGATACTTCTTTAAAAAAAAACATTGGATTTCCCTTACCCTTCAAAGTCATATCAAGGAATAAAACAGATCTGTGGAACTGTTAGAAGTCAGCATGGTTTGAAGTCAGCATGGTTTTGGTGATCGGCCCTGGGCATGGCTGTGCCTTTCCCTGGTTTGTGTTCGCACTGTGTGTTCCAGTCGTTTGCTGCTTTTTTGGTGGGGAGAGGGTTCTGAATTTATTCTTTATCTTCCCAATTTGGGTTCTGCCCACCCTCTACCCTGGAACTGTTTGTACTTTGTCCAGAGAGCAGTGCTCCAGGAGGTCGAGTCCTCTTGGATGTGCAAGACCAGTGCAGATAGCCGTGTTTCAGCTGTGGTTTTGTTCTATAGAGATAATGGCCCAATGTCTTTTTTGTCAGGAGTCTTTAAGTGCTAACAATGTGCAAATAATAAATGTGAGTAACAGCGCATGTTCTCATTTTCCCGTGATTTCTCTGCTCCGGGCAGATTTCCTATGCTGTGAAGTATTTCTGTCTGGATACTCATCTCTTCCCGTGCAGCTAGGTTGAGCAGTGGTGGGCGCACAGAGATGCGCCGCTGACAAGCCCCTGCCCGGCACTCTTCTCTCCTGCTGCCGAGAAGCTGGCACAGCCTCTGCAGCAAGCGAGAGGTGCCCGTGCTCGCGGCGTGTGTGCGAGGGTGAGGTCACCTCCCTGAATGCGACGGCGCTCTCCGGCTGTGGTCCTCGCCTGGTGTTAAACGCGTGGAGGAGTGCATGATGAGGCTGCTGGCGAAGGACCCGTTGGGTCTGTGAGACCTGCGGGCAGACCCGCACCCAGGCGTCACCTTGCACCGTGAATCGCCTCCTCTTCTTTGAAGGACCTGCAGGGTGCAGCTGTGGCCGGGATCACATTGTCCTGCTGCGGGGTGCTGCTGGTGGTGCGACCCACGAGTAGCGTGGGATGGTCTCTGTTTCACCTTGCAAGTTTTATTTTGGTTTTGGTGCTGTTGTGAAGTGTGAGCTTTGAGAGCTTCGGGGGCTGAAATCGGTGCACAAACGGTGGTAGCCTGAAGTCCCTGTTCTACTCCTCCTCTCCCTCAACACATAAGTTTCTCACGATGTGCTGAGAGCGGGTCGCTGCAGGACCCCTGCCCACATGTCCCCCAGTGCTGAGCACTCCGCGTTAACACCTGAGAGCTTTGGGTCCAGCCCGTCGTGATCTTACACTGAGCCTGGGGAAAGCAGCACTGTGACCCTGCACTGAGCAAAGGCTCGGGAGACCCCACGGAGGAGCTGCCGTAGGACGGACCATCCGGGGGGAGCGGC
>NW_009647692.1:973382-974059 GCF_000708025.1 Charadrius vociferus
GTGCACAAACGGTGGTAGCCTGAAGTCCCTGTTCTACTCCTCCTCTCCCTCAACACATAAGTTTCTCACGATGTGCTGAGAGCGGGTCGCTGCAGGACCCCTGCCCACATGTCCCCCAGTGCTGAGCACTCCGCGTTAACACCTGAGAGCTTTGGGTCCAGCCCGTCGTGATCTTACACTGAGCCTGGGGAAAGCAGCACTGTGACCCTGCACTGAGCAAAGGCTCGGGAGACCCCACGGAGGAGCTGCCGTAGGACGGACCATCCGGGGGTAGCGGCAGGTGGGTGATTGCGGTGGGGCAGTGTGCGTGGAGAGCTGAGCGGCAGCACCGTCAGTCGCTGCGCTGGTACTGTTGTGCCAGAACTGGTATTTTCCCGTCGGTGGTACCAGGCTAGCGCATCCGGCGCTGCTGCGGGATTTCATCTCTGAGAGAGAGACGAATGAAGCAGTTACCATGGAAACCGTGGCTTTGGTTCCCATGGCAACCAGCCCGGGTTTCACACAAGCAGAAGGAGAGGTACCACTGTTACCTCTGCTGATGGACAGAGAGATCCTGCCTGGTGCTGCCTTCTGCAGAGTGAGGGGCATCATCAGGAGCTCGGGTCCAGCAGGTCCCGGATGCAGGAGCAGGTCCCGTCACCTCGGCTAGGGGCGGGAGGCGCGCCGGGGGGGCACAC
>NW_009647692.1:974246-977880 GCF_000708025.1 Charadrius vociferus
AAATTGATATAACTAACACAAAACTCCAAAGTGCTACAGGAGATTGTGGCACCTCTGCCAACAGAGTCTTGGGGGTTTGGGCTGTTTGGGTGCTGTCTCCTGATGTTTCCGGTTGCGGCATTTGTGGAGACATGCTGGTGGACTAATGATGCTGTAGATACGCTGCAGTATGGCAGTCCCTGCAAGGATAAGATCCTTTTCTTAGGATTTAGCTTTTTTTTCCCATTATATATAGGAACCAAAACCCCGTATGGCAGCGGAAAGCCAGACTGGCTGGGTCGGGTCTGTGCTGAATGGCGTGGAGGTCCTGCAGGTGGGATTGCTGCTTGGGGACCTGCCCTGGCCCAGCACCTCCTGGTTTGCTGCAGCGGCTGTGATCCCAGTAGCAAAGAGTTAAAGAATCTGGTTCAAAATTGCAAATCACGTTCATGATTGCTCATTGATGAGGAATTTTTAATCAGTGAGCGCCATGTAATAGAACACAACAGCTGAAATATGCTTTTGGAAAAGCTCATAATTGAAAGTGTGTTTTTAAATTGCTAATATAATGTTTATAAGGGGAGCTGTTGAATAAGACCTTTTAAACCTCACTAATGCCAACTACAGGGCTAGCATTATTCTTGAGGCAAGTGCAGAGAAAGCATTGGGAGCATTATTTTCAATCTTGACATAAGAATAAGCAATTTAATTACAGCCAGCTATAAAATGGAAAATTCTTTCCAGTGACAAATGACTGTTGCTGTGTAGTGACAACAGTAGTTTGCGTCTGGTTTGTTTACCAAATAATGGCAAGTGGGATGCACACAAGGACCAAACAGCAGCTCCGAAACAGCGAGAAGAATGGGCACAAAGGGGCGAAACGTTACAACTGGTGCAGCATCGGGTGTTTGCTGTCACGGCAGTTGTGCTGGTCCTGCTTTAATAATCCATGTGGGTAAAGGCTGCTTTGAAGCTGACAGCTACGTGTGAAGGAGGAAAATCGGATACTCACGGGGAGCAAAAGCAAACCCACGTATGGATTTTAATTTGGTCGCTGCTGTTTAAATAAAAGGTGAAGGGACTCTTCACCACTGCCCTTGGTTCTTTGTCGCCGTTTCCACCTGTGTACAGTAGCAGCAGCCGCTCTGCGCTGTAGAGGGCCACGGTCAGCGCCGGGTCCCCGGCCCTCGGTCCTCTGCAGGCATTGCCCAGCAAAGGACTTCACAGCTTCAGATCAGGTGTGTTTTCCGTGGGACCACCCTTGTGCTTCCTGTTACACGCATGCTGGAGTGTGTGGCTGTGTGGTTAAAGTACCTTTCAAATACAACTTTCACATTCAGAGTTGTTCTTGCGGGGATGCTGATCCCTGCAGCAGACAATTCCTGTGCGCTTTATTTGCCCTCAGCTCCCTCTTTCGCATGTGGTTAGGAGTTAAGCTGCGACAACTGTAAATGTTCGGAGCGAAATGGTCAACTTGTTTTCACCAGAACCAGCAGCTGATTTGCAAAACTTCACAACTGTCAAAAGCCATGGGTGGATTCAGATGAAAATGAGGAAATCTGTGATTTCTTCCTGGGGTAGATCATCTTCCCCCCCATCAGGGTCAGGGTTTACTGGCTCTTTTAAGTGGCGCTCTTGTCAAAATTTTTAAGTGCATAGAAGTGAAAAATAGATCAGTTTTAAAGTTGTGATTCTCAGTGTAGCTTCCTTACACTGTGGAGTAAAAGTTGTCTGTGCAACCCAGGCTTCAATTCCTTAATATTAAAAAAAGAAATCCTGCAGTCATCGCTGCACACACATAAGGAGAAGAGTCTGTGCTGAAGCTTGTTGCTTGGAAAAGAGCAGTCTCGGGGGGGGTGTGCGTCTGTTGAGCTGGCGGAAATCTCGCTGCCGTCTCTCGTACATGTGAGTTGTGCTCAGCTTTGGGTCATGAGTGCCCAGCTGCTTTGCACAGAGCAGAGAACCAAAACCGCCGATGGCTGCGCCTCATCTTCTCCAGGTCTCTGCAGTTCCCAGCGCTGGTCGGTCCTCACCGCTCTCTGAGGCAGGTGGGAAAAGAGGAAGGCAGCTAACTTCAGTGACTTTCCACCATGAAGAAGCAGGATCAGTATTTCACAGACGAGGTTAAACGGAGGAGTTTGCAGCAGGCAGCTGCAGGCATGATCCCGTCTGTGTGCTGCTTCTCTGGTTAACACCGACGCGTGGGTGGCAGCGATGCTGGCTAGGTGCAGAAGAAGGAAAGGGCCCTGGATCTGCTCACCGGCTCCATGAGGTCAGTGTGGGCTTCCCAAACCGCAGCAGGGCACTGCGCACAGCGAGGGACCTGTGCATGGGGAGAGCGCAGGCAGTGGGAGCGCTCGCCCACGCAGCAGGCTTTCCCTTGGCACAGATCTGGATGGGCACAGATCCTCGTCCTCGCCCAGACTAAGTCCGTGACATAGCATGAATCTAGGCTCTGCATAAAACTCCTAAAGCACATAACTGCCTATCAGGAGGAAACTCAAGTGGATACTTTTTTTTGTAATTGTTTCACGTTCAGCTAATTCAAAGTCAGATAAACTTTGAGATCACACAGGTTTTCATCTCTCCTAGCATCTCCTAGCCCCAAGTTGCAGCAGATCCAGAACGGAGGACGGCAGAGAGTTTTGACAACAACATTTGAAGTCTAGCTTTGAAGTCAGCACTGGCATAGGGACTCCAGGCCTGGACACGGATATTGCCAGCCATGGGCTTCTGCTAGAAATTTTATTGAAATTTCACTCTCAATTAGTTATTTTGTTGTATGTAGTTTCAGGGTCCTCTCTGCCCTTTTCAGCTCTGGCCTTGTGTGCCAGTTCTGTTGGAAGATACCAAAGGTTTGGGTTTGGTGAAAGGGGTGTCTGTGTGGCTGATTCTTATTTTAAAACTCTGACCTTTTTTTTTTTTTTTAATATTGTGTAGGATCTATTGTGATACTGCTGCTGTTGTAAGAAATGCCTGTTTTAGAAAAAATGTACTGGAGGCCAACGCGTATCTCTGAAGGTGTTTTCTGTTTTGGGGTAGGTAGGCGACCAAAGTCAGAATGACTGAGGTTTGGCTGTGGCTGTGGACTTTCTACTGATGGCCGGGAAAACCTGGCACCTGACGTGGGCAGGATGATCTGCAGAAAATAACCTGCCAGCAGGAAGATGCCAGATAGCCGTCTGTCCGAGGGGCTGCTGGTGATGCTGCTCAGAGGGGACGCGGGAGACATGCACCCGTCCTCTTCCATACTGGCCATCAGTGAGAAGGACAAAGGCAGGAGTGTCTCTGCTCCCTGTCCCTCTCCAGCAGGTTCCTGGGGGAGACAAGTGCCCACCACTGCACAGGGGCCTGCAGGTCGGGGTCGGGTCTGTCCCTGCGCCCAGGCTCCCCTTCAAACACAGGGCACGCGCGCAGCCCCGGTGGAGCCTGCGCCCTGCGGGGCCGGTGCCCACAGAGAGCGGGGCCGTGCTGGAGGGGAGCTGCAGGAGAGGGAGGAAGGCTCCGGTTAATTGCACCCAGTTCATTGTTAGGCCAAAGCAGCTCAGCCAGGAGATCCGTCTTTACCAAGCGAGCCACGGTGAATTGCATCCTAGAATAGTTCTTGGAAGATTATTGGTGCCAGCAGAGACTCCAGCCCATCTGCTCTTCCAGC
>NW_009647692.1:977950-987228 GCF_000708025.1 Charadrius vociferus
CCAGCGCGGGGAGGGCCGGGGCGGCCGGCAGCGGGGAGGGAGGCAGAGCCCGCGGGGACGGGCTTGGAGCAGCTCCACATCCCGGAGCCTGCGCTGGAGGAGGGGAGCGCCCGGAGAGCGACAGAGCGAGCGCCACGGCCACGCTCGCTGGGAGACTCATCCTGGTGCTCGCTGAGGGTTCGCCTGCCTTTTCAGTAATTAAAAGTTGGTAACTAATTGCCAGCTGCCCTGCCCACGCTGCAGAGCTGTGCTTTCCCCTGGTGTGGGAGTCCTCTCGCAGCGGGGCAGGGAGCCAAATCCGCTCAAACACGCTTGCGCTGGGCGCGATACGGGTGCTGAGCCTGCGTGGATTTCTTTCTTACGCTTCCTGGTAAGCTGCATTACTGTAGTCTGTCGTTTCATTATCCTACCCTGTAACCACATGGAGAACATGTTTGGAGAGAAGTACTGCAGAGAGGGGCTGGGCTCACCTCTGTATGCAGCAATTCTAATCTCAACCTTTCTCCTACTTGCTTCTTTCCTGGTTAGATAGTAAGAGAGAAGGCATTCGGGCGAGTTCTCGCCTATGCAGACGCGAGCATGGGAGCGTGCACCTTCCTCACTGCCTCCGCTGAGCCCTCTGTGTCCCACCCACGTCCCTTCGGCTGTGTGGAAATCAAAGCGCACACGCGGCATTACTGTGTTTTCTGGGTCAGGCAAAATGCTTCGGCCGCACTCAGTAGGATAACAGACGTTAAAACCAGCATATGGATTTTGGCTTCAGCCACATATGGATGTAAACGCCGTCTCCGGGCTAGTGCATCATCTCAGTGCTGGTGCAGAGCTGGAGTCCCGGGAGTCCCCGTCCACACGTACCTGCGTCTCCTGCACCGAAGGACCTTCCCTGCTGTCCCGGTAACTCCTCTCACTGTAGGTGACAGGTATGCTGGGGTGTCCCACTATAAAACCTTGGCATTGAGGAGTTGGCATACTTGCTGCCTGCTTACGGTTTAAAAAGCAGCGAGAGGGACAGAAGTGCCCCCATTGCCTGAAAACTGTCCTTTTCGAGAGGCTTTTAGCTGAGCTGAAGCCAGCGGTGCCGGGGGCAAAGCGTAAGCCTCGTGGAGAGGAGTTGCCTCCATTTCCGTATCTGGAATGATTGTGTCCTGCTAATATGCATTGTTTGGCCGTTTTAAAAATACTTCCTTTTTTTGTTATTATCAGGACAAAGGTACTTTTTTTTTTTTTCCCATTTTACTTTTCTATAAGAGGACAGGAGCTACCCTAGTCATTGTGTTGGCTTAGGCTGAATTAAAGGCCTGGCTGAACAGGGTTTAAAGTTATTCCTGGCTAATTTTTGAGATAAAAGCCCAGCAGAACCATTGAAGCGCATGAGGTCAAGTTCTGATTGCAGTTGTCCTGGAGAACCTGAGAGAGAAATAAAGAGCCCGTATTCAGAACTTCATGAGTCTGATCCTCTGCCGCTCTGCTAAGTGTAAGGTTTGCTTTTAAATTCGGTGCCTGCCAGCAGTGAGTCACAAAGAGCATCCACGCAGGCTCTGTGGAGGGCTGTGTAGCTGCTATTTTCAGAAGCGTGTATGTGATTTAGATCTTCAATAGTGAAACTTAACTTTAGAAAATAGACAGGCTATACATGGTTTTGCGGATTGCACTTATTTTGTCTCTTTTTTTTATGCTTGTAGTATGTGCTGGCCGGGGCTGGGGGACAGGTTCTGTGTCCTGTTACTGTGCAGTGCTATGCTACTGGCTTAAAATCTCATGAAACAGTACCTTCTGTGAAGATCAGCTGTCGTTTTTCTGCTGTACTGCTCAGTAACTGATCCCCGTCAGATCTGTGTGGTTTATATTTTCCATTAATAGTAGTTGGCATTTTTGTGTACTGTGCTGACTGATGCAGCATCTCTTCCCTCCCCTGGTGATGAACGTACCAAATTTCCAACGCTGAGTGGGCATTAGCAGAAGAGGAGAAGGTACACTGTTCCTTCGCATTTGGCCTGAGGAGTTCCCCTGTGATGCGGGTATTGTTGCTCTTAGCCAGCTCTTCTAGGTCAGGGCTCTTGGTGTGGGGTGTGTTGCTCAGAAGCTAATTAGTACTTGTGCTTTTTCTTTTCTTCTGACCATGTAAAAGTTCCCCCTCTCTCTGTGGTTTATGTGCTCATTCTGGGAATGCACTGGGATTTTGTGTAGGCCTACTTGGGCCTGTGTGCCCGAAGCTTCTCTTTTCCCCAGCTACTGTCAGTTGGTTTAGTAAGAGGTACTATCTCTTCCTACGCACTTTTATCTTTGAAATACTTCAGTACGTCTGTGGTTTTATCTTCCTGCATAAGAGCAGAGTTTTCTGCATGGGATTTCTGTCTTTGTGCAAGGATGTGGGGTATTTTCCACCTTTCTCAAGCCAGGGGCCAGCAGGCAGTTGCTGTGCAGGAGCGCTGCTGTGCGTGTAGATGCGCCCTTTCCTTAGGGCTGCTTGGGAATAGATATTAAAAACACCAGAGCCCCACTCTCCGGGTGGCTTCCTGACCGTGGTCTCATGTCCTCTCGCCTGGCAATCAGAGGGAACTGCACCCGTTTCCCTCCCTTTGCACCTTCCCACCAGTCTGCGGTCAGCCCTAATCCTCTGCAAATATTTCGTAAGGCAGGTGGAGTGGGGCTGATGTTGGGAACTGAGTACTCACCCTGTCGCGCTAAACTGATGTTGAAGTGCAACAAGGATCTCCCTTGGACTGAAACAGAAGAGAGGAGTGAACAGAGAGTGCCGGGTTATGTTGCTGCGCCTCCAACAAATACCTGTCTGGGGCCTCGGACAGCCTGCTTCACGGTCCACACGTGCTCTGCACCCATGAGTCGTTTGTTGGTGTCCTTACAGAGGTTCTTTCTTGCCAGTGTTGGCACACACGTACCGTCAGTGTCCTGTGGTTAGCTCAGGAAGTCATCAGGGTGGAAGTGCTGGGAAGGGTCCGACTTCCACATTACAGATGTGAGTCGTAGTCATAGTTCGCTGCTCTTGGATCTTAGATTTTTAAGCTCTCTTGGGGAGGTTAGAGCAAAGGAGGAAGAATGCAGGAAGAAGAATTCATTTTCTGTCTTTAGAGTGGCAGAAATACCTTTTTTCAGAGAGAAAGCCTTCCAGCTTTTCCTGAGGAATTCTAGGCTTTACGCTTACCCCTACAGTTGAAGGGACTCACACCTGATGTGGTTAATCATTTCAGTTTGGAGGCTCATCAGTTTTCCTTCAGAAGACAGAAAGCGATTGGCCAAAGTAACCCTTTAGGTTTTCATGGCCAACTCTTGCCCTTTCCCTTTCTGCCTGAATTTGAAAGGTGTAACTATATCTGAGCACGTTTTACACTAGCGTAACTGGTAATAAATAACCTGAGCTATGGACATGGGAGTGACCTGGTTAGTGTAGGTTATATGTGTCTTTGTTCTCCTTACATTTCTTTTTCTTCCCTCTGTCTTTAGACTTTAAAGAGGAAGGAAAAAGAATATGAACATGAGATGGAGCGGCTGGCAAGAGAGAAGATTGCTACCCAGCAGCGACTGGCAGAATTGAAGAACGAGTTGAGCCAGTGGATGGATATCTTGGAGATTGACAGAATTATTCGACAGACAGTTCAGCCAGAGGATGACCAGGCATCTACCTCGACAGCATCAGGTACCCGTAATTTTTCTCTTCTTGTAATCATCACCATACGTCACTGACACAGCTATATAGTGGTGGTGGAGATCTTCATTTAGCACCATCAAGGTTTCTTTGCGTTCAGAATAAAGTAAAAGGTTTTCAAGTGGTTTGTAGTCATTGATGTTGGCCTAATAATACACTGCCGCTTGTGTAAAGTAAACTGAAAATCGTGCATCAACATTAGGTAGATACAAAGCTGAAGTTTGCACGCTCAATCTGCTGATACCTCACGTGGAGCTCCCTGCTTTCAAAACTGAGTGCTCCTCTTGTATAACTGTGCCTCCTTGCTCACTAGAACTGAGTGGCACATGAGCGTCCTCGTGTATTTGTGTGTGGAGGTGGGGGAGGGTGTTCAGCCACGTAGAGAAGAAGGAATTGGTACGGGAAGGATCACCAGAGCATTTGAACAACTTAATGAGCCTTCACGTTGTGTGAAAAGGATTCACAGTGAAGATTAAATGATCTAACGAATATCTGGCGTGCTGTTCCCAGTAAATAGTTTTTGTGGGGTAGGAGGGTGCATGCTTTGCTCCATACCAGTGATCTGCAGGAGGAAGAATAGGCAGTCGGTGGATGCACAGTGCTTTGCTTTCCAGAAATGAGGAGGCTGTAGCAGTCTGTAACCGTTTGCAGCATTTCCTTCAAATCGTGACAGCATTTGCTCTTGGCACCCCAGGCAGACAATACAGCGAGTTCCAGGAAGGGAAAACCTGAGTTTTCTGGTTCATTCAGGCTTGTATCGGGCTCACCACCTTTGAACACGCTCACAGACAGCGAGTGTAGGCTGATGGAAGTTGAGAGTAGGAGTGCTTTGTCAATAGGAGTATCAGCCGCTCACCTCTCCAGCTGCCCTCTGCTGAAAACCATCGCTTCAAGCTACTACTAACCACAGAGCTTGCAAAAGGGAAGTGTCTTCCCTGGTTTTCCTGCTGCTTCTCTATCTTCTGAGATTTTTAATCTCTGCTGCATGGCTGCCTTTAGAGCAGGCGGTGCAAGGTGCCCTGCTCTTCTGCTGGATCTCCGCAGGGTCAGCACGTTCCTGCATTGCTTCGTTAGTTCCTGGACTGGACGAGAGTCCATTTTCCAGAACCAGATGAGGAACTTGCCATGCTTCTCCGTGGCTGTTTCCTTCCTGCTCTGGGAGCAGAAGGGGTGGTGCGGATCGGTGGAACAACTGGACAGGAAAGGACACCCTGTTCCTCTTCCCAGAAGGAGAGCTCTTCAGCCCAGACGGAGTTCAACGCGGGTGCTCTCCGTCTGCCTCTGCTGGCGTTGCTTCCCTCGCCGGCCAAGCGAGACCCCTCAGCCCGGTGTGAGCACCCTGCTCTAGCTGGGGCTTTGACCTGGTCCCGCCTGCCTGGCCCGCAAGCAGGGAAGAGACCCACTGCGAGGGGTGTGAGCCCCATCAGTGGAGCCTGCCGTGCCATGCTGTGCCGTGCCGTGCTGTGCCGGGCAGTGCCATGCTGCCTGCCCGTAGCTCAGTGACTCCTCCTGCTGTTCTCTCTTCCTCCTTTGCTGCCTTGTAGGGAGGCTGCTTAGTCCAGTTCGTGCTCTGCTTTCTTTTTTATGGGAGTTTCTTCCTTTCGTTTTTTCCAGAGGGTGAAGACAATATGGATGAAGACATGGAAGATGACAGGCCAGTGAACTCATTACCAAAACTAACCCAGCGCCAGCACCCAGAGCTCCTGAAAGCCGTCCCTTCAAACGCTGCTTCCCACCACCCGGCGGTTCTGCCTCAGCACCTGTCCATCCAGCAGAAACAAACCCCAGCCCACGCACAGCCTCCCATCCAGACACAAGCACTGGTCCAGCCGCAGGCGATCGTCCCTGCACAGACTCACATCGTGGCGGCTGCGCCAGTGGAAACGACCGTTATTTCGCCCACGCTTCGGTCATCCAGACTGTCAACCACGTGATTCAGGGTCCACAGACCAAGCACATTGCTCACATTGCACCTTCCACGTCCAGCCCTGTGCAACTTACCACTGCTGCTCAGCCTATCGGCCACATCACTGTGCACCCCGCCACCATCAACCACATGGCCCACCTCGGCCAGCAGCTGCCCATCTACCCTCAGCCCGTGGCCGTCAGCCAGCCCGTGGTGAGCCATATTGCTCACACCATCTCGCACCAGCAAGTGAATGGAACCACAAACCTTGGCCAGCAAGCGGTGATGGCCAAGCCTGCTGTAGGAACCCAAGTTGTCCATCACCCGCAGTTAGTTGGGCAAACGGTCCTAAATCCGGTGACTATGGTAACCATGCCATCATTCCCAGTGAGCACACTGAAGCTGGCCTAGAGGGGATCGTCCGACGGCGAGGTCTTCGTTGGGAACCTTTCCTAAACTCCATACATTCCAACCACGTCCGACTCTGCGGGAGGGAAGTGCAGAACGCGCCGAGTGGCAGGATGCCGGGCTGGGCTGTCCTCAGCCGCCCAGTGACCACCCTGCCGCGGGCAGCGAGAGACGGGGCCTCTCTGCACTTGAATTTTGCTAATCCAAGAAAACTTCACAGACAGTTGTTCATGGTGATTTTTTTTCCTTTTATGTGTAATCAGTGAAATATGGATATGATGTTCTTAAGACTTTTAATTTTCCCCTTTTATGTGTTGCTTCTTTGTAGAATAAAAATTGCTGATCTCTTTATTGAGACATTGCGTAGAATGGGAAAAAAAATCATAGAAGTCTATATTTATATATATGTGTGTATGTGTGTGTATATATATGTATATACATATATATATAAATATAACATTTGAAGAAGGCCTTTTGTAAGGTTGATTATTTTGCAGGATTATTAGACAAAATTCATTTTTGGAGGAAGAAGACAGAGTGTCCTCTCTAAACAAGAAACTTTAAGATAGATGGTTTGGTGGACCAGGGTACATATACAGTGACAAAAAAAAAAAAAAAGAGTTAAACCATGTTAAAGGTATTTCCCATCAATATATTACATTTCAAAAAAAACATCTAAAATCACTGTGACTTGTTATGGCATTTTAAGGAAATTCTCTGTCCTGTCTAATAAAAGGAAAAAGAATACACAACCGGACTTCATTTGTTGCAGTTTTATAAATGACTTGATTTTTATAGCTATGTCAAAAAAATAATGTTTTTTATTATTTTAATGGTTGACAATGTTTTGTTTGGATGGTTTTTGGGGGGTTTTGTTTCTCGTTTTGGCTTGGTTTTGCTGATGCAATAATTGATTTTGCAGATCTCTGTGCATGGCACTCCCCCTTCCAGGATTCCTCCTGCCACTCCCAAGCCCCCACGTTTCTTGGGTTCACGTTTGGTTTGCAGGGGCAGGTATTTTGTGCTGGCAACTTGCAATATGTTTATCTGGCCTGATAGAGCAGAACCTGGGACAAGAAGACCGACAGAAATTAAGTAGATTTGCTGCATGGGTTGCTTTCCTTCGTTAGTTTGTTCCTGAACTGACCATGTTTTAGTGTGGGAGTCAGTGGATTAGAAAATGGATAAATGTGCATGCGGTATCTTCCAAAATGCAAGCAGTTTTGACATCGTTTTTTCTTTGGTGGGGGAAGAAAAGATCTAGTCTTGTGTAGGGTAAGGGTATATACTGCAGGAGATCAGAATGTATAACTTGTGTCTTACAGATGACAGTGAGACGTGCACCAAAGAACAACCCCGCATCCGAAAGGACCCTCTTGTTCACCCTTCCCGGTGGTTAGGGCAGATCTCACTGAAGCCAAACTCCCCCCGAGTCAGGAGAGGAGGGATATAGATTGGCTCTGCGGGTACTCGCCCGCCAGACTGGGAGGTTGCTTAGGACATGTTTCATTGCTGACTGGGTATTCTGGTCCTTGCACCGTTGTGTGTGTAGTACTGATTAGTGATCTCTTTTCCGTCTTCCTCTCTTTTTAAAAACAAATACTCCTCAGTCCTTAATGCAGGCGAAGTTCCTGCTGTAGCCAGCGGACGGTTTCCTGGGGGCAGGATGGGAGGAAGGTCCCCACTCGCGTCTGTCCGGGTACGTGTGGGCAGTGACGCCCGTTGGGAGGAGGAGGTGAGGTGGTGCTGAGCGGTCACCCCCTCGCTGTGCTGGCTGGCTGCATCTGGCTTTGGGTCGAGATCGTCCGCAGGAAAGCACGATCCATAGTCTGCCCAAAATGCCTGGGGACTCCAGCAGGACTTTTGCCTGGTTGTGGAGTGCTGTGAACAGTGGCAGAGGTTCAGTTAAGAAAACTTGCCAGTTCTGCACTGTCCGTGCTATGGTTGAAACTGTGCTGGAGACGGGAGCAACTACTGCAAACAGAGATGAAGCGTGATTGTGCCTTCTGAGCAGACTTGGCTGAGAATTGCATTAAATCTGTTTGTAAAGCCCTGGGTTGCTCCAGAGTTAACACTTGCTGCTTTTTTTTTTTTTTTTTTCCTTACATCCGTGAGTCCATGAAGCTCATGCCCGTGTTGCTAGCACAGTTCCTACGCCAGAGTGGACAAATCTTTTAAGGATTCCTTATCCTTAAACTGCATTTAAACAGATTGTTCTCACTTCTAGTGCACCATTGGCAC
This sequence comes from Charadrius vociferus, assembly GCF_000708025.1. Classification (NCBI taxonomy): domain Eukaryota; kingdom Metazoa; phylum Chordata; class Aves; order Charadriiformes; family Charadriidae; genus Charadrius; species Charadrius vociferus. The sequence continues at coordinate 986,170 of NW_009647692.1, forward strand.
TGCGGGGTTAGCAGAATCGCCAGGGCTTTATCGTCTCCTTGTATGTGCAAGGGCTTTCCCAAGGACCTTGTGTCTTGTGTGCCAGTATTGTGGAGAACAGCGTTAGATAACAGGACAGTGGCTCCTCATCAGAAACTCTTGAAGACTGCCTATTTGCAACAGGGTCATCTCCCTCCTTAGGAGGAACTGCATGGCTTTGCCTTCTGTAGCTGTGTTAGGAGGGGGAGGAAGCTTCTTTCTGCCTTTTTTTTTACTGTTCCAACTCATAAAATAACAAAATCGAGGCAGGAAGCCTCATTTCTAGTCAAGAGTGGCTGAGCTTCCTGGAGGAGAGAAAGCCCCGGCTGGGAAGCGGGGCTGAGCACGGGGACTGGCCGAGAGCCCCTCTGCCCCCCGGCATTGTTCCCTGCGTGCTGGCTCGGCGGGAGCTGCGGGATTGGCCTGCGCAGGTTCGTCCTGCTCTGCTTACCTGCAGTTTTGCATGACGGCATACTTTCTGCATGGAAAACTCTGCTCCCATCTTAACCCCGTCGGCTTCTCATCCCGAGGCAGAGGCTGGTAACTGGCCCTGACCCAGGCGTGCAGCCGCTCTGCGTTTGCCGCAGTAAAAAGCATATGGGATGGAGAGAAGAGTTCCCATTTTACTTGACGCAGGCGAATGAGCCTTCTAGGGGATTATTCAATGGCCTTTACTGTAAGGAGAAGTGATGCTGCTGACCTCATCTTTTACTCCCTTACGGTTTAAAGGTAACAGTGTCACTACCCTGCTCACGTACAAGTCCGCATCTGTGCCCGTTTTTCTCTCCCCCCTGGAGTTCTGCAGTGCCGGTGTGTCTGAACCCCTTCACTGGTGTTCCCCTCCGCTTGAAGAACAGCTTGTCCTGCTCGGCCAGCCCATCAGCTGGTCCGGGTGTCTTGGGTCCCCCCGTTCTCATCTGCCTTTTCCACGGCTACCAGAAATGTTTCTTTGGGGTTTTCCTGTTTGTTTATAAAAGTCAGCAAACTTCTTTCTGTTCTGTGGGGAAAAGAGCAAACCACAGCCATTCTTTCCCCATGTCT
>NW_009647692.1:987243-992000 GCF_000708025.1 Charadrius vociferus
GCTCAGAAACTTCAGATTTACGCTAATGCTCTTAGAAATTATGTTCAGTACTGTATAACAAGGGGCACTTTAGAAATGTCTCTCCTCCGCTGATATATGTGTTTTCCCTATGGAGAAAGCTATATATAAATATATATATGTACACTTTGGGATTCAGAAGATCTAATTTGTCCCAAAAAAAATCAATAAATATGAAGTTTACAAGAAATCTCTTCTGTTGTTGAATAATATTAGTTGCTGGTAACCATAGACATACCATACCACAGAAAAAAGTAGCAAATGCGTTTTCGATGTAGTTTTGAGAAGACTTTTCTGTCCCATCAAGCCCGACTCGGAGCCTGTAGGTTAGCAGAGATGCTTCCACCGAGGGCAGGCGCTGGGTCCATCACCTGCGGCGCTGTGCTTCCCGACCTCCCAGCCTGCGTGCTCCCCACTGTTCTCGCCACCCTACCAACAGCAAAAACGAGCTCAAAAGCGCGACCTGTGCTAAAAACTTCAGCCAGCACAGTCGTGTTTGTTTGAAATAGACACCAGCAGACCTGTGTGAGCGAAACCCCTCGGGCAGCTACAGTTACACGCAAAAATAGTGTCTTGCTTTCACGGCTCAGCCAGGCCGGGGAGCGGGGTTGCGCTGTGCCAGCAGACGGGCGGCTTTGCTCCTCGGAGCCTGGCCGAGGGAGCCCCCACGGCCGCGCAGCGCCGGGCCGGCTGCCGAGGAGGAGCGGGCTGGTGGCCGGGCACCTCCGCTGCTCTGCTTCGGGCTGCTTTCCGCGCTCACCTGCCGAGTGCAGGCAGAGAGGAATAAACCCAAACTGCTGCTCTACAGTTGTCCTGAAAAGAGTTCTTACAGCTGACACTTTAGATATGGGAATGTATTCCTGACCACACTAATAAAAATTAGCCAGAACCCCATAGTTTAGCCTAAGAAGGGAAATGACCTGATTTCCCACGTTCTCCGCAGTGGCTTGAACAGGGTCCGAGCGGCAGTGGGTCAGTTGGCCCTCCCTGTGCGCGTGTGTGTTGGTGTGCGGCGGCTGATGCCTCCATGTGTGCTTTGCTCTGCCGCAGCCGGGAACGAGGTGTGTGTGAGACTTCTCTCTGAACTCCTGGGGCTGGTGATGGCACCGGCACCAGCCGGTGGCTGCCTCTTGCTGTCCGGCGTTTGCAGTGGTCCTGGCTGGAGCCACTGCTGTCCTTTGCTCATCCTCGGATTGCTCAGGATTTCTAAAGCTGATCAAAACCGGTGGGGAGGTCAAGGGAGAGGGAAGAGTTTAAAAAAGGCAGACAAACTACCAAAAGTAGTTATAACCATTTTTTGCATGGTATCAGGTGGACAAGCGGTAGGGATTTTTGAATTCCCAATTCACGAGCTGGGTTTTAAAGCCCTGCTTAGGGTTGCACTCCTGTCCTAGTGCAGGGTGAGGGACTGCCTTGGCTGGAGAAACCTTAGAGTTATTCAGAGTATCAACAGTCTCAGTCATGCCACCGCTGCTGGGGACATGGTGACTCGTGCCCAGACGCGGCGACAGCCAGGCTCTCGGAGCAGCATTCCCCGGGGCTCCTGCCGCTGACATCTCCAGCTGGGCCGGTGCGCCACGGTGGTGGCAGCTGCTGAGGGCCACGTCGTCAAGTCTTGACTCACACCTTTCTCAGGCAAAACCCACGCTGATCTCAGGAAAGACTGAGGAGAGACTTGAGAATGCCGCTGCCGGCGGCTGCTGCCCGCTGCGGAGGGGAGCACGGGTTGCGCAGTGCCTCATGTGCAGCCCGGCTCCCAGAGCTGAAAATGTCATGCAAACTGCATCATTCTGTAAACCAAATTATTTTTTTTTTTTGAGTCTTAGCCCGACCATTGCCTTCAGCCTTCCTTTCAAACAAGGCCATTTTTCTGCTGGCGTTTGATTTGCAACGAGCAAGAGGGGACAGACATGCAGCAGCCGCCGCCGCGTGGGGCAGCGCTGTTTCGCCCGGCTTGGGTGGGTTTGAGAGGTAGTTTGGGACCAAAAACATTTCTTGTGCATTTTTCTTTTATGACGATGACAGGGAAGGAATCGCATGCTTTGATTGTGATTTGTGGTTGGGAGCGGTGCTGTGTTTGCCTGGGGAGGGAGACGATAGCCCAGGGGGGAGCAGGGCACCAGCACCCCCTTCGCTTGTGCCTGGGCTGTCCAGGGCTGTGCAACACGGGGTGTTCCCGTGCCGTGGTGTTGCTGGGGGGTTGGTGGTGCGGAGGGCCACGGGCTGGTCCCCAGGCTGGTCCCGGGTGCCGGCACAGCCCTGCCTGGCGAGCAGGGCCGGGCTCTGCCCGCCCAAGGGCCAGTGGCTGCAAGCGGTGCGGGGGGCACGGCGGGGGGCAGCCAGCGAGCCCCCTCTCTTGCCCAGGAAAACAGGGCTGAACCCAAACCGCTGCCATCAGACCTCTGCTTCTGCACGGGGGGTGTGTGTGTCCGTCTGTGCAGGGGTCGAATACTGGGTGTCGAAGGCAAGGAGCACTCGGGTGGGCAGCCCCCGGCAGGGTTGGGTTTTGTTTTCTTGAGCAGAGCTGGACAGAGGTGATGTCCCTTCTGCAGAGGCTTCTGCTCTTTTTAAAAATCGTACGCAGTTTATCCGGGTAGGAAATGCACCACCAACTAATTGGCATTCAGCGTATTACCGTGCAGGTCCCGAAACCGGCCAGGCCGCTGCCTGCTGGTGTTGGGCTGCTTCTCTCTTTTTCTTTAATTAAAAGTGGCCTTCTGTAACAAAAGAATAAAAGAAACAAAAAAAAACGTAAAATGCCTTTGAGTGGTGTAGGTGGAGGTGAGACTATTGCTGCTTGTGTCGGTATTGGTGTGATTGTCCGTATGCACGCCTGTTTATATACGTATAGACATTCAATGCAAGACTTTATCGTGTCTCCGATTTTTGTATGTAGCCTGTGTCTCTTTTGGACTGGTTTGCATCCTGAGTGAATTTTTTGCATTTAAAAAAAAAAAAAAAAGTGTGAAAATTGTTGTGGGCTGGGTGGGTAGAGGGGAGTTTGGAGACCTCCCTTGTGCGCTGGGGGAGAAGACGTCATTTGCCCGGTGTGACGACGCAGTTGGTGCTTGTTTGGCCCCTGTGCTTTCCGTGATGTGTGCTGAAGGGTCCCCAGCAAAGGTGCGCGCTCTCGGCCTGGTAAATCGGTTGACCCCCGCGTACCTGAGCAGCGCAATGGCTCAGTCCATTGACTTGTAGGCACTTGCTTAAGCTTAATTAGCCGTGCAGCTGCGCTGAGCTGGGACCTGGCTGCCTTAAGGCTGCTGGAGACGGCGTGGGGGTGGGCAGCTGCTGAGCACCTCGCAGGTGAGGCTCCTCTTAGACTTCGCAGCTGGGCTTTTTCTTGAGTGAGCAGTTGTTCATTTCAATCTTTAATTCTAAAAGATACTGGAATGAGGAAAGGAAAACTGTCATACTTCTGGCCTGTTTTCCATCCCTTGCTATCATTTTGAACAGATTAAAATTGATTATAACACTATTTTTAGATTATTTTTTTCTTTAGTCAAACATCAGCTGTTAGGAACAGATGTTTAGCATTAAGGGAAATAGGATAGGGTCAGTCACGGCACCTTTCTCTTCCTGCTATATAGAGCTTAAGAATAATAATCCAAAATTCGAATTATCAAAATACCAGCACAAGCGCCGCATCGGGTAGGTGCAGCCTTGGCGGAAGCTGTGTTTGGCTGCCTCCACGCCGAGTCGCTGGGACAGCGCTCCCGCTCATCCGGAGCTGTGTAACAGTGTGCGCAGCCAACACGTGCCGCTCTCCTTTATTCCCCGCTGCTTGCAGGGCCAGCGCGGGGGACGGTGCTGTTCTGCACTGGGAATTTATATTCTTACCCACGGTAGGGTGCCGTTTGGCTCCCTCGGTGGGATTGCACGGCTCTGCTGTAGATGAGGATGAGGCCCATCAATTCGCACCCTCTCTTTGTGCTGTGAAAATGAATTTGAGTGTGAAGGAGCACTGGTGGCGGACGCAGAGCCCTCCACGGCTCATAGGGGGTGGAGGCTTGCCTGTCTCAGCTCTCGCTTCCAGGGAAACACCCCAAACTCCCATCCCGTCTCTGCACGGGGCTGGAAGCCCACCCACACAGGGCTGTACGCCTCCAGACGAGAAATCCTGGTACGAATGCCTTACGGATTTGCCTTAACAATCCGATCCAAAAGAGTGTTTCCTGACAGAGTGAGAAATCGGGTACTCATTGCATCCACCCAACGATTTATTTGCATCTGGTGAAGCGCCAGCCTGGGCACCGCAGGGTGAGGAGCTGCGGTGGGAGCGGGGACCTCCCGTCCCTGCTGCCCCCGCGTCCCCCGCCGCCCGTCACCACCCTCCCGGCGAAAGGCGTTGACCGTTACCCCGAGCACATCACGGGAAAGCCGCCGGCTCGGCACCGCGCACCCCGGGCAAATGCCGTCTGTTTACAGTGAGGACGTGTCACTGTGTCACCAATCTACCGAAATACTAAATACTGAAAAAACGAGACTGTAAAAGATTTTTATGTGTTTGGATACATCTGCTATGTGAAAAAAAAAAAAAACAAAAAACCAACTAATTTTGTACATATTGTATTTTTACTATTCAGCTGTACTATACTGGCTCTTCATGCTCCAGAATTTAGGTATCCGACATGAATAATATCCGTGTAATAAGCACTTGCCTGAAATGAATATAAAACTGAAATAAACATGCACTGAAATCAGAAGCAGGACTCCGCTCTCCTCCGTGTGCCGTGGGT
>NW_009647692.1:993307-994199 GCF_000708025.1 Charadrius vociferus
CGGCCCCTGGAGTGAGTTTGGGGGGGACTGGCTCCCTCCCGGTGCCCAGGTTATCGCCATGGCCTGGCCACGGTTTGTGGCAGGTTTGTACAGTTTCATCCCCTGGTCCCACCGAAGCTCTCTTATAATTACGCCATTTGACTTCCAAGTGCAGCCCTTCTGCTGAAACCTTGTTCCACTATTTTCTGGCTGCCCTGCCAGCCCCGGGAGGTGCCTGCGTTGGGTTTCCTTAATTAGACGCTGTTAAATAGCGCGGGTAGTCCAGTAACTTGTGTCATTGGTATGGAGGTGGCCTGTCCTCTCTTTTGTCTGCTCTCTGGACATGCAAGATGCTGTTCATCAGCATGGTTATAATTTGGTCTTGAGCCAAACTTTACAGTGGATCTGAATAACGCATGTTCTGAGAAGATGGCTTTTTAGGCTGAAAGAGCAAAAGCAACGGGGCTGAACTGCTGCTTGGCCGGTGGGTGCTCAGCTGGACACGCTGGTGCTGCCTTGTCAGCCCCTGGGCACACAGGGACCAGTGACCGAACTGGAGAGCAGCTGCAATGCTGCCTTTAATTGGCAAAGTGGCAGAACCTGGGTCTTGACAGGAGCAGAAAAAAAACACCTTAATTGTTGCCAGGTGCAGATTTGGTAAGGTTGTTAAAAGTGACGCTGAACTGTAGCAAATGTTGGTGCCAGCACGCAGCAAAAAAAAAAAAATAAATTCCCAAACAAAAAAATTAGAACCCAGAGGGTGTTTGTGTACCAACCTGGTAGGCAACGCAAAGCACCCAGTGCTGTCATCGCTGCACAGTTCGTAGCTGGTTTTCTTACGTCCAGAAATACCAAAAAAGAGAACGATGTGGCAGGAAAATGTTAACTACAAATGTGCTTGGCTATGGCTGGG
>NW_009647692.1:994359-997100 GCF_000708025.1 Charadrius vociferus
CGTACACACACAGAGACACAGAGGTTGGGGCGAGCAGCCCGCCCACCCCAGCTGCCAGCACAGGGTGTCCCCTGGCCGAGGCCCCGGAGCGCTGCGTGACTTGCTGAGCGGATACCCAGCGCAGAGGGCGATGCACAACACCAGGCAGGAGCTGGCACTCCGGGGGCGAGGGGTTGGGAAGCCCGGGTCGAGGTGCAGGGGGGGTGTCAGAGTGCTGCCTGCCAAACCCAGCGCTGTTCGTGTGCTTGCAGGGCGTTGGCTTTGGGGGTTTTTATTATTTGGGAAATTGAAAAGCATTTCTGGGTGAGCTTCTGAACACGGTAAGCAGGCCTTGGACTAACTAAAAGGATACTGTAAGATGTGGCGCTTAACTGTAAGGGCCAAAGTCGCTGTGTTTGGGAAAACTAGTGGTAGAGTGGAGGGAGCAGCTAGACCCTGGCCTGGCTGCCAGCGCTGGCTCTGGCTTACAGAAAAAGAGCAGGAAATGGTGGAAAGGTCTTTTGGTTTGGTTTTCTGCTGGCACTTGGTAGCGGTGAGACTTTCATGGTGATGAAACTTCGTTGGGCTGCTGTATCGTGCGGAAATAAACTCCTGTTGCCACGGGGGCTCTGCAGCGTTGGGGGCCCGCTGGCTGAGCGCCTGCTTTAAAAGGGTCTGAGAAGGTTCAGAGACTGCTGGGGGGCAGGTGGGGGGCGGTGTAATGAGGAAGGTTCTTAAGAAAAGAAAGCAAATGTGTAATCCCAGCTGTAGCACCCACCTCTCCCTGCCCACCCCAAGTCCCACCACGCAAACAAGATGAAGGCAGAGGACACAGTGGCACTGGAAGATTATCCAATGACATGCTGGCTTAAATATACTTCATAAAGGGCTTATCTTCCTTTATAAGGCTAAATACATGATTAACAGCTGTAACAATCAGGAGCAATGCCTGAGGGATGGCTGCACGAACCCCAGTACAGAGAGACGTTTATTGGGTGTTTTTTACAGTCAGTAGAACAGGGAACTGCTCCATTACCCCCTGGAACCCACCTCCGGGCTGAGCTTTCCACCCTAAAAAACTGGAAAAGCAATTGCTGGAAAAACTGCCAGCGGCAAACCAGCCATTGGGGCAGCCGGCGAGTTCTGAAGGAGGGAGAGTCCCCACCACAGAACAGAAGCAGCCGGAGGATTTTTAAGAGGTTTGAAGGAGGAACGGGGAGTGACGGAGGAGGAGCTCTCCTGGAAACCCAGGAGCTCAACCAGGTTTAGTTCTAGCTGCAGCACGATCAGGGCTAAAATTGCAGGATGAATCTTCTATTTTTTAACACTTGTCATAGGCCTGTTTCTGCTCCCACTCCTTCCCCAGGGCTGAACTGGTGATGGGCTCAGTGTGTGGCGATAGCTGCCCTACCGCACCCACTGCGTGTAACTTACAGCTACCCTTAAAGTCACCTAAGGGACCTTAGCAATCCATTTGGTGATGACCTGCTTACTTTAAAAATACCGCTTAGTACAATAGCCCGTGCACGCTCGTCATAGAAACATTAATTACATATTGCACTCTCTTCCCAGACAGCCCTGACCTTAGGACTCCCTGTTCTGTCTCCAAAATTACCTTGGAGGAAGAGAAATCACTTCCAAAGAACTCCACAGATTGCCTTGACGATAAGTATTTATTCGTATGTTACATTTAAACATAAATAATTGAGCAATAAAGAGAGTAGTCTGCTCCCAACAAAAATAAATAAGTCAATGCACAATGTTAATAAAATACAATTAGACAGAATGTTATAACAAATACAACAAAGTTCTTAAAGGTTTGGGGTTTTTTTGTTGGATTTTTTTTTTTTTTAACAGAGTTGTATAGTACATTCCCAACATACCAAAGAAAAATAGTGCAGTTTTATTTTTTACATTACTTCCTCAGGCTCTGTGAGTTGGAGGGTTTTCTCGCTCTTGTCAATTTTTAAAAAAATACTATTTCACTTTTCCAGTGAACAAACAGACGCACAAACTGAGGCGCTTCCGAGACCTTTCAGCAGCCGTGCACTGGCCTACGAACCAGTTGGGCAGACGGCTATAAATAAGGATGAGCTCAGACTGCGAGCGTGCCTGCAGTACAACTTCTTGGCTCCTCGTCCTGAGCACACCCAAACTCTCGGAGGCGCGGGGGCGAGCAGTTGAGCTTATCATAACTTTTTCCTTCTGTAACTTCCACTGTTATTATTCTAGCACTTTAATGCGCAGAAAGGGGGTTTCCTTCCAAACAGACTCCTCCGCAGCACCTTCCTCAGCGCTGAGTGGGCTCATCTGTTCTCACTTCTGTTTCGTGACTGTGATGCTCGTGAGCGCAGAGAACACCACGCTCATCCCTGAAGGCGTCTGGCTACACCAGTGATGGGGGACTTCTCATTTGCTTTTTTTTACCCTACCCTCAAATTTTGAGAGACCAGTTTAAGGGAGGGCTTGGCTACTGAGCTGAGAAACACTTTGTGTGCCTTTTTTCCCTTTTCAGATATTAATTACCATTTTTAGTTTACTGTAATCATAAAGAAAGATCTAAGCACAGATGGTCTTTCTAGAACCAAATCTACTTTTTTCTTGTGCAAATACCACTCAGCTCGTGAGGACCACGAGGTGGTACTCGCCTCGAGCAAAGGGCCGGCGTGCCCACTGCTTGGGTAGTAACAAGACCAGAGTTACTAAAGTAAATACCTCCTATCAGTATTTGAATTTCAAACAGAATAATTTTATTCCCTACA
>NW_009647692.1:997295-999275 GCF_000708025.1 Charadrius vociferus
AAGGTTCAATGTGTACAAAGCTGTGTAACCCTGTCTGCTCTGAAGGATAAAAAAACCACCAAGCCAACAAAACAGGAACACAAAACGTCAGACTGAAACTCTTTTGTTGGTTTGGTTTTTTTTTGAAATCACTAAGCTTCTAATGGCAAGGGGTGGAATACTTTGGAATACTTGAAGTGCTTAATCCCTACGTTTTCTAGGAGCACAGGTCACGAGTATCCATAAAATCTGCAGCTAAGCCCATTAGCAAAAACCTGCTCCCTCCCTCCCTCTCTCCCTGACACAGAGATACACTTTTACTGAGAAACACCACGCACCCTGGGAAGGTATGTAGACTATACGTCGCAATTTTATACACTGCTAGATGAAGTGGCAGGACAGCAGCAGACCTGTCTGCAGCTCCAGGGCAGGAGCCCAGCTAACCCTCCATCACCTCTGCTCTCTATGCAGGATGGGGTGAAGCGTGTGCTGCTACTTAAAGCATGCGGCCAAGCAGGAAAAGAAGAGGCACAGAACTTCCACGGGGACCTACGGACGGCTCTACAAACCAGCACAGTGCTGCAGCAAAGTGGATCGGATCCCCTGCAACAATTTCAACTGCTTCATCTGGCAAGTGACGATACCTGCTCAAGTAGATGAGCGCCTGGTTCGCGTTCGCAGGATGCCGAGGGAAGCCCTCCCGGACAGCGCTGCAGCGCAGGGAGGGGGCGGGCAGCAGTGTGCAGTGAGTAATCTGGAGGAGGCTCAGCTCTGCTGTGTCTGCTCTGTACTGCGGGATCCGAACTTCACGGCACTCTGCACAGACGCAAAGAGCGTGGGAGCTGCTAACGTGAGCAGGGAACCTGTTTCTGTGCGCTAAACTTGTTAACCTGAACTACATTAGGCAGATCTTGTCATCTGGGAATATCTGCAGAGTAAGTCTGCAAAGTAAAGCGAAGGCATGTCTGTGGCATGTGTGGGCCATGAAGACTCAACAGCATGAGCTCGTCAGCAAAGGCTAACTGATGTTTTTAGCTAATGTTGCCAGATTTCACTGCTCATATTAACCATATTATTTAGTTTAAGGCCATTCTCCCAGCTGGTAACCTTATTTACTTCAATTGCTGCTAAATACTCTGCTAAATACAAATCCACGTTTTAGCCACAGGCGCTCATACACATTCTCTTCCATGTTCAAGGCATAGACAGTGAGTCCACGGACACGTTCTTCCAAGGACCCAATTCAGTGCTTGCAACACGAGTGAGTATTGGATCCGGCCTTACCTCCATGGAAGGTTCTGGCAGAGCACACAACGTGCATCCGGGCTTTAAAGGTGCAGTAAGTCAAAATATAAATGTTCTAGTATGTCAAATCCCCCCTTTTTAATATCTCAAATATGTAGATAGACGGTCTTCTAGAGAGGGAGATAAGAGAATGCAAAAAGATTTTGTCTAGAAATACAAAGTGAGTGTAACAAGGACTATCAAACACAAACCTTATCTGGTGAAGGAAAAGTTCTGGTTTTAAAAGTCTGTTACAAATCTCTTTGATATTTATTACATTACATGGAAGATGCAATTAAAACACCATTTTGAAGGTACAGTGCAAGAAACGCTCCATCCGATAGCTCACAAGGCCCACAATGACAGTCTGTTCGTGATCACTTATTTTCAATCAGTGTCTGCACTTTGTAGACAAGGTCTCTTGCTATCCTCAGGATTTCCTCGGCATTATGATGCTCTGCCATTTCTAAAAGACACAGACAAACATTCTTAACTGTCAGTGGCAGAACCTTTTCTGCCCTAGCACTGCCATTAATGTAGCATTAGCATGAATTAGTGTAACATTAGCAGCAATCCAAAAGCACTGCAGGGGGTTAGCTTTGCAGAATTAAAGGTAGAGTAAGTGGATGAATCCCTCAGTGCTGTAGGTCCTGCCATCAAGATCTAATCCTTCTGGTGTCAGTTCTCTTGCTGCAGAAATCCCAGTGCCCTGTGTCA
>NW_009647692.1:999317-1048722 GCF_000708025.1 Charadrius vociferus
GCCCTCCTGGGATCTCAGAAATGTAAAGCTGAGCTTAACTTGATCAAAAGATACCTCTCTCCAGACAGGGACTATTGCTGGAGTGTCTGGGATGCAAGTGATAAATACAATTCAGAAGGGCTTCATGTACACGGAGCGATGTGCCCACACAGTTCCACACACAGATGTCCACACTCTGCAGCTTGAAGTAAGATCAGAAAGTAGCTCTCAACAGACCTGCATCCTCAGTTCCACAATAAACATTTCATGCAGCTTAGGCAAGTGCTGGAGTTTTTGTTTGGGGTTTCTTTGGGGGGGTGTGGGGTGTAGAGTTTCTTGGTGGGGTTTTTTTTTTTGGAGGGAAGAATCAATGTACAGCTTTGGAATAAGAGTGGCTGAGACAAAACCAACCCCCAATCTGGGGCTTCTGCAACAGATGGTTGAAAGCCACAGCATTGATAATTTACTAAATTATTGTGATTACATAAAATTGTTTCCAAACTTCTTAAAATATCCTAACAGGGAGCACTTGTTTAGGACTAAGTTGCATTCTGCAGCCAGGAAGAGACCGAGCTTGCTTTGGCAGAACGCCTTTTGCCGTGGCAGTATGTGTTGGCCAGCGTCTACGGACCACGATGGTAAGCAATCAACCGTGGAAGCGGTTTGGGATGTTTTGCATGAACAGTTGCTTACATGTTTCAGCCTCAGCAGGGTCAAGCCCTTTAAGCAGAGATGACTCTGGCAATCCTAAAACCCGTGAGAAACTTTTGCAAAAAATTAAGCAACGTTTTAGCATCCCCCATTAAACCAAGTGGCAAATCTTTTTAACAGAAAATGTGAAACTTGTTTGTGGTAAAAATTACCACCGACACTGAAAAAGCTACCATCTTCTGTGGTCCACGTTGCTCTTAAAACACTGTTGTTTGTGCACGCTGAGTCAGATCTTCAGGAAGCATGTGAAAATCTGGGCGCATCATTTACATGAAGGGGTAAGAGATTCAGAGCTTAAAATGACCAGGGGCTTGTCATGACAGCAAGAACACTGCACAACTGCAGACAGTCTGAGTAAGGGAGAAGGAACAAACTCTCATTACTTGTTTTTTATCAAAATGGCTCTTTTAAAAAAGTCTCTTACCATTAAAAAACTTGATGATATCAGTGAAGTCCATGTTGTTATCACGGATAATCTCTCGATAAACTTCCACAAGTGCTAAGGCAATGAAAAGGACAAAATGTTCTGAAGAGATGTGCTTTGCTGCCCAAATAACTTCCCACACTGTAAATACATCCTCGTACAACAATTCTGAATGGGAATAAACATTACAAGAGCATCTGATTATTCAAATTGACCATTTCCCCCTCTCTAACTAATGTCTTACAGGCCTTACGCAGACATGAATAGTACTTGATGACTCCTCCTTTTCCTCTCCCCCTCTCCTCCAGCCAACTCCTGTCACTTACTTGTGCAAGTATGGCAACAGAATTGGGTTTAAAGGAAAATTAAGAAAGAATGTAGGTGTGGTGGTGCAGACAAGCCCGGGAAGATGCGTGAACAGCAGTAAGCATGTGACAGCAGCACAGGTAGGCCCGTTTGTTCCAGGCAGGCTGCAAATCTGAATGCGTATCTGGGGCCCCCTTCTTGGCTTTGCAGCGGACCTATCGGCACTAAAGCTCTGCTATTTTTAATTGGGAACAATTAATTGTATAGCAGATGTGCGTAAGCTAGGTCTACACGTGCCACAATTCAGATATGACCCATGGAAGCTTCGTCGTCTTGAACCATATAGGCTCGTCTTCTGCTCGCTCTGTGACAGTGAGGTCCAGGGGATGGGGATGTCGGGGACGGGCAATTCTCTGTGAGGGAGTAGGCAGAGGGTTTACTGCTCAGTTAAGAGTCACAGTTCCTCCGCCCCCAGTGTCGGGTAGTTGCTCATAATAAATAGCTGATGGATGCGTATCATTTCCCTCTGTCACCTTTGTGCTTTAGTATATTCGAGAGGTGTGCCATCTTTTCATTCTTGCAGATCAGTCTGTAACTCAAAGGAGGTACTGACTTGCCTGACAGCAAGATGGGTCTCTTGATTCCAAGCAACTGCTTCTGCTCGAGTGGGGGTGGGTGGGTGGGTGTGCTTGTGCAGGGATCCTGAGATCTTGGGGTGCTCCCACAGTATATAAAGTACCTCACTCAGCAACGTACAACAGCGCTTGAGCTACTGCTGAGCAGCTCCTCATTATCAAATGGATTGGAAAGGAGGTATCACAGCTTACCAAGGAGCGTGATCAACTTGGGATCACCTTGAGGCATTTGCACTGAGCAGAAACTTGGCTCCAGCCACATTATTAGGAATTTACAACACTCCTTCCTAAGCTTTGACTTCATTCCAGTGCTAGTTCATCACTGAGAGCTGCAGTAGCTTTCCTAGCGACAAACTCTCCTGTGAGCCTAGCTCCTACTCACCATTCAGACCAAAACACAGAGCTGTTCACAGTTTTGCACAACTCTAAACTATAGGCATAGAACATCATTACCTCTTTTAAAGTCAAGCAGGAACCAGCGATAGCAGAAGTAAAAGTGAGTGTAATCTCCATTCTGGTGCATCAATTCAAAAAGCTCTGAGTCTAGAATCTAAAATGCAAAACATCAGCTGTCAGTATCTTGTCTGAAAGTCACCGAGATCAAAGGTGTTGGAGTCTGGTTAAGACTTCCACCGTGCTCTTTATCACCCGACTCTGTGGTTAGTCAGAGCAGCTGCTTAGCGCAGACACATCCTTTCCCTAGGTGTTTGCAAAATGCCTGTGATGTGGGTGCCCTGACACAGACTGATGAGGTGAAGAGACTGCTACGCAGGTAGGAGGTGACAACAGTCCATCTTCACTGTGAGTTTAAAGATCCAAGCAGCAAGTTACAGATCCTACTGTTTTTCAACAAGTAGCAAATTTTCATCTTCTCACCCAGCTCTACTCTTAGATTGTACCATAGGAGCTGGGGCGCAAAGACGGAAATCCATCTCTCTGGGGAGAAGAACAAAGAGAGACTTTTTCATCGCAAGTTTGTAATTCCAATGAGCAGTGGCACAGTTCCCCACTGCAACATCTAAGCTCTCTGGAACTGAACAACTACTTGCAAATGTCTGATAGATGTCTTAGATGTGTAAGTACATCCGTAGTCATTCCTCCCAGATGTATCCTATGGGCTGCTGGATAAGCAGGGTGGCATCTTGCAACTCAACAGAAACGCTGCAGCCGTGTGTTCCTGCGCTGCCTGCGTTTGCCATGCTGGCCATCTCCTCTGTTGCCTGACCTCTATTTTCATTACTTTTTAATACACCATCTATCAAACCAAGTAACAGCTTAACCCAATAGCTTTCACCCTTCTTTATGCTTATCTTGCTCAGGTGCCTGGTGCTTCCTGGAGTGGAATGCCTACACCTTACATCTGTCCCAAAAAAATCTGTTCAGCAGACATCCTGTGCGAATGCAAACAGAGCTATGGTTTCAACCTGTAAGAAATCAAATTTGTGCCACAAATATCTGTGTTTTCTCTTCCAAAAAGCAGTGAAGACCAAATCTTACTGCTATTTCTCATTGACTTCAGTTGGAGCTGGACCGAGCCATGAACAGGAGTCATTACGCTGTGCAGCTGCTGTGCTGGAGGCAGAAGTTTGGGGGGTTTGTTTTGTTTGTCAAGTTAAGATGAATTGGCCTGCTCTAATACACACTCTTCATTGTGACAGCAAATACTGTCCCCTGAGAAGCAGGAAATTGGTTTGTGCCTGCATAAAACAATTCTTGTCCTCCCCCGCTCTGAAGTATGAGATGACTAGGAACCCCGGTCACTGGAGTTCCTGCTCTTTACTGTGGCATCAAGCTAACTCTGAGCCCCTGCCACAACCTCATCATCTTCCAAAGAAGATTAAAAAAAGACTCACTTGGATTAGGGACCGCATGTTGGCAAAGTGTGTGTCCATAGCACCTCCATTGGGGAAGTTCTGGCTCATCCTCTTCATCAGGTGGCTGAAGCAGCTGTAAGCCAGCTGATCTGCAGATACAATGCAGAACACTCAGTGTTGCTAATTCCATGGCTTCCTTGAGCCAAAATAATGTACCGCAGGACACGGGAAAAACAAGGTTTTCCCCTTTCTTGTTCCCTAACCCCATCACCAGTATTTAGATGAAACAGAAGACAGTGCCTGACTCCGGACCATTTACACTGGTTATGTTTCAAAAGAACCCAGCTTGCAGTTGAGTGTTCAACTTCAGCAACTGCAGGAACACAGCTGCCTTGAAAATTTAGTAAAATTTGATCTCGAAGTCAGTAAGTGAACAGGAATCCCCAAGATACTAATGGTAGCCATTTCAACAACACCCACGTGTAGACAAAATACAAATCAAGAGGTGCAGGTTTGATTTGCCTGGTGAGCTAGCCCTGGTTAACGCACACAACTTCTGAAACAGCATTTCTAAAGAAAGACCTCCCTAAAGATACCAACGTGTTCCAAAAGAAAACCCTTCCTACCATTGTCAAGTATAACCATCAAAGGAGCCAGGAGGTCACACATGCCTTGAACATAACCAACTTCTAGGTGCTCCCAAACATAACTGTAGAAAGAAGAACACACGAGATAATAGGATTAAAAATCCTCTTGCTGCATGGTGGCCTCAAAAATTTCTCTTACACCTAAAATACAACTCCTTTTGTCAGCTTTTAAATGTCTTGTTCTAGAGTGCTGTAGAAGGTAAAGCTGGAAGTCCAAGAACTACAAGTCAAATCTTCCAACACATTGGTATAAAATGACGAGTATTTCTGCCATTTTTTTTTTTTTTTAAGGTTATTCCTAAAGGCTCTATAAACAATCCACGGTGAGGACAGAGCAGCATGCGAGAGGGGGATCTCTCCTGTAATATGACGCCTGCGGTGGGCTCTTCATGTGTTGTGAATGGGTAAAAGAACATGATCAATTGTCTACTTACAGAATGAATTAACTAATACCGAACTTTTCCTGTTCCTCAAAAGCTAAATATTTTATTGAAGTCTAATTTGATTATGCGAGATCAAATCTTAAGCAGCTGTTGAATGTGTGTGTCTGAGAACTTTTTGACACTCCACATTCCAGAGTATTTCACAGCCCTGTATTGTTTTCTGCTTGGACAGGGAGGACCAAACCTTACACACATGGCTTGTGTATCAATAGTTAGTTTGTGAAAAAACAGCTAACAAAAGCCTAACAGTCTATGGAAAAAAGCCCAGATTTTTAAAAGGTACCTGTTTTTTTTTGGCTTTTGTTTTCTTTTCCCCCCTCAGTGGAATCTTGGGATCTTTTTCGAGTGTTAAAGTCTATGACACTTTCTGCTTTTCAGTGTGTTTAGTTTACCAGCCCTCGTGGCAATCTGCATTCCTAGCAGCGACAGATAGCTATCCATCGATTCCACCCGCTCTCAGCGCTCAAAGATCCACCGATTCCACTGGTTTTATTTGAAGATGCAGTCTTTGTCTGCTTAGTAGATGTCCCTCAACACTGTATCTGGGTCCCTCGCAATTATTGTCCTCTTTATAGCACGCCATTAGAGCATGGATGTATTCTCATAAGCAGGAAACCAAAGCTAATCGTACATTTAGAGGATAGTTCATGGCGACCAACAGGGTCAGTCTTTTAAGGCAGACAGAATCTTCTCATGCCTGCATTCCAGCCCTGCCTGTCGCACCCGTGCTCTCTAACCTACCTGCTCCTCCTTCTTGCAAGTTTTTTTAAGTTCACTAGTAAGAATTTTTATACAGACTATTATTTTCATATTATTGCAGTGTATGGATTACAGCAGAAATGTGAAAAGTTCAGTTTTTAAGCTGTATTACCTGCACATGACATTTCGGAGTTTCTCCAGGTTATCGGCAGTAAAATACCAGTAATTCCGATCACATCTCTGGACATCTTTATCAATTCTGTGCAAATTTAAGGCAACAGTGTCCAATAACTCTATCTAGAAGAGAAAGTTTTAGTTAGATCTGCTGAGTTTAGAGCATTCCCAGGACATGGTGCAGATGTGCTCTGAGAAGCAACAAACCAGAAATAGTACAATTATTTGGGCATATGAGAGCATTGAAATACTCAATTACCATCAAAAATCCCAGGTACAATGGATACACTTTCACTGATAACTGTTCCAAGGCCATCCTATTTCCAAAGGGTTGTTTCTAGTTGAACAGCTTCAGCAGAGAGAGGCAAAAACTGAACTGCTAATCTGTTGACAGCAGCACTAATAGAGATGGGGAGCCTCGAATCTAGATTTAGGCTTTGGTTCAATTTGATTAAATGTCAGTTTTAGCTTGAATTCAATGACACTGAAATCTTACAAGTGGTGTGTCGTCCACACCCCCACACCTCCCCCAGGCCCCCGGAACTGTACCACATTGTTTTCCTTGCCCTCCCACTCAAAAAGAAACCCAAATTTTTCTTGCTGCCTTATTTTCAATCCAGATCAAAATCCAGATGAAAAGATTTGGATGCAGAAATCCACAGTTATCGTCCCACCCCCTGTAGTTCTAGTTGGGGACTGTCTCTTATTAAATCCTATCTGAAAAAGTACAAGTCTTTGCTAGAAAAGCAGTGCTGTGCAGAGAGATGACGATACTTATGTTGTGACCTACTGTGTAGGATGCAGCGCAGACAGAAGCAACATCCATTAAATAATCCACCTGGGAACACAGCTGCTCTTCTGAGACAGAATCCTGAGACTGCAGCACAACTGGCTTGGCTTTCTGCATCCGTGGTATGTCTGGGTCAGTCCTTTCCAAGTCAGCGCTGGCTTCTTCTTCAGCCCCATCTTCAAAGGAGACGCTCTGCCCGTCATCGATGCTGGAGAGGATGCCTGAGGCCACGGAGTAGTTCCTCGAGGATGGCAGCCCAGAGTCGGGGGAGTCAAACTCCACAGACTGTTGCTCTACAGCAGCCACTGCTGCTGGTGTGTCAGCAGCCACCACGGTGAAAGTGGGGTCGTCCTGACCTTTTGAGTCCCGCTCTGCTGAGTCTGTTTCATCTACAGATATAAAGACCTGGGGGTGGGCAGGGGAGAGAGGATTTGGATAAAGCAGGGGAGAAAAGAGAAGCAAGAAAAATTCATGTAGCAAACAGACCTCCAGCCATGAGAAAGAAATGACATTACTTCAGTGAACAAGATCACTGCATGCAGATAGTTGAGAGCTCCTCACTCAGTCTTTATACTGAGACTGTAAGTCTAAATATCATTGTATGAGCTCATATCCATCTCCTGTGATGATGTCCCCCCCTTTCATAATCTTCACTTAGAAATACCTTGGAAAGCAGTGAGGTTCCCTGTCTGCAACACCAACACTAAAACCATCTGGTCATTGCAATGTATCTTTGAAGAAGACCAACAGACCTCAGGTCTCCGACAATCCAGTTCAGCTGCTGCTGTCTGAAGTCAAGACTGACCTTCAGATTCTTTTCACCACGCAACCCCTTTACCTCTTCTCTTGCTAAAAAGCTCTTTGTTGAACTATTTCAAGTTTTATTCTCTCTTGCCTTACTGAAATCAGTTAGCTAATTGTTTGAAATCTGCATAAGTAACGGATGCTCAGAGACACTTTGGGCACACAACTGCTATCACTCCTGTCCAACAATGTGAAAAGAAACCTCTTTCTTAGTTATTCAAGCTACAGGAACGTTAATTCAGTCTGCCTTTCTACTGCTTAGCATCTTACCTGAGATTGACAAAGATCCCCTCTCCCAAAATAAAATCACACCCAATCCGTCAATCGGGGACATGAGAGAATCAAAAATATGCTTTAATAGTAGCGATCTTTCACTCTATGCCGGATTTGAATAAATAAATAAAAAAGGGCCCACAAGTAGGAGATGTAGAAAGCTATTCCTCTACTGAGAGATCTTCTACAGCAGGTGAACCTTAAAGCCCCTTAGGCAGGTCCTGCTTAAGAGCTACAGACTACCCAAAATACAGACCCGCTCTGAGCTCTATTATGGAGACACTGCAGCTTCAAGTAGCTCCAGACTGACGGAGCTGTGCTAACCCAAGTCTCCGCTTCCGTGGGCTGTACCTCTGCAAATGCCAAGCCTCCCGCGCTGCCTGCACCGTATGGGTGGATGGGAAGGGGTACCTACATCGTTGCTGATGGTGGAGTCCCTGTGAATGAGTCGCTGGACGTGGCTGTCAATGCTGCTGCCTGACGAAAACTTTGCCAGCGTGGCAGAATGCGATTCTTTCTCTCGCTGCTTTACAATGACCTCGCAGGCTTTCCACTCAGCCATGACCTTCTGATACCGGAGAGCAATGTCTTCATCTACCTGCAGACAGACAGACAGATCCAGAAACGTTGGTCCTCCTTGAAAGATAGCATTAAAATGAGCGAAAGCCAGGAGGGGGAGGTCTAGAGCAAGTGTAATGTCTCAAACCAAAAGCCTGAAGGCTCCTGAAGCCCTCTTGCTGGAGCGCACATCACTGTGACGGGAAAGCGCAATGACTGGAGCAGTGAGATGTTGTGTATTTACTGCAGGGAGTAAACTATCAGTGCAGGTGCCAGAAAAGATTCATATAAGCATGTGTATACGCTACCAACAGCACTTCAGCATTGTTCAGGAAAGAACAACCGATGTCACTGGCGTTCATGTGAAACCTCACACAGAAGTCAGATGCAATCTGATGGACCAATTGCTACCTCTAATGGGATTATTCCGAATTTCATTACACCTCCTTCCCGATTCCTTCTCTACTCCAACTCTAACATAGCCCTTGCAATGAATCCAGGTCACAGGTGTACAGACATCAGCCTGTACGGAATTAGATGCTGGAAGAGACTCGGAACAGCAGCGATCGCAGCTCACGCAGCCCAGTCTTGCGGTTGCACTGCGCGTGGCCAGATCCAACCACTCTGGTTCCCATAGTAATAAAACAGATTTTTGCCACTGCTGGCTACCTCTGTTGAAAGACAGACACAGGAAACCCCCCTTGAGCTATTAAGGGACATGTAGTAATTTTACTACTCTGTCACTTGTCAAGAGCTGAAGAGAAACTGCAATTGTGAGTTGGCTTCAGGCTCTGGACTCTGCTGGCTGGAGTTGCTACCAGAGCGTTCATGCTAAGAGCTGCAGGCTGTTTGTCACTTGAGGTAGCTGTCGAGTCATAAATCATAAAATACAGCAGTTAGTGGAAGGCTGGAGGACAGCCACGTTTGGGAGTGCCCCAGATACTGCCCAGATACAAAAATATCATCAGAAGGCAAAGATGATGTATCACCTGCTATGACTTCAGTTAGGGACACGGTATGTTTCCTATACGAGCAGATGTTACGACTGTTTTCATGTCATTCATTTAATAGACTCCTGCATTCAATGGTAAGCTTTAGACTCCAACGGCACATTTCTTTGAGGAGTTGGCTATTACTGTCATTTACTACTGCTGTTGAGTAGTCCATTAGCATTCCAGGTAAGGTTTGGAGCACCCCTGTGTTAGTACGGTACAACAGTTCAGGAAATGTGGGTGATTCTTAACGTCAGTTAAAAGCAATGTTTTACCAACATCCATATCCAGTCCTTACCCGTAGGGCAGTGTCCTACTGTAGCCCCGTGGCTCTGAGAAGGACAACATCCCTTTCCTCAACAGTCCCGGAGTGAGACTAGCGGCAGTGCTGGGGTGTGCGATGGCAGACGGGTGCTCCCACCACACGCAGCAGGACAGCAGGAGACCTTCCCGACGGTGGCACTACCCATCTGCTCATGGCAGTAGGCCTACGCTTAAGTTCTTGCTCTGCACATGAAAGGGCTCTACAGCTGCCTGTGTACCCTGGCCCTGTTGCGCATCGCCTGAGGGAACATTGGCTTTGGCTCTGTACTGCGATGAAAATGCCGCACAGCATTCCCAACAGCAGCTCCGCTGATCAGGTGAAGGGGTGTAGCCTAGCAGACACGCATGGAAAGCACAGAGGAGTCCGGAACTGGAGCATTGCTGTATTTTTCTCGGCACTCTGGCTTGGGGCCACTTCCAGTTTCTGTTCAGTCCGTGTAGCTCAGTGACCGTGTGCCATTGTGCCCAGCTCTGTTCGTCACCAGCCTGGTTCATTACCAAGGCACTTCCCAGTAATCGCAACAAATGAAACCACTCAGCAAAGTAAAAAGTTGGTATTGCTATAAACAGATCAGCAAAGGGAGATAGTATAACTAAGAGATGGGCAAATTGTGGTTTCATTAATGGAAACTATATACTTAATGCCAAGTTTCAGACTGCAAAATAAGGCATAACATAACATAGACATAACCCGGGCAATTATTCACAGATCAATGTTAGCGGCAGCACGGGAGATATTAAGAGGAATAATGTTTCATCTGAAATTGCAGCCTGTGTCTTACAGAGGCACACCTTATTTCAGTCTAGCAACAGCATAATGAACTTCCACACCAAACCCTCCTCTGGGTATTTTTAGCCTCTAGACAGTAACTCCAAGTGCACTTCAGAAGGTACGTCTGGGCTGTTCACAGCTCCAATGGACGTCCGCACATGTAGATGCAGTATCATGTAGATAAAGTAGTTATTTCAAAGAGCATTTTGAAGTATAACTCAGCTAACAGACCATTTAAGAGAGGAATGACACAAATTAATATCCAAATGTCAATGTCTCTCCATTTCATAAGTGACAAATCTGTGAAAACAGGATTTGCTCAGGGCAATGCATGTCACAGGCACAGATTTCCTCACTTCAACAAAGAACGCCCTTTCGGTGATTTTCAGACATGATAACATGATATCATAATCCCTCTACTAACATGCGTCACTCCTGTTTTCAGTAGCATTTTTCCCTGAGGAATATTAAACAGCAATAAAGACTAGCACTTGCTATGCAGAAAACAAAACCTATTCTGCAAACATAACTCAGATCCCCGGAAGGCTGTGCTTACCTGGTCCATTTCCTTTTTGGCCATGCCGAATTTATAGTGACCTAACAAGAATGGCCATACTTCCTTTCGAATCTCATGCTGCACCCCGCCGTAGTAAACTCTTCTTAGTAATTCCAGTTCCTTGTAGTTCTACAGCAGTCAGGAGAAGAGGCGTTGAAGGTAATACATCTTTGTTTTCCTCAGGCATGCACTTCATACCAAGTATAAAGACAGTGAAATGCACACACGGCACTGAATAAATTTTGCAACTTGATTCACGCCTTTAGGCCCCAAGCTCAAATCCAGTCTCATATAAGTTGTCATGCCTGCCATGAAAACAATCTAACTTTTAATAGACCAGAGTCATCATAAGATCACTTGCTTTGATGTTAATTGATATCCTTGCCATCATCAGAGAGGCAAAGGATTGAAGATATTGTAAGAATTGACTCACTCTCACTAGAAAGACCGATCCTGTGAAGACCAGAAAACACCTTTAATGCTGCCTGGGGTCCGTTCTAAGGGGTAGCACGCTCAGCGCGGCTGCGTGTGGGAACCCGCGTAATGATCATA
Organism: Charadrius vociferus; assembly: GCF_000708025.1. Taxonomy (NCBI): domain Eukaryota; kingdom Metazoa; phylum Chordata; class Aves; order Charadriiformes; family Charadriidae; genus Charadrius; species Charadrius vociferus. The sequence goes on from NW_009647692.1 coordinate 1,010,771, forward strand.
AAGGTATTCTGTTACGTACCTTCTTGTCCTTCTGATACTTGCTCCAGACCTCTTTAGTCAGGCCTCCGGCAGCGCTGGACGGTTTGTCAGGGGGGACGATAGTGTGGTTCACGAGGGCAGAGAGGTGCGTCCGCACTGTTGAGAGGTGGCGGCAGTAGGCAAGCCCTGCGGCGGGGCAGGCAGGGAGCTTTCACAAATGAGCTATCTCATGTCAGCAGCCCCTTTGTGAGGATGAAGCTGTGACATTTTAAACCTGCCACTAATAACCCCGTATGAACTAAAGTGGCATCACACTGTAAGAATGAAGAATTGCAACTGAGCCAGAGATTACGTAAATCTTACACAGACTAGTGAAATCCAAGTAGAGTATCACACTGCAATGTAAAACCACATTCCATCTTCACTAAGCATCGGTTCACCCATTGCTCCATGCAAACCCCACAAATAATGGGATTAGGACGCTCCGAGACTTGAGCCACATCCACCCTACTGCCCTGAGGTGACCTGACTCACAACAATAAACTTGGGTTTAGACTGCTTTCTAAAACAAACATCACATGTCTTTTAGATAAGCACATAGACACCACAGGGCTGGATATTGGAAGCTTCACTTACATCCATAAAAGGCTCTGGAAACTATTTGCCTCTTCATGCTTTCACACAGCATCTTTAACGGAGTTCTGTGGAGACACATTAACAGGAGCATGACAGGTGTCGAGGACAGAGATCATCGTGAACTGTATGCTGATCCCTGAGACCTACACATAGCAGGTCCTTCTCTGCACCAGGATTTATTTAGCTAAAGGACGACAGTATGACAATGGTGGATTGAGAGCTGGCTGTGTGACAGAGCTCAGAGGGTTGTGACTAATGGAGCAGTGTCAAGGTGGAGGCCTGTAACCAGTGGTGTCCCCTGGGGGTCAATACTCGGTCCAGTCTTGTTCAAGATATTCATCAGTGACCTGGATGAGGGGACAGAGTGTATCCTCAGCAAGTTCACTGATGATACCAAACTGGGAGGGGTGGCTGACTCTCCAGAGGGCCGCGCTGCCATCCCGCGTGACCTGGACAGGCTGGAGAGCTGGGCAGAGAGGAACCTCATGGGGTTCAACAAGAGCAAGTGCAGGGTCCTGCATCTGGGGAGGAAGAGTGCTGGGCACCAGTATAGGTTAGGGGTGGACCTGCTGGGAAGCAGTTCTGAGGAGAAGGATCTGGGGGTCCTGGTAGACAGTAAATTATCCATGAGCCAGCAGTGTGCCCTTGTCGCCAAAAAGGCCAATGGAATCATGGGCTGTGTCCAGTTCTGGGCTCCCCAGTTCAAGAGGGACAGGGAACTGCTGGAGCGAGTCCAGCGAAGGGCAACCAAGATGATTGAGGGATTGGAGCATCTCCCGTATGGGGAGAGGCTGAGAGCGCTGGGACTCTTCAGCCTGGAGAGGAGAAGGCTGAGGGGAGACCTTATTATGGCATACACCTATCTAAAGGGTGGGTTGGAGGAGGATGGAGCCACTCTTCTCGGTGGTTCCCAGTGACAGGACGAGGGGCAATGGGCACAAGTTGGAACACAGGAAGTTCTGTTCAAATACACAGAAAAACTTCTCTCCAGTTGGGGTGACGGAGCAGTGGCACAGGCTGCCCAGGGAGGGGGTGGAGTCCCTTCTCTGGAGGTTTCCAAGACCCGCCTGGATGCAGTCCTGAGTGATGTGCTCTGGGCAGTCCTGCTCCAGCAGGGGAGTGGGACTGGGTGATCTCTAGAGGTCCCTTCCAACTCTGAAAGATCCGTGATTCTGTGAAATTACACTTTTTAAAGCATTTTCCCCAGCAGCATTTTGGCCCAAAACAAACTCACCCGGCATGTTTAGCTACAACTGCTGCAGGTGCATGGTAAAGGTCCTTGTCAAATTAGATGAATTATTGCCTTTCATTGTAATTGTTAATGACTTGTTAAAGAAAACGCTTCCAGAGCTGAATTATATTAAACTAGACAAAAGAACTAGCTGCAATTTTTCTATCAAACTGTGACTTGAGAGCAGTTTAATAGGTTAGTTTTAATAAACTAAATTTCTCGCTGTATAACTCCATCTTCTTATGTTAGAAACTACTTGAAAATTGTTATTCTCTGTCTCTGGTGCTGCAACCAATAAAACATTCTTGCTTTTAACTGGGGCATGCACAAAGTCTCACAGGGAAGCTCTGCACAACCTGCTCACCTGTCGTGGATGCAGTTGCAACAGCTGGGAACATCGTAGGGAGAGCTGCCCGTCGAACAGGAGACACAGGAGGAGCCTTGGCTGCAGTGCTCCAGCTGCCACGACAGCAAGTTTGCCCCAAAGCCTTGCATCTCTATCATTTCGCTGGTATCTAGGGAAAAAACCAAACAAAACAGCAGGCCATCAACCTTTCTTCTTCTTTCCCCCTCTTCCTTCTGTGCATCCTACCGGCACCATGCTTTACTTCTCAGCAGGCTCTCAGCCTGGATTCCAAAAAGGGGAGAGCACCATCCTAGTGACGTGACCTCAGAAGCACTGCTCCGGGCACATCTAAACCAGCTGCATGCTGCGCGCGGCCACGTCCCATGAAGTCAAATCCCTTCACTGTTTCCCCCTTTCTTGCCCATGCACATCCCAGTTTGCGTTTCAAAGGAACAGAGAAAAGGGCGCTGCAGTGACAACTAAAACTGGTTCTGGCGTGATGCTATGGTAATGTTAGTTATGGCCAGAAGAGACCATCTAACCTGACCTCCTATTTAATTCAGGTCTCGGAATTTCATTTTGCAGTTCCTGGAATCAGCCATGTAACTGCTAGTCCAGCTAGAGTGAAAGTTTGAGCATAGAAGAAATTAAGACAACTGGTTCAGTTATTTTCAGAAGATGCTTCTTTTCCCCTCAGAACCAGATCCTGAAATACTTAGCGCAGAAGGACAGTTCAGGTCCTACTAATGTCAACACTATGTTTATAAAAGTAGGCTACTCTGCAGGAAAATGCGATCCAACAGTACAGTGCAGCTTCTTGAGTTATCCCTGCTCCACCAAATCTATTTGCCTTTTTAACCGCCTTCAGGAAGGCAACCTCCAAAACCCACCAGTTGCCTTCAGAAAGCTTGGCTTCAGCTCTTCGACCTTCCCAGCTGGCATTTGAGCTCGTGGGGGTTTTGTTTTATAATAAATAACTGGCCTTTCAGCTCACCCGTGATTAAAATTAAGGCAAATGCCATAATACTGTATGTCGCTAAATTAACATTTGTAAGCAAAATCCAGTCCCCTGGGCCGTGCTTTTAAAACATACATTTATTGGGTGGTGATAGGGGCAATTCCAAACCATCTCATGCATTTTAAATCAAGGCAGCATAAAGCATTTTAGTAGTGCCTATTAGAAAGTGGGCGGAGGTGAGGAAGGAGTGGAGTAAAAACATTTGTTAACAGAAAAAGCACAGGCTCATGCGGAAGCAGTCACGTGTATTTCATTTCACAAAACAAAGTGTGATGCAAAAATGCTCTTCACCTTAATTCTTCAGGAAGGAGCTGAATGACCCAGTATTTATTGCAGCTTCTAATTGGGTTCAAATAAAAACCACTGGACGAACGTTTTTAGATCATTATTTTTTGCCTCCCCTCTACAGACAAGAAAAGTGGGTTTTTCAGTTTTAATTTTTTATTTTATTTTTTAGAGAAACAAGGAAAGAACCCCACAGAACCTAAAGATTCAGATGAAAGGTACCTGAATTAGTGAAGAATTAGAGTGAACAGCATCTTTTATTTAATTGTAGTGGTGTTATCTGTAATTTCAGCTACATGCAAAAGTCGAGCATGTTGCAAAATGTAAAAGCAGATGGCTCGCAAACCTCTACAACAGTGTTGTCATTACTGAAAAGGGATGCTGCTGGAGAGACAACAGCCAATCCAGTCTAGTTCAGAAGGAATCCCCAGGCAAAGAACCGTCACTTGCAAGATTAAATAAGCAAAAGCAGGTATCTGACAGCTGTTCTGCTGGGATAACTTAAAATTTCCATCACCTGACTAAAGACTAAATTGTGTTTCTTATGCCTTAGATCACAGCTTTAGCCTCTTCACCTGTGTATGTGGCAGTGTTGGACCTTCTTCCTTTCCATTATCCCCCATATCCAGACCGATCAGTTAAAATACACAGAAAGTTCCTAAACCAGTATCTTTTTTCAAGGGGAACACAGTATTTTTGGAGTTTCGTTCCATCCATACTGCCCAAGAACTCTTTATTAGCTTGGGCTGGGCTTTATCAGCTTCTGGGGGCTCCTGCCTTGGGGTAAGCGTGTGGGCAGCCTACAAGACATGAGGAGGATCTCCCCGGACACATGTTCATATCCAACCTAAACCGAGCTTAAGCACTACACAGAGATGCAGCACAATTATTGTCTCCTACAGTCAGTCCCACCAGACCAGGGCTAACACCCATTTGGAACCGCAGTCATTGCTCTGCTATTTAAAGGTATGAGTGTCTTATCTGGAGTCAAGACACATTGTGTTTTTCTTGGGAAACAGAAATACACAAAAAGCGCACTCGTGCTAACGTAATGAATGAAAAACACAGACAGGCGCCAAACTCGCGAGCAGTTGTTCTCCTTCCTACTTCCTCTGCAGATGTCAAACTTCTGACAGCTTCTTTGCAGCCCGATAACAGAGCAGACTCTGTTCTTGCTGATAGACTCCAGTCCCTGGGAAGAGGCGGAGGCTGTTGTTTTGACGAGAACAGGAGCATGCCAGATTTGGCACATGCACTCAAGAGGTACCAAGGCCAAAAGCCTGGCGGCTCTGAAGCTGTGCAGTGACCAGTAAGCCCAGGGGAGAAGAGATACCACATGAACTAGAGGAGAGGCCTCGACAGCACCTGCCTGTCTTCTGGACAACTGCAAGCCTTAGAATCCACGCTGTGCAGGGGGGGTTTGGCCTGGGGAATGGGTTATTCTGTACACCGTTCCGCTCCCTCCTTTGAGGGAGCAAGGACGTCTCGGTCTCCAGACCTACGCTACTACATCCTGAATGTCTGCTAAGACGTACGCTTCTTGAGAATACCAACTTAATACATCTGTCACGAACTGCTTTAGGAAAAGAATTAGATGACAGATTTTTGGAGGGTGGAGAGTCTTGCAGCTGATGATGTGAACCCCCCCCAGCCTAGGAATGCAACAAGTGGAACGAAAGAACACGACCCCAGAAAGGCACTGCATCTCCATCCAATCTTCTCTGCAGGCTCCTGCTCCCTTCTGGAGGTATCCAAAGCGTGGGGTTCTGTTTTACCTCAAACCAGGAGAGGGAGTGTGCATACGCGCACCATCCCTGGGCTGAAATTGTAACTCACCACACTTCTGCCCTATTCTGTCTACACAGGCGCACTCCATTTCTGACTTTGCCCAGCACATCACTACCACTGCTGTCGTGGTTCACCTCCGATCCTTCCTACGCAAGGCTGCCCTCCCCAGTCTGTCACGCTGTACACGACTAACCCGCGGAGGGAGAATACAAAGACCTGTTATACTCCCTCCTTCCCTTGCGAGAACATGCTCTAGTATCCAGCTTTTATGAAGGGGGGCTGGGAAGCCTCCGGAAGCAGAGAAGGTTTGTCTGTTCAGCAGCACGCACGCTCAAAGGAGAGGGAAGATGCTGTCGTTTCTGCTTCCCATAGGTTGTGAGCACAATCCCAGCCTCTCTGCAGGTCAACTTAATCTCCAGATCTCATGGTGTGAGTGAAATGTTTTTCCCTGTAATAATGCCAACACTGTTGTACGCATCAGTGGAACGAGCTGCAATAGAGCTCTGGGACACAGGGGGAGGAGGATAAAAACCTTTCATCCTATTAGGAGCTGTGAGGTTCCGAGAGCAGATCATTGATAGCATTGCGTGTAGCTTATCTTCCTCCTCCTCATCATCGTCAACAGAGGCAGAGCGGCTGGCAGCTAAGTGGTGGTAGTTAATAGTTACTGCCCAAAGAAAATAGTGAAAGAGGAGCATAAGAAGAGAGAACTCGATTCTGCAGGAAAGCTCAAAAGGACATGTTCAGCAAAGACAAAGGACTTGAACTCTGCCCTCTTCCTGAAGGCACAAGCTCCCGTAAATGGCTATGAAACATGAGTTTCTTACAGAAAAAGAGCATGCTCCACCAAACGCAGGCCAGCTTTTGCCTGTGCACGGGCTGTGTTCCCACAGCACACGTGTCACATCGCGGCAATGGAGAAAGGTCCCAGTGCCAGCCTGCAGGAGGCGAGGATGCTTTTTAGCAAAACTCCACGGGAATTCTAGGCTCCAACTAGCTTCTGTCCTTCACCGTGCCCTTATCAATGCTGTGGCCTCTCTTCCACTCTGAAACCCGTGCCAGATGCATCTGGACAGCGAACACTCTGCGCTCTCTCAGTGCAGACACGCAGGGTACAGACCTCCGAAGGGAGCCCGAGGCAGGAGCCGGCTCGCTCTGCCTTGCGCTCAACAGGCAGGTCTGTGCTGAATGCGAACACAGAATCTGCAGTCCCCTTGATTCAGGCAAAGGCAGAACATGCTTTTGCTGGCGTGTGCATGAACTTACCTGCGTGCATCCAGAAGCCCTAGTAAAGCATGGCTACCACGGTTCAGTCCCTGGGGTAAGGAGGGTTCAGTTGAGATTTCTGCTTTTTCAGCTGCAGTAAGTCCCAATATGAGCAGTAAATCCAAATCCCCTGTAAACTTTAAGGTCTGATCTTCCTGGGAAATTCTTGCTTCTTTGCCAAGGGGAATAAAACCGAACATGCTGTTTGAGAACTACCTCAAATGCCTTCTTGCATGTAAGGAATTTGTATTCACTGATGACATGAGGTGGTTTGGTGCTTGGGAATTCATTTAGTTTCCTTGGAAGGGCCTTTATTTATCCATTGTTAAGTTCTTGCTTCCAAGCCAGGAAAACTTAGCCCAGGGAGTTCTTGGGGTACTTTAAGAGCTGAGTTTATGTTTTTTTTTTTTCTAATAACAACATTATGAGCAAGCAGTGTGGCCAGTAAAAATATCCTCACTTCAGGAGCAGAACTGCTCTTGCCTAGTCAAGCAATCTTTGCACTTTTAGTCTCGGTTTACAAGCCCAGGGGAGTATTTTGAAAACTTCCTCTGCAAAACACAGAGTAAATATAAATAAGATTCCCCACCTCCACTCCATTTCCACTAAGATAACAAGTTTCACTGCATTAAGGAAACCTACAGTAAGCTGTACCTGTTGATCACAATTATCACACAATGAAATTTCATGATAGGGTGGGTTTTTTTCCCCAAAAAAACCCTGGCTTGTCTCTGACGCGCAGTTACTTCCCAGGATATTACTTCAAGGTTTTTGGTTAGTTTTGGGGTTGTTGGGGGTTTTTTTGTTTGTTTGGTTTTGTTTGTTTGTTTGTTTTTTAACAAAGCAGAACAAAGGCACTTACTGTTATCATGCTTGTGTCCTGGATAGATAATTCTGAACACATAGTCTGTAGAAGTGTCCTCAGGTGGCATTTCCTCTACGTCCACTGATTTGTTGCTGTTCCGTTTTCGAAGCTTTGGAAATACCTTACCCTAGAGAAAATAATGATTCCATACATTCAGCTGTGAATGACTAACAGAGCACAACAAACTAAGTACTTCAGACCTTTGGCATCTTAAAACTAAACTTCCAATGCTGGGAAGAGCCGAGGGAGAAAACAACAGTAGAATCATACATACAGCAGGTGGTTTAGGGGTACTTAACACAACTTTTCTGTGTACTTAAACTACAGCTTTTTCTTGTAATCCGTGGGAGTTGGGCACCAGCTTCTTCAACAATCCAAGCTGCTGACAGCAAGTGTGTCCCAGTCCATTTGAGTCACGGTCCCTATCGTTTGGGTTCATATTTTGGAACAATAGCAGATTCCAGTTCATTGCTCAATGGGGCAATGAAGGTATGAACAATTTTTATAGACTGTCTGTATAAGAATCAAATTGGACTGAATGGAGTTATTTTGCCTCCCATTTTGCTATAAAGCAGCTGGAAACCAACGCCCAGGCTCTGTGGAGCGGGATGCTGGTCGAACAAGGACAATAAGATCAGCCCCACCTGCTACAAGCAGCTCATCAGAAAAGGCGGTACCTTGCCCTGTTGGGACCAAAGTGGCGGTTCCAGCTGACCACAAGGCAGAAGACCATTTTCCAGACAGGAAAGAAATGCGAGGAGGTGACCTCCTTGGGGGAAGTGCAGTGGAGGTCTCTGAGTTCCATCCTGACTCACCAAGACTAATGTCCATCTGCTTTCTGCTGCAAAGGAGGACAAGGGGAGTCCACACTGTTACATCGGAACCTCTATTTTTTGCCCTTACCCTCTCAGAAAACTTTATGTGTGATCATCTCTAAGTAGATAAATAAACCTCTGTAATGCGATCCAGGGATGATCTCAGTCCTTTAGTCCTACAGAAGCTCAAGACACAAGCAAACTGTGACATGCAGAAACATTTAAAGTGATTCTGAATACCATTTTAATAAATAATAAAGGAATAACTAAACTAAGTCTCTAGTGTATGACAAAACTTGACAAAGGACACACGATTTGGAATGAAAACCAACCTAGTGGATACAACCAGAGGCTGGCAGCTTTATTCTTGTGAGAATCGGCAAGTCACATTCCCTGTTGTAAATTCTTCTCATCTATCTTCACTGCCACTAGAAATTTAGCACAAATAAGGAAAACCACCCTGGGCTCCAGATACTCTTTTAAGCATAATAATCTGCTTCTTGTACAATTTTCCAAAGAACGTAAGTGAAATAGGTTCTTAATTTTCTTTTCCAAAACTGAATGAATGAGGCATCTGGAGCCACCTGGGTGAAGGGGGGTCTCCGAGAGCAGGACGGTCCGCAGCGTGGCTGTGCAGGTTGCAGTCTGGCAGCCGGGTGCTGTGGCAGGACCGCCAAGTGTCTGTCATCTTGTGCAAACAACAAAAATCATGTTGTGTACTTGTATGCCTGGCACCTGATACTGAAACAGCTTTCTCAGTGAAGAACAACAAAGGCTGTCACGTTTCACGTCTGTTATTTAATTCCCCTTTTCCTACGGAACTGCCACAAAGCAGAATGGCGATTCCTCTGACCAGTCAGTGAAACACTGGACAGGCACAACGTGTCCCGGGGAAGCCGATCACAGGGAGGCAAACGGACCTGAACCAACGTTGCAACTGTCATCCTCTACCAGCTAGGAGTCTAGATTTCAACACTCGTCCCCACATCCATAACTAGTTAGCAGTGTTAATGACACTGAGGGAGGAAAAGCAATCATTCGGGTGGCTCTCCTGCTTATGTATTTTAAAGCAATATACATAAACTGTCTTCTAAAACATGCTCTTAGTTCAGAAGGGCCTTTAGTCCAACTGTAACTCAAATCTGACTCCAAATAAAATTTCTAAATGTTCTTTGTCATTGCTCTGTGATTTTGACTTCAGGCTTGTGGTAAGGAAAGCAGCGGGAGAGACGTTTTGTCCCAGATTCCTCTCCCAACATTGAGCAGAAGGGGCTACCGAGAACTGGATGGTCAGAGGGTGACAGGGGGTGGTTCTGGTTACACACACTCCCCTTCTACAGGTTGATGATCCCACTATAGACGTGGCTGACAGACCTGCTTTTTTTCCCCGCTCTCCTTTTTTGTAATGGTCAATGGATGGAGGCCTGTGCTTATAAAGCCAAAGCTTCTATGTGTAATAGCTGCGCTGGCAGTCTCCCCTAAGTGCTGTCCTGCACAGATGCTCAGAAAAACCAAAGTACAGAGAAAAAACAAAGCACACAGAAAGCAGTTGGCAACTGGAGCAGTGTTAGGCAGAGGAGTTCTTACCAGGCCTTTCAGTGAAGACATCTGAAGACGAAAAATGGTTTGCGTTCTTTTGCAATAAACCCCTAACAGGCACCATATAAAACGGCAGCGGCATTAGCAGCATTAACATTCACCCGGCAGAAAGGGGCTCTGGGAGCGCCCCCAAGAGAAGAAGGTTTATGCTTACGTTGCTGATGGCAGTGAATGCAGACGATCTGGCTGAGTGGCACTATTAATGCGTAGTCCCAGTAAACACTAAAAGGGAAGGAAAAAGTGCAGGAAACACTGATTCCAAGCACCCAATAAAAAGACTCTCCTAAGTTAATAACTGCTTATTAAATTGGGCCAAGTAAGGTAAATTAATAGTCAAGTAAAAAGCAAAGGAACTACTTCTCTGCAGTGGATCCATCTGGCACCAGCCTTTTCATCATCCCCCTCTCACCTCCCCGTCACCCCCACTCCCCCATACCAGGTTACACAGTGCCCTGGCTAAGATTAAAATCCCCGGGGCACAGACTTCATGAAGGTCCTGTGGGGGGGTTTCAGGACAGCCGGGTTCAGTTCCGTCTTGCTCATGTGATTTATGGGCAGCAGCATGTAAATCCATCAGGGCTCGAGCTCACAGATTAAACACTGGAAACAGTTCCGAACCCTTCTGAGAACAACCTCGACAGAGCTGAGCAATAAAAGCAAGGGGAGAGGGCGTCAGCAATGTTCTGTTGAAAAATATCCATGAAGTTTTAGAAACAGAATACTGTGGATTGAGCATTTGAGAGTACTGTTCTGGGGCTGAAGGAAGCACTCCCTGAGGAGGCATACCTGCCTGGATCAAGACTTTACCCGTCTTTCTACTGAAGCAGAATGCCAGATTAGATGAGTAACTGATCTACCGCAAGACAACGACATGGCAGGTCTCTCTTTCGAGGCTGAAATTAGCCATGCTGGCGAAGGGATTTGTGACCCTCTGAAGGGAGGTACTAGAAGTGTAAAGATGAAAGGTAGCGTTGAGCCTTTTCTCCCCAACACCTGGAGAAGCAGGCTTTTGTTTTCCTTTTGAAAAGGCCTCATATCCAAGCGCATTACAGGACCTTTGGAAAATTGTTTAATCTGTAGCAAAACAGGAACAGAACCCAAGCTGTCTGACACCTCAACTTCTGCACTATTCAGAAGCCCTTCAGTTAAATCAGCCTTGTTACACTTATGTCATATTGCCAAACGCACAAGAAATAAACACCATGAATGCTTCCGATCTTTTTCTGAATGGAATGACTACCTTTTCTCCAGCTCTGAATCTCCAAGGGTTCCGTTCATCAGCTGATTCGGAGTCCATTTTAATGTCAAACTATCTGCTGACTGATGAAGGGAGAGATACCCAGGAATTGCCTCCAAGTCATCTTTCTGTTCGCAGAAGCAACAAAGAGACAACCCAGGTGACCCAAGTGCATGACTGTAATTGTCATGCTCCAGTCTTCCCATGACCCACAAGTTCCAGAGCAGTGCATTATCTAGGAATGGCTCAGGGAAACCTTAACGTCGAAAGTACTGATATTTAATGTTGCTATTAGAAAGAGGGGTAAAACCCACAGTGCGTTCACTGGGTTTATGAAATACAGTCCAGTGTGTTTGCTCCTACCTATGGGCTCCCTTCACAGTTCACATTGGTCAGGCAGTGAAAGCATTTGTCACGTCTTAATCTACCTCAGCATAACAGAGTCAAGTGGGAAAGCAGCACTGTCCGGAGGACAAGACACTAAGCGAGTACTGACAATCCTTACCTATACTGCTGAGTTCTCAAATCACAGCCGGGCAGCAGCTGTGCGTATTGGCCCAAAACTGAAAGTACTCACCGGCTGGACTAAGACGTTGTTTTTCCCATACAAAAGGTGTGTTCGGGAATTCTGGTGCAAAGACTCCACATACTCTCTTGCTGAAGCAGCAAAGCGATCTTCTGACGTGCTCCCACTTGAATGCCGTTTCCGGATCTAGCGCACACACACAGAGTCAAGGCAGATCAGGTAGGACAGGAATGACTGTACCGGTGGGCCAATAAAACAGGAACAGTTCCATTTAGACCAATCTCTGTAAAGTGGAACTTCTTCTGGAGCCAGGAGACCTTGCAGGGAAATGCCCTGGACTCTTGCTCACCCCTGACCAAGGCAGCTCATAATTTCCTGTGAACTCCGGGTCAGATCACAAGTGTCAAAAGCCACAGAATTTAGTCCTGGATCTCAAACTTCTCTGCATACAGATAGAGGACATTTGGGTGCAAATGGATTTCTAATCTGTGATAAAGGGTCTATTACAGAAAGGTTTGGTAAGAATCTGATCTCTCCCTCCTGGGGTTGTTTTTATTATCAACCTGTGCCTTAACTCAGAAAGAGCTACACAGTAAATACCTACTCCCAGGGCTGGGCGCTTCGAAGGAGAGTCTTGGCGGCCGTGTACTCCGTGAATCCGGTGTCGCTGAACAAGCTCATCTGCTGAAGGGTCTGTCCAATAGTGATCTGCTGTTTTTAGCTTGGTGTACTCCAGAGCACAGGGTCCAACTAAGAAGACAGCCCAAAAGAGAAACCTTCTGAGTCTGTTCAGGAACACACTTAGTCTTATCCTGCTGGCCAAGTACTGAAAGTGAGATTTCCTTCTCAAGCCAAGTGGATTTTAATGATTGCTTAATGATCCTGCAGGATCAGCCCATAACAGAGACAATACATACAACAACCTGTCAGGTCTGTTATCTAGGGCTGTATGAAAATATTCCCGTAGGACACAATACGCTGCCACAGCAGCATTAGTAGTCACAGCCTGCTAGCAAGTGTTCAGTAAAAAGCCATTCCCATTTTGTTCTCTGATCCAATGAACATTTAATAATAAAACCAGATGACCGGTCTCTCCCGGTCTCGTATGCAACAAAACAACATCTTCTATTATAAATAGTTAAACTACATGCTAGAGATAAAAATCACCTTTTATAACACTGTCATAATACAGAATGTTTTAAGAAACAGTTTATTTTCTTTAGCATAAGAAGTAACTTTGCAAGAACTCACCTAGAAGAGAAGCCAGTATTGGGCCACAAACAGGATCTGCCAGTAAAGCTTCTTTTTCATAGTATTTACTAGGAATAACAGATTAGAGCCCAGTTAAAACCTGGTGGTTATTTTTAAAAGCTCTTATGCCTCCTAGTAGCATGAGTCCATTGACTTTGAATATATCACACGTTGCTGCTTACCAGAAAGTCTGCCAAAGGACGCAAAAGAGAGAAGGGCGGAGAAGGGAGGCAAGTGTGCGTGCAGGGGGCAGCTTGACTACTGAACTCACACAAAAACTGAGGCCAAACACTCATCTCAAGAGCAAATTCAGACAGTTAAATTACCTATATGAAAGGGAAGACTTAAGAGTGTAAGAGTTTTACCAAGGCTGCAAGGGGGATCTCGGCTGTGCATCTGGAGTGCTGTGCATGTACTGAAGCAGAAGACTTTTTCAAAGCTTGGTTTAGTTACAGTTCTAACACAAAAATTCCAGCAACAAAATTTTGCTGTGATTATCAAACACACTCTCTCACACAGTGGGCTGATCAGAAAACTGTGTATCTAAACAGCTGGAGGCAGGACCAAAGGGATCCAAACCCCATATACTTCCTGAAGTTGAGAGGTAGAGGAAAAGCAGTTGCTGGGATTATCTAGAAATCACCAATGCATGCGTCTCCTCTAAAAGCTCTAACGGAGCTCGACTGGCTCATCTACTGATCTCATAAAGAAGAAAAGTTGTGCTGGGTTTGCAGGTAAAGGCAGCTCTTACAACATGGTGTGTCCTGAACTATTCCTAAAGATCATTAAAATACATCGTAAGAAAGCTATGGAGAAATTAATTTAGCCTTTTTTAGACATCTGCTTTAGAATTAGATAATTTCTTAAACTGCATCAACAACATTGACTAGATCTCCATGGAGCATAAAAGGAGCCTAGAACAACCAGTTCCATAAACCTACACTCCAGACTTCTATATTTAACAAGATGACCACCCCTCCTACTTTGGATCCATATTCTGCCCTTGATTAGCTGTGTAATCTCAAGCAAATCACTTCCTCTCCGTATGCTCATTCTGCCTCATCTATTTTTGAACTGAGCTCTTGAGAGGCAGGAGAGCTTGCCTTTTGGTAAATGTGTTTACCCAGTATATTTGATTTGGGGTTTTGGGCACCAATGCAATATGGAGACAAACAATAACTCTCTACAAGCAATTTTATCAGTTTTCCACAGAGACCAAGAGATGCACACATTCTTAAACATCTCTTCCATCTGTGAGGAATAATCTTGAAACACTGTCAAGAACAATGAACAACTACAAACAGTAGCTCTTGCAATGACCCCAAAGTCTTCCCATCACAGCAGGCAAAGCTGACTTATAAAACCACATAGCCAAAAAATCAAAACACCCGCATTTCTTGAACTGTCATTATCCTCTGCTGTCTCTTCCACTAGATGGGGCTCAAACTCTAAACCATTTTCTCTTCCTCAAGAACAGAAGAAGAGGTGAAGGACTTAAACATGGAGCAGTTGAGCAGTCACAAAAAATGCATGAGACCAAGCCTTATGAAGAGGTTCGTTTTATTCCCTAAGTCAGGTTCTCAAAATCACACACCTGCAATTAAGGACCAGTTTCTAACTCATTTGATGGATGGAGAAGGCAGTAAGGTGAACATCTACCACACACAGTAATAGAACAATTGAGACCAAACTCTCTTGACGTGCCTCCAGGTCAATTATGTGGAAAAAAAAATTAAATATCCTTGTATCCATGTATCAGCAGATATATTGATACACTGGACTAAAATCCTTTCACTATGTCGCTGGGACACAGCCAACCCTCCCACTGTCTCTTCCGCATGCAGCTCTTAAAACCAACTGGCATTAGATATCCCAGAGCAACAGTTTTCTCTGAACAGCACAGAAAACCTTTCTTCCATTCTCTTTCTGTTTAGGGGCAAGATAGATCATGAAAATAAAGCTGATGACAAGGAAAACAGTAACGCAAACTTGGAAAATATGGTGAAAATTAGTTCCTCTGCCCTAGCTCTATTCCTTGTTCAGACCCAAGGGCTTTGGACAGCCAAGAACGTGTCCCCCCAGTACAGAATTACAGGAGCACCGCTGTGAACAAATTGCAATAGCAGTGGGTACAGAGGTACCTTTCTGGGACCACATCAAGCCTTAGAGTACCTATCTTTCTCTTCTTCTGGGAAATTGTCCCCAGTGTGCCCCATAATTCTTCTTTATAAGTTATGGGAGGGTAGGAAGGGTAAGAGTTACGAACCATCTCTTGGGCAACCAAAGCTAATGCTGGACAGTAGGAAGCAATGATAGAATAGAAAGGATTTGTTTTTTCCTCTTAAAGAGTCCCTGTGGATTACATCCATAGAGCACTGATGCTCTTCTCCAGTTTTGGAAGGGAAGATTCACTTTACACAGAGTTTGACTTTTCTAAAAGGGAAACATGATTCAAAGAACCAGTTTTCACAGCCCTAAGGCTTTGTCATTAACTCCTCCTGTTCTAAACTCATTTCCCCTTCTTTCATCTACAAGGGCATATTCTTCCCTGACATCCTAAAATTCCAAAGGATTATTTTCAACTAATGTAAGTGAATTAAGCACTCCTGACCTATTAGAACACATTTCTGTTCCACTAAGGTATAGGTCCCACTAGAATTTGGGCACCTAATATACTTCAAGTTAGTTTTTTAGCTGATTTCTGGAAAGCTGTATGGCTATTAACATTTTTTGTAAGTCTGAAACACTGTCAATGATTCAAAATGAAAGGATTTTTTTTCTAACTGCCCATCCAACTGGTTTTCTTCTTACCAGAAGTCTGCATCGCAGAAGTTTGCAGAAGACTTTTGATGAAATCCCGTGTTGCAGATACCTAAACATATCAGTCCAACAAGTCCCAGCGCTTCTGTTTCTTTCCTTACCTGCAGTTATCCACAATATACTGCACAATCTTGTCGAGCACTTTCTCAATCAATGCTGTGCGAACCCATATGTGTTTGATGGCCTGAGGTGTCAGGACAGGTGTTTTGCTCGTGGTTGACGCCTGCCTCTTGAGGGGCTCCTGCCCATTTGGCTGATTTTTCCTGCAAAAGGAGATAAAGTAGAAGTAGTCAGAACTGAGACTCTTCTCCTCGCAGAAAACTCTCCAGTGAGAGGCTGCGTGGAGAGGTGTTGGAATACACAGCACCTATCTGACAAACACGTATCTATACTATACTACCCCTCCACATTCCTGTGTTAGTCCTCACTAGCACTGGGGTACGGAGTTTTAGTCAGTCCATTGTCAGGGACTTTCTGAAAACCATGGTTCTAATGATTTAGGACGCCTCGGTTCTGAGTTATGAATAGGAGAAATCTGTAAAGACCATTCTGTGATTATCTAACTCACAAACAGACGCTAGGATGCTAAGCAAGCTCTAAAAAAAGCCCCCAAACAGGCCTGTAGTAGGAATCCTGGCCTGGGCTAGGTAGTCACCTATCAAAATACCTTTTCAGCTTCTGGAGCTTTAGGGAAAGCGCAACTTTTGAGTTCCTCCAAAACTCCCACATACTAGGCTGAAATGAACAGGCCGTAAATCCACTGCAGACCATAGACCACAAAAGAATGAAAAAACCAACAACATGCGAAGTGTAGCAGAAAATAAGTAGCACTTGATGAACAGAAGTTTGCTGCTTATGACACAAAGCTTCGCACTTCGTTGGGAAAGCCACAGGGAGGATGGTAAAAAGATTCTTGTCTGCCAGCTTTGCCTGCTACTTTCAGGCTGAATCTAGCCACGACCCCAAGAAAGCACACGGCTATTTCAGCATGGGATATTCCCACTGAGACCAGAAGCACAGAGTAGGATTTGAGATAGCACAGGCAGAGCTTTTCCAGGGACCTCCTGCCATACCATCACGGCAATCCTTGGGCGCAGGCCCATCCTTTCATTCTCTCTGTGAAGCACCATATATAGCTACAGCACAGCCTGTGCTGGCGTCTTGGCAGTGAGATCCTATCTCCTACCACCTACAGAATGACAACTAGACAACGAAGAGATAAGCAACATCAAACTGAGAAACTAGAAGGATAGCAAATGAGCATCTGAAGCCAGCTGGGAGCTTGCTTACAGCCAAGACCCCCTGCTTGTTGCTGCGGCATAAGCCAGCACAGCAACAGGTCGACCTCAGAAACGAGGAGCTTAATGCTGCCTTTCAGTGGCCGGATGGCACGCTGGCTGTACAGAGCACAACCGCTTCCCAGGTGTGGCTGTCAACCGGGACGCGAGGGCTGCTCAGCACGGTGGTCTCTGAACCACGCGGGAAGCTGTCATTCCTCCCTGTGGAGTTATCTGCCACCTGGAAAATCCACTTGACCCCAGTCCAACGTGGGACAGTGGCATGTTGTGCCCCAGGCACGCTGTGGGAAGGTGTTTTGCTGCATGAACAGGGTGGTGCTTTTCCCTGGAGACCCCAGTACGCCATGCTTCCTTCCGTGCAAAGCTTCACGTGGCCGGAGCTGCAATTCGCATCACGCCAAGGAGCCGTTTTGTGCCTTCTCAGCACATGCTCTTATCCATGCTGGGTGTCCTGCCACAGTGAGCATCCACCTCTCATCCATGAAATACTGGTATCCAAAATACGTTTTTATACTGACAACAATGCTCCCTTCACTTCTTCGGTGGCACTGACACAAATTATCACTTGTCACTCTTGAGATAATTAATGCCCTGAACAGATTTGGAACCAGAGGCTGATTTTGAGGCTGAATGTGCTGCCTAGAGCTTTCCAGTTCCTAAAAAGTGACCCACAAAAAGGAAAACGGGTTTGTTATCTCCATTTCTCTTTCCTGCTGCCTAGCAAAGTAGCTGAAACGTGAATTTGTGTTCCCTCCTCCCCCCCTGCTAGCTTTGCCTGCGGCATGAGTTATGTGAGACGAGGTGACAAGGTGACAACACTGCTCCATGCTGAATACCTACATGCAGCAGCAAGTCACAACGCACAATTTTATGCCGTGGTACCAGCCACACAGAGTCTCCCGTGACAGCACTGGTGGGGCACTGCCCCAAACCCTCTCCTCCTCTAATACATAATGCAACTAAGCCACATGTCCACAGCGTGGCAGGTGGTGAAGCTGTGGAGCTCCGCCACAGCACGTGATGGCATCTTGTCATGGGTCCACACTCCTGCATCAGGAGAAAGGGGGACGACAAAGCCGAGCACTGGGAGAGCTTCCTACTTCTGCACAGTTCTGCAGGTTTGCCGTGGCTCTCCATATACCGCATAGGGCTGACAGGGGACCAGTAACCCTCTTAATCTCTCTCCCAGAAAATTTTCCATTAAAATAGCAGAAAAAGAAGGTTCCATTTTGTCCTAATGAGGAGAGAAACCCTGACGTCTTCAACAATCTACAGCAGAAAATCCATGTTCTCATATGATCCTGTTCTTTGACAGCACTCCGGTCCCCTTTTCAGAAAGAGTGCAATTACAAAGACTAAATACAGTAGTTGGGTGCTGGTTTGAGTGAGATCTCCAACTCCTCTCCACAGAGACCCTAGTCCTCCATTAGGCCATGACAGAACCTCTACGAGGCAATATACACGCAGTGACAATCCCAAGTCAGGAAATACACATGACACCACTGACATCAGAGGAATTCAAATGTGTTTAATTGCATCCTACACAAGGGCTTTCTTAAGCCACAGCCTCAGGAGCAATTAGACTGCTACAGCCCTTCTGTCTCATTTTGTATGTTCAGCGAAGCGAGTCCACCCCCTGCAGTATTTCCCAATAGAGTCTCTTTGCTGTGCACATTTTCTACAGCACTTAAAATCTGTGGTTGTTAATACCTAAAAAACACACAAAATTTCTCCAAGAGAAACCACAGAATTTAAGTTCATTTGCTCGTTTCTGTTGGAGGACACAGCTAAAGGTCTCTGGTGGTTAGAGTAGGGTTCACGTGGGCTCTTAACCGAGGAGGAAGGCTGGAGAATTTTCAGCAGAAAGCATCCTTCTTCCCAACATTTAAAAAACTAAAATTAATAAAATCCCAGTTTGTATCAGTAGGCACACAATTTAAAAATACATCAAAAATAGATATGTACCTGTTAAAAACTACTTAACAAAGTCTGATAATTAGAAGTCTAATAAAAATGAATGCCAGAAAACTAGAGGAATGTAAGTGCTAATTTAAAGAACTGTCAATAATTGATGACTTCAATGCAACACATTGAAATCAAGCTCTCTTGAGAAGGCCCTCAAACAGCAAGTTGATAAGGAGGCTCTCACTGCCGACCACCTCTTCTTGAGTTCATCCTTCTTCCTATCATTCTTTGTATCCATTAACTCAACTATTTCTACCATAATACCCACAAATCTTCTGTTACTGGTTTGGCAAGAAGCATGCCAAAACAGCTTTTCCCGTAAGTCTGTTCTTCAGTTCCTTTTGCCACCCACATCCCTGCCCACCAACAGCCCAGACTGGTCCACCATACCCTGCCTGTGAGCCCTCTCCACAATCACCAGTTGTTATTCGCTTTTGTGGCTCCGTGTGGGCTGCATGCACTGACGCGCTATATTGAGAAGCAAAACGAAACGGCAAAGACCCAATTCCCAACCTCTGTCCCTCTGCTAGCTGTCAGCTTGATCAAACAAAAACATTCGCCTTACAGTTACAGACGCTAAAGAGAAAAAGCTTTAACAAAGGTGGCCAAGACAGACCCCTTTGCATTTCCCAAGCAGTCTCTGTACTGGAGGGTATCTCCGTGCTGCACACACATCGTATGAATTTTGGTGATAAACAGACCTCAGCCTCACCTGCTTTCCACCTGCTGCTGCAGCTCCTGCACTTTCTTGCATATGTCTCCAGCTATTGCATACGTCTTGCCAACTTTGGTGAAGAGCGCGGCCACCTTGTCAGTCCGCAGGAAGCCGGCAGCCCTGCGCTTCAGCATGTGCAGGAGACACACTTCCACAACGCCTGCAGGGAAGGGAAGGAGATAAAGTTATGGGTACTGCTGTCCTTCGGTGAATGCCACCTGCTAGCGCCCGCTGGTCAGGTGTGGAGGCAAGGGAACAGAGCGGGGAGGAAGGGACGGACAGACAGACTAGATCTCAAAATCAGACGATGCAAGCATGTGTCTAATCCACAACAATAAGCACCTTGTAAAAGCTACAGATAACATCAGTGCATAACTGAACCAAAGAACTGAAGTATCTCCCAGTATTTTCATCCCATTTTACACATGTCACTGTGAGAGAATTCCTGAGTCTACTGAAAATGAAGCCAAAGGCAAAACCTCTCTCGACTCCTTGTGGCAGAACCAGGTCCCCCAACTCAAGGTATAACTAGATAGAAATCTGCTTTTACTGAGACCTCTGTTTTGAGCAGAGGCTCCTATTTATCTCGGTGAGTTGCTGCATCCATTTCTCCCACTTGTATTTGTCAACGCTCTGGTGTTTGCAATGAAAAGGACAAACTGGAGGTCGCACTTTCCTGTTATTTGCTACTCATTTCCTAAATGACGTTAGGGGAATTTTTGCATTGGTCTGTGAAGAATGACACATGTAAGTTATACAGAGTTCAGTTTCAAACCTGAACTGACCTCTGAATGCAGAATGTGTGAAATTGCTGTATTTAACCAACTACTGGCATGCAGTCAAATATTAACTCTTCATGTCCCAAATGGAAGTGAGATACTTTCATTACGCCACTTCTCATTGGAAATAGAATCAGAGAATGGTTTGGGTTGGAAGGGACCTTAAAGATCACCTCGTTCCACCACCCCCCTGCCCTGGGCAGGGCCCCCTCCCACCAGCCCAGGTTGCTCCAAGCCCCATCCAACCTGGCCTTGAACACCTCCAGGGATGGGGCAGCCACAGCTTCTCGGGGCAACCTGCCCCAGGGGATCACCACCCTCAGAGTAAAGTATTTCTTCCTCATATCTCATCTCAATCTCCCCTCTTCCAGTTTAAAACTGTTCTGCGCTGTCCAATCACTCCACTCCCTGACAGAGTCCCTCCCCATCTCTCTTGGAGCTCCTTTAGGGACTGGAAGGGCCTATAAAGTCTTACAGCATCCCAGACTGGTGGGGGTGGGAAGGTCCCTCTGGAGCTCCCCCAGTCCACCCCCCGCCAGAGCAGGGGCACCTCCAGCAGTGGCACAGGACGGCGTCCAGGCGGGTTTGAATCTCTCCAGAGAAGGAGACTCCACAGCCTCTCTGGGCAGCCCGTGCCAGTGCTGTCACCCTCACGGTACTGAGCTTTCTCTTCTCCAGGCTGAACAACCCCAACTCTCTCCACCTGTCTTCACAGGAGAGGTGCTCCAGCTCTCATAGGTATGAAAATAACAAAAAAGTCTACCAACCCCCTCCCCCTCAACTGCCTTACGTATTCCATTCTCCCCTGGCAAGGGGAAGCCTACGGAAAAAGCATGAGACACATGCAAACATTACTATGGCTTTGGTTAACGCTGTTGGGAAGGAACACAGAAGCAATTTTATTATGCGTTTCACTGTTTAAAAAGGCATGTTCAAGACAGAACCACAAACCGCTCCTGCAAATCGCTCGTTACGTGGTGACTAACACAAAACTCAGAAATGAGGAGGCTGTGTGAGGAGAGAGACGTACAAGAATCAAAGCCAGAGACATACTTGCTTCACAACATACCGAACCCACAGGCATCGGAGCCCAGCTCAGTCACAGCTGAGTTGAGTTGGGTTTTTTTCGTTTTGGCTTTTTGTGTGTGTGTGTGTGTGTGTGTGTGTGTTTTGTTTTAATTTTCCTGAACTTTGAAACAAGTCTAATTGAGGGAAGTGCACTTTTGAGCTGTCTGGGTGGCAAAGAGAAGCTGGGTTGTCTGACTGTGTTACCAGGAGGGAACGTGTATCCACCACAGCACAGTGGCTGTCTCGAAAGCAGTACAATGATGATGCCTTCCACTCACCGAGATTATGGGAAAGACTTTTTCTTTCTGGTGAAAACAGGGAAGATAAGAGAATTCTAATCATCATCTTCCTTCACATTACGAACAAATGGATTAACAACAGTGAACTTGAACATCACCACCAGACATTGCAGTTCACTCTCCACTGACGAGTGGTCCACTGCCTGCAGCCACTCCAGGCTCTGCGCATTCACTCCGTTCTCAGTTACCCTGGGTTTGTCACCTCAAACTCAATTACAAACAGCTAGGCCTGTAACGAGCTTCCACCACCACTTGGATAGACTCTGATTTGAAATGCTTAACACACTTTAATCGAGTTATGTGGTGGGCACCCATGTTCCAGCCTAGAAAACTCTCCAAGCGCCAGGGGCAAGCTCCTACAGGAACGACTCGTTCAAGTCTGCATCAGCTACGAAGATCTCCAGAGGAAGATGCCCATGCACCTTCATGTGGTAGGACGTACAGCCTGGAGAAACAGCAGCTGTTGGCTACCAGATCTTTTAAGGAATTGACTGCAACTCATGCATCACTTGGTTAGGAGGTACAGAACAACGTGACAGATGTCAGGAAAAGACAGCATCACCTGTGGCCAGTACGAAGGTACCCTGCAATCACAGGTACTGAAGATGAACCAGTTGTGAGGACATTTGCTGGACTAAAATCAGCAGAGCTACTGGAAAACAAATAGGAAACGGAACAATTATGCTAGGGGAGATAAACCCCTCCCAAAGCACTGGAGGGATACAAGACAATAAAGCCATAAAAGCTGGAAAGACAGGCTCACCTTCCAACAGAGCCCACCAGCTCGCTTTGGACAGAAAGAGTAACAGGCCTATGCGCTGAGAAGAAACTATCACAGCCTGAGAGGGAGGAGAGATGCAGCCAGACCTACAACTACAACAGACCCACCGGTGAGGTTCATTTTGCAAACCTTACTGTAACATGCTCTGGTGGTCACCAGTAAAAGACCGCATTGCACTATTTCAGCCTCGCAAGACTGTGCATCAGAAATCTAACCAGCTGTCATTTGAACTGCTGCAGGAAAAAGAAATAAGATAAATACAAATAAAAAACAAAATAAAAGCCAAGCCTTCCCTGTCTATCAGCTTTTAAATCGAGACTGCAGATGACTCATACAGTCAACACTGTCCATAAAAAGGTATGAAGGAGAACGGACCGATTCATTCATAGGGAGGGGAAAAATCCCAACTGTATCTGCAAGGTGTGCACTCTTTAAACCCACACAAGCATGCAGCCCTTTCAGAGGGGTCTGAGTTCAGCATCTGAGCGATGCTCTCCTGTATTCGATGACGGCAGGCAGTCCTGTGGTAAACTGCAGTTAGAATTGCCACGTTAAATTGTCGTTACGAGTAACAAATGGTACTCCATCTGCTCTGATACACATTGCATCCCTCCCGAGATTCAGCAGCTAATTTTGAAAGAAGGCGGTATATTGTTGCACTTTAAGCCCCTTACTGTCAAGTGCTGAGCATTTTTTGAACGCTCCCCCTCCTTATCATACTTAAGGGCCTCCAAATCCCATAATACCTGAAAACCTGCACCTGAAAAAGACCTATCCTCACTGTCCAGTCCCTGAAAGCTAACCTAAGTCCCAGGCAAGCCTGAATGGCGTGCAGAAACACCTCCTGCATTCAGCTAGCCCAGACGCTACGGCAGTCGGGGGATGATAGCATGTGTCTGTACTGAACAGCGTTGGCAAAAAAGTCCCCTTCAGCACTGCTATCCTATTTCTTTGCTTTGCAAGACTGAAGAATGACCTGCTGAATGAACAAAAACATTAAGAGAAGCATTTATGAGGTATTAATAACTTCACATTTTGTGTCTTATCTCACTGGAAAAAAGAAAACTCTAATTGGCTTCCTGCTATCACTCACTACACAAATTAACCTAATGCATGTTCAGAAAGCACAACCATTTGCTCTTAGAGTGCAGAAAACAGCACCAGAAAAACAAACTGGAAATGCACTGTGGGATAACTATGCCACTATTTTGCTTTCAACTGTGAAGGAAGATACATTTTTAAGCTAAGTAACATTGGATAAAATCTGATAGAAGGTAAAATTTCCATGGAAAGTCCTAATGTCCCTATGAGACAGCAGGTGGAATTAAATACAGATGGCCTGGGGATTTGGGATTGTTAATTTTTAACAATTTTTATCAAGATATAACTAACCTGAGTTAGCAAAGCCAAGTACTCTAATTGTATACCCTGAATTCATTCTCTGTAAAACAGAGAAGTAAACATTCTCTCTTCTCCTCCTTCCTAGTCCTAAATTTATTTAGACTGCAAATTCTTCAGAATAAATTTGATATATTCCCTTATTGCACAACCTCTATGAGAACCACCGCAACTGAAACTCCAATTTCACCTTAAAATGAAACATGTACTATCTTAACAGTCTCTCCTGAAGCTGCCTAATCTGAAACACGTCACGCAAATGCTGCTGGCAAGCATGCCAAAAGCACAGGATCATGATGCACTGTGCTGCGACCGGCTTCTTCCACCACTCGAACAACAGGGACAATTCAAATAAACACAGGAAAACCCTACACACACACAGCGCCAGCCTCCAATAAATGAGTAACTCAGGAGATCGGCAAGCCCTGTGGAAAGCAGTACAGCTGGTATAAATGAAATAGCACGTCTCATGTACTTGCTGATAATGAAGGACTCATTTTTTCCTTTTGTTGCTGGTTTTTTTCTTTTCTTTTCTTTTTTAAATAAATAAGAGCATTTGAGCATTCACAGCATTCAGTCGATGTCTTCAGCATAAACGCTCATGCTATGCAAATCCACACCCTCTTCTGTTTCCAGGGCAAATGGACAAAGTGGCTGTTGCGTTAGAAAGTGGACAAAAGAAATACTGGCCCATCCGTGTTATTTCCATGTTGCTGTAACCCAAACAAAGGTTCACCGAGTGGCACGACACGGTATTCATACGCTTTTACACCCACTCTCTCTCTGAAAAAAATAGTGTGATTCACCTTTCTTTGCGATCCCTCATTTAATTGCTTATTACCTTCCAGTTTTACTTTAGACAGGACTGACAAACTGCTGTTCGGATGGATAAATAGAGTATCCTAAATTTAAAAAAACTGGTTATTACATTCTGTATTAGACTAAGGTCCCATTGCATCAAGCACTGTATGAACCCATACTGAGAGACAGTCAAACGCACATAGGTAAGACTGATAAAGAGTATAAGAAAATATGTGTAAGTTTATCCCACTTTTTGCAGTGAGAAAACAGCGTTCTTGAATACTTAAAAGAATCATCAGGAACTGAGGATCAAGGCGCTTATCAGCATTTTAGCTGTAAGTAGATTTATCTGGAAGCAGAGAAGAAAGGTTATTCAGCCTCATCCCTTTGTCAGATGGGCAGTAGGTCACCATGTTTCTCCTCTCCACCATATCCCCAAGAAGAGGACACCAATAACCCCTCCCCGATCGGGGCTTTGCTGCGGCTGGCCCTGGCGATGCCGCAATAGCTGCCCGAGCATTTCTTACTGCTCTTTGCCACGAGGGTCCTGCCCGGGCTGAACCCAGAGAAGTCCTAGCCTGGGAGAAGCAAAAACCAGACTCACTGAGATATTGTACGGCAGCAATGGAGCGGTGCCAACGGCCTCAGCTCCTTCAGACTCCTCTTCTCTTAGGATACAAGCCTGAATGCATCAAACAAGGCTACTGAGCAGCAAGTGTGACACTGCGTCCCACGCTGGTATACTTCCCAACCGAACCACTGCCTCAGAAGACAACCACCCCCTTGCCTTTTCACCCATATTATGCACAAAAGCCTACGTGCGGCACTATTCCCTGAAAGGAAGACCAGGAGACATGGGCACATCCCTGCCGACCCCTCTCAGCAATCGGCTTGTGCCAGGAACCACCTGCTGCAACCAAGGGACATCTGCAGGTGGCAAAGGCAATGCCCGTGGGCTCACACAAGTGGGAGCCCAGTGCCCACAACACCTCTGCAAGCAAGGCTGTTTCTCCTCAAAGGAAGAGGGAGCGTCTGTGCATCTAGCACAGAAGCAGCAGCGGGGGCGAGCACTGTTTGGTTGCCCGTGGGGTTTTGCAAGGCCAGGTGGAGCGGCATGGGAAGAAGAAAGAGTGATGACAGCATGGGGACGTTCTTCACATCACAGTCATAGATCCTGTCTAGCAACCATCACAACAACTCTTAACCCAGCTGCTGTTTTGCCCTGTCTTTCAATTAGAAATAAAGAAAATGAAAAAAGAAAAGCAGCTTTCCGGATGCCTGAAGCAATGCAGTAATAATTGGTTCCAAATCTTAAATGAAGCAACCTGCCTTTAAAAATAACTGCAAAGAAGTGCATTGCTGTTGCTTAGGAAACAGGCTCTCTTCCCACCTTCCCTGTTGTGGTTTTTTTTCTTTCTTTAAAACAATAAAATATTAATGAAACAAATTTAGTGAAAAGCACAGCAGGCACAGCTTTAATTATTAATAAATGTTGCAGCTGCCATGGAGGGCAATTTCCACAGTGACTGTCCCTAAAGCCCCAATATTTAATTATTCCATTGTGACATTTCTCATCACAAGGACCTGGCATAACATCAGTCCCCAACTGACTGTAATACACGTGTAGTGCTTATTTGGGAGGGGAGAGAGGCCGGAATTAGCTGCTGGATTGCCCCAGGACGCATGTTCCACGGGATGAGAGATGGATGCACCATGTCCAGTTCTATGGGTAAGGCACCCTCAGACCTGGGTTCAGGTCATGGCCCCAACCCGTGCGACCTCCACGTCACTTCATTCTCCTCTGCTTCACCCACAGGCTGAGGCTAACAGTGCTGTCTCCAAATTGTCTCTCCAGGCTCCTTCATAGAAGGGAATTATTCAGCTGACTGACTTTACCTTCACATCTGACCTAACCTGAACTAGCTTTCCAACACCCAGTGGCTTTCATCCAGTCAAACTACAAAACGTTTGAAGAGGGCAGTACATCTTGCAGCACAGATGCCCTCCTATTCCAGCCCTGGGGACCGTATAGATGTCACCTCTGTAGCGCAGGACCGCGGGAAGGCACCCCTCCAACACGGCCACCCGGGAGCTTCACGGCACGTTAGTTAAAGAGGTCGGCTCCTGCAAGAGTCACTCACTGTGTGTCCAAAGGCAGACACCCATCTCATCGCACCTTCTCAGCATCACCCACAGCCACGTCCCCCTGCACGCGCACACACAGCCAAGCTCAGTCGAAAAGGAAACTTCAACACGTCCTGAAAAAACTTGCAGAAGAATCACCTCAAGCTGAAGAGTCTTTCAAAAGACCTGAGGACCTTGACAGTGGTGCTCTAATGGCTTTACAGAGAGAAAATACAAGGTATTTAAGGACATCTCCTTAGTTTTCTCCTTCTGTTTCTCTCCTGTTTCAAACCAACCACAAATACTAGATTTCTAAGCATTGGATTGAAACAGTGAAAGCACACTCCTTACAGTGAAATAAAACAGCATTTACAAACTTTTCTTCCTGAAAACCCATGTCTTCGCAGGGAATTCTCCCCTTTTCTGTGCAGGAAGGCCTCCACAAAGCCATGGCTCTGCAGTTAGGCTGCTTACGCTTCCTCCATGCTAGTGATCTGCAAGGGAATTAGCACTGTTTCTTGGCCAGCTCTTGGATTTATATCAATTCTCCGTGGCAGGCTCGCAGCATGCATCTTGCAGGCTTGTGGGAATAGGTGAAAACAAACTGAACTCATTTACCCTGAATACAATGTACTCCCCTCCTGTCGTTCTGCTGGACGATGTCAGAAACGACAAGAAATTTTAACCGAACACACGAAAGGGTACGGTGTGCACAAACACCGCCCTTCCCCATTTCCATAGCGCACCAGCGTACATTTGCAATCAGTTGAATCAATATAGATTATGTATTGCGACCACACTCAAGACACACAAAAAACCCAACCAGCATGCAACGGAGACAACATCAAGAATACACGGCAGAGCTGGGGGCTGCGAAAAAAAAATCTTGACAGAGAACTATTTTGGGGGAAAAGAGATGGAGAGTTGGGTAAATCAAGTTTCTGCAAACCAACTTTTCTTCACTTTTAAGAAACCAAAAATAGGTAATCCCTCTGGAATTGCAAACTATAGAATGCAGAGCTTAGACTGCTGCCTAAAAAGATGGCACACAAAACATTTTAGGGGTTATAGTTAGAAGAACCTTAGGGACAGGAAAATGAAGTTATTTACCTATTTGAAAGAAAATGAACCATTTTCCCCTTTTTGGAATCTGACATTCTAAAAAGACATAAAAAGAGATTAAGATTTAGCTGTTTCTGGAAGAACTGATAACATCAGAAAGACACAGAATCATAGAATGGTTTGGATTGGAAGGGACCTTAAAGATCACCTCGTTTCCCGCCCCTGCCCTGGGCAGGGCCACCTCCCCCCAGCCCAGGTTGCTCCAAGCCCCGTCCAACCTGGCCTTGAACACCTCCAGGGATGGGGCAGCCACAGCTTCTCGGGGCAACCTGCCCCAGGGGATCACCACCCCCACAGGAGAGAATTTCTTCCTAATGTCTAATCTAAACCTCCCCTCTTTCAGTTTAGAACCTTTCCACCTTGTCCTATCACCTTGTCCTTGATCCAGAGTCCCTCCCCAGCTCTCCTGGAGCCCCTTTAGGCACTGGAAGGGGCTCTGAGCTCTCCCCTTTTTCGCCTTCTCTTCTCCAGGCTGAACCCCCCCACTCTCCCAGCCTGTCCTCCCAGCAGAGGGGCTCCAGCCCTCACAGCATCTCCGGGGCCTCCTCTGGCCCCGCTCCAACAGCTCCGTGTCCTTCTGCTGTTGGGACCCCCCGAGCTGGAGGCAGCACTGCAGGGGGGTCTCCCCAGAGCACAGCAGAGGGGCACAATCCCCCCTCACCCTGCTGGCCATGCTGCTGGGGATGCAGCCCGGGATGCCGGGGGCTTTCTGGGCTGCCAGCACACATTGCCGGCTCATGTTGATCTTCTCACCCACCAACACCTCCAAGTCCTTCTCCTCAGGGCTGCTCTCCATCCATTCTCCACCCAGTCTGGATTTGTGCTTGGGATTGCCTCGACCCAGATGCAGGACCTTGCACTTGGCCTTGCTGAACTTGATGAGGTTTGCACGGTCCCACCTCTCCAGCCTGTCCAGGTCCCTCTGGGTGGCATCCCCCCCTCCAGCGTGTCAATCGCTCCACACAGCTGAAGTGCCCTCAGGTAGTTTTGTGTACAAACAGGTAGTTTGTACACACACACACAGCTTTTATTTACATGCATGTACCCACATGGGTGAATAACTACTGCACACTTCCTGAGCATAGCACAATGCGATCCCGACCCCACCTACTGTCACCACACTTACAACAATAAATACATACAAAAACTGACTACAGAAAAACACAGATATTCATTATGTATAGACTGGAAGAGCAGCACTGCACTTGGAATAAATCAACACAGCTCAGGTAATTCCCTTATATGGTTCAGCCGACAGCAGCCATCTAAAAAGTCATTAACTGCAGCCAGTTTTGAGGAACATCCCCTGCAGTATCCAGTGCTGAATTTAATTAAGTGCAGATATGTTATTGATTTACAGTCCAAATAATCACGGCCCCCAACAAGCTTTGGAAAATGTCACTTTTTTATGACTTCAAAAAGGCTACTTCTTGCAGGGTCAGGTGGACAAGTTCAGTTTTCTCTCTTTTTTGCCTTTATGAAAATCTTGACATGACTTAATGGAGTGTGAAATAAGAGAGCTCTAGGGATGGGGCTGGAGGGGTGGTAAGCAGAGAGAAGAAGGTCTGTGGAAGGATTATTTATGGGGTTTATTTAGCAGATGAGATTTTCCTTAGACAGGAAGAAATACCGCAGCTAAATACCTTGTTTTCATGGAAACTGTGCACAGGGAATTGAATTCATGAGGTTGAAGAAAATAAGAACAAGTGAAAAGAGGGGGATGATGAAGAAGCAATCAGATGCTCACGATCTCCAGCTGCTGTTGCTTTACCTAGCTAATAACGGATCTGCCCAGTTTGAAACCAGTTTTATTACCAAGTTATAGCACGCCATGTTGTTGAGAAATGCATACTGAGTAGATGAGATACGCAGCGGTACCTGCATACTAGCTAAGAAGCGAATGACTGCAGAGGAGATACCCAAATTTGCTGCTTTGTCCAAAGGGCATTTTATAGAAGAGGGAGAAACTGAACATCAAGCATGTGTTTAAATCTCAATCCCCATCTGACATTCTGTCTTCAAATGCCAAGGACCGTAGACTCTCCAGATACAGCTGCACTGCTAATAAGGGACTTGATGTGACAAAGCCAAGTACGCTCACGGGACACTAGGCAAGGACAACAAGGAGAGAGCTGTGCTACAGCCAAGCTCTCACTCCCACCGGCCTCACCTGATCTGCAGTACATCATTCATCAAACCCAAGCACGCCGCAGCCACCGCAACTGAGATGGAAGGATACCCTTGCCTACCAGAACAAAAAGCACCAAAAAAAAAGGTGGTTCATCTTGAACTGACCATATTCCTCAGACCTCTGGTGCTGTGCTTTAAATAACATAGCACGGGGCATGAATGATATAAAGATATCTGCAATCAATTCTTAATTTTCAAGGTTGCAAGCATTTTCAGGGTTAAGCACATAAACCTCCACAATGAAAAGTGTTCATGTGTCACCGAGACAGAGGAAGTACCCTTAGTACAAAAAACCAAACAAATTGCTTCCTAGAATAGAAGAGTAGGAGGCAAGAGTATAAGAAGTAAAGTCCAATTAAATACATTCTTTATAATTGCAACCTCAAACTAATGCGTCAGTAGTTAAGTACAACTCATGCTTTATAACTGGGCATCCCTTAATAGCTACATGCATCAGAGTTATCTGTGCTGATGCGTTTCTTCCATTGCTGATGTATGACTTCAGTACTTTCTTTTAGCATATATCCATTTTTCATTTCACCACAAGACTGTGGACATCTGAAGCTTGCAGCTTCACTGTAAGTCTGGTGTATTTATTAGACACTCTTACTCACAGCAGCCCTACCGTGGCTATATCAGAACAACATCAGCACTGCTAAGAGATGGGCATCTCGGGGAGTTAAAAGGCCCTGTATTTCTGCTGCGGCTCTTATTCTGACCGGTCAGCTGAGAAGTCAAGATGCCCAATGTTAGATCAACTGGGAGGGCAAACTGTTTTCATATTCAATTTCATTTTCATTTCAAGATGCAACATGAACACCTTTAAAGCATCTGTTACTTATATTCACGTTTGTTAAACACTAATGTAGCAAATCACTTGGAACCCATGCAAAGGAAAATACCAAAGCGAAAGGTGCTGGAACACCAAGTATTTTTATTTTACAACAGCACAAAGAGACATTACCTGTGATCAGGACTGCACAGAGCTGGGTCCTGTGCAACTGTCTAGGGGGAGACAGCCTCTGCCTTGAAGAGTCCATCCATAAAACTGCACCTGATGACTACCAGAAAAAAACCCTTTCCATTTCACTCTTGGAGGTTTCATGTGAAAGGATATTCACTGTTACAGAAATGTTGAAAACACGCTATAGAAGAATGATTTAATTTGAAAACTCTACTTATAGTTAATTGGATGGTTTGAATTCGTATCAGGAGAAAGCACCTTTTCTCCCTGGAAGCACGGTAAAACCAGCAGTTACTGGGAACTGCACACCCAAGGCTGTGGGGTTTCATGGTTAAGCTAACCTGGGCTCGAGCTACTTGTGTTTTGCTCTGCCACACAGACATTATATTTTCAATAAATCCCTGGGGACAAAAAAATCTAAACAGACAATCCTCAGTTCTAAAGATAGTTCTGGCTGGGGAAACATCAGGGCTGGAAGTTGGTGACTGCTCCTCTTTAAAATCTTGACCATTAAGCTTCAAGGATCTCAATAACCTTCAGAAAATGGAAGTGTTTCCATTAAACACTATTAAGGGTAAATCAAAATTACTGAGGCTTCTCTAAATAATTGAATATGATCCAATTTGATGGCCTAGGACTAAAGTAAGATGTTTAGCAGAGTGCTCTAAAAACCATGAGAGATTATGTTTCACTTTTCAAACTAAAAACACATGCAGATCAAAACCTGTTTGATTTCACATCAGAGCCAATATTCACTCTTTTTTTTTTCCCCTCTCTATAGCACACCACTCATTACTTTAAAGCAGTCATCTTTGGAGCACAATAAAACCCTTTTAAATTTGTGTGAAAAAATATTTGCCTCCCCCCAATTATGATCACCTGGTACTCTCTTTGGGCTAACGTGTTTATGAAGTGAGGTAGAATCTCTGTAAACTATTTTATAAGCATTATAGATCACTGAAAACGTTCAATTTGTTTTCCAAACAGGAGCAGTAATACAGGGAGGTTTGTATTTTGTTTATGAGACCTGCATATCCATAGAAGATTAGCTACATTTTTAAAAATATCAATGCCAAGGGTAGAAAGCCAGAAGAATTAAAATATTAAATTGTCTGGTTGGACAATGGTTATTTACATCCGTTTCTGTGAGCTAAGGAAAAAAGAGAGGAAACTGAACTCTTATTTTTTTGTCAAAGCTAGCAGCATTGTGCTATTTGGAAGCCTCAAGGGAATCACCTAAAAACCCCAAAGCATAAAGTATCTCTTCCTAACGGGGTTCATTTTCAGAGGAACTAGAAGGCTGTAATTCCAACTTAAATTGATGGGAACTCTCAGGACACTCCAAAAATGAGGTCCAGACTAGCTCCAAATCAACCTCCTGGTCCTTTCATCTGTTAACAGTTTGTTGCTATAATTTAAACAGGAGGCAGAGAAACAGCTTCTATCAGGAACTTATTTCTCACCTTAAAAAAAAAAAAAAGTTTCCCACATTGCTGCCTTCCACAATTTTGCTGCAGGTCTGTGGATATCTGATACTCTTCTGAAAGCTTTACCATCTTGAAGCATGCCTCTGGATAAGAATCTCTGGATAAGAAATGTATTTAAGACATATATTTCTATTCCTTAGTTGATTTTATTTTCCTGTCGTGAACTTTAATCAAGTCTTATAATTTAGGGCCATGAAGGAAAAGATTTCTGACTCATGATTTTTCATTGCTTGGGGCTGGCAATGGTGACGTTTGGTGACTCTAATAATTGCTTGGATTTCAGGTCCTGAACGAGAAAACACAGAACACGAGCTACAGCATCATGCAGTCATTGGTTCCTAATTAGATCTTCTCTTTCAAACACAATTAACTTTGTGCAAAATGAGATAACAAGTCATCATAAGACCAATGAAGAAAACAGTCTCACAACTAACCACATTTTTGTGGTTAACCCTTGTGTATGTTAGCAGCTTAGATTCCCAACCAGCACTACCGGGCACTCCTGCAACTCAGACACGCTATCCGTCCCCGAAATACCCCAGGTATCTGGTCTCGAGGAGTCACCAGCCATATTCACGTTCAAAGGTTTCCTGCTTTTCCACTGCCAGCTTTGACAGAGACATACCCATGATTTCAATTGACACTATTTGACTGTATTCCTACAAACATTTACAGACCCTGAAACTTAGGATCTCAACTGATCTCAGACTGAGCACGTGGCTCCAGAAAATCCAGCCACACAATTGCTTTCCTACTGTCTACCACCTCCAAAATGAATGGAGTACTCATCTGCTGTGGGAAGCTGTGCCGACACCTAACTAAAGCTGGGAAGTAACCATCAAATTGTTTGGTAGAAAGTCCAATCTTAATAAGTGTTTTGCAGGTTAACTGCAATCATGTTACATACTGAATTGGTTCTAAAATGTTAACAGGACCCAAGAACCATTCTGTTTCTCGGAATCTGCCAGTCCTTTCACTGTGAACAGATACTGACTGATACAGAGCTATTCCTACTAACGTTTCCCTCCACTTACTTTCCAAGAAGGAAGCATCTTACCCTGATGATCATCCACGCCTAGGTGCCCCAGGGCGACGTGAAAGGAATCTGCAATGGATGGATACGGGGCCTCCACATTAGGTCTCCTCTGGAGTGCAGAATTAAAGCCTAAAGCACAGCCGCTTCAAAAGCACTTGTGCGTGAGAGTTTTCCTCCACTTTGCTTCCCAGAACAATAAATGCCTGTGCAGTCCTGATGTACGCAGACACTTTAGGAGCTTGAAAGCGAGAGCACACAACATGAGATACGCTGCAGCAAGGCAAACGGGGCATAAACAGTTCAATGGATTTTGGTTTTCTTTTTTTTAGATCTGTGGTATTTAAACACAGCATTACCCAGAAAAAAACCCAGTAATTTTCATCAGTTAATAAGAGAAGAAAAGCAATATGCGTAATGGAAATGGAAAGAACGAAACCTGAGGTGAACGCAGCTTGACCTAGGCTGTCTCCTAGGCTGAGTGAGCCACGCTCCACCGCCTCCTCTCACAGGAGAGGCTCTCTGTCCCTCGTCTCGGCACGTCGGGTATGGAATGCACCAGCACATGAATTTGCAGTGAGTTTCGCAGTGAGTTTTCTCAAGAAATCTATCCAGATAGAGTGGTAACTTAACATTCAGAAATAGCAAACTAACTGCTCGGGTTTTAGAGGAGAAAAATGTTTCTGGTCTGTAAGTCTGGTCTAGATAAAACACAGCTTTGGAACAGATTCGGAAGGCAAAGATAATTAAATGAATCTTAGGTAAGGAAAAAGAAAGATTTGAAAGATTTCCAAATGCCTCTGAAGTGAAGGACTGTAACCTACACCGGAGGTTAAGTCAAATTATATTAATAACTGGAAATGGGGAGAAACACCACACGTCAAGTATCTGAAATATACTAAAAAAGATACCCAAAGTATCGAGAAAACAAAAAGATAGGAGTTTTCCTGTTCTTTTTGATGAAAGAGCTTCAGTGCCTTACAGAATCCGAGTTCAGTTTCTTCGCTTTCTAGTTTGCAAGTGGTTAGGTCACACTCGCATCAACACCTCCGCACCAACAGAATGCGGGCTGCAATTCAGAGAGGCGCTTGGATCTACAGGTCTTCCCTTCCCTGCCAGCAAAAAATGCAGTAGTGCGATAAAACCACAGAAAGATGCCTGAAACGTCAAATCCAAACCTACAGCCTACTCCTGGTTGACTTGAGCTCACGTTCAGAGGCTCGAGCAGATCCGCACTGCCGCTGCCGGCACCCAGTTAACAAGCCGAGGGTCCCCGGAGCTCAGGAACAGGCGGTGCAGCTGTGGGGCTCCAGACCAAGTAAAAGCCTCTCGCCACAGCGCGCTGAACAGAACGTCCTTTCTGCAACTCCTCCTCCATCATCAACCAGTCAAAAGAGAAGACATTTGGCTGCCACAATAAAGAAAAAAAAATATATATATAAAAAAATATTGTACACATAATGCCCATAACGGTCTAAGGAGGAATACCCCAAGAGATGAGGGGCCCCTTTCTGCAGCCATCCAGTGGTAGCACACCGATGGCTTTGGTTCACTAGATGTGCACCATGTGCAGCTACGAGGAATGTCACGGCTGCAGCTATCACCTTTCCTCTGGTGTGAGGGGCTCCAGAGAAAAGTCACCACCAGTCACTGAACTGGGGGAGAAGGAAGAGACAACGGCGATGACCCTGCAGTAAACCCATCCATTTCCCAGCACAGCTCCTGTGCAAACCCCGACGGGTCCCCAGGGAGGTCCGGAGGCACAATTTCCACGACAGTGAAGGAACCCCCCAGCTCTCGCCTCTCCGTTCACACCCCAAGGAACGCGTGCGACACAAACCTGCACTCCTCAAAGAAGGTTTAAAGGAAGTCTCAAGCATGACGTTAAATACTGTTCTACAGCTCAAAATCAGAACTGGCCTTTTCATTTCAGCCACAAAGGGATTCTGTACATTTTAATTAATGGGTTTAATTACTGGTAGCAGATTTATTATTCAGGGAAAAAAAACCCACCTTTTCGTGCAGTTCATCCCTTCCCTAATTCGAATAAAAATCTAATTGGAAAGCCAAGTTCTGCAAGTTTGACAGTGCCCAAGTTACCGTTTTTAGTCATGTTTACTGCTAACCTTCCCACCAAATGCAGTAACTACATCTACTTTGACGAGCAGGCACTCTGGGTTTACATCTGAACAACATACATTTTGATTCTGGCACATCCCAGCTCTCAATAATCCACCTGAAGTCTATGGCAATTATTTTACAGCATGAGACTTCAGGATTATTTCATTTAATGCACTCAAAATATTTGTTCAAAGAGAACAAACTACTGAGACTCACTTCAAACAATATAAAAATACCTTTAAATTATAAATCAAGCCAAGCACAGTCAACTCCTATGAACAATAATTTAATTGCGAGTCAATTCAAAGTTCACATTTCCTTTAAAACAAACATGCAGTGAATGTTGAACACTTTGTACAATCCCCATTTTTGTTTGTCAGCATCCTTGCTACACTTAAGTTATAATTACACCAACCAGAACAATACGCTGTTAACTTCACTGAGGGTGATATTGTCTGGACAAAGTTTGTTTTCAGAGTACCTATCAATTTACCTTTAAAAATAAGACATTAAAAATACACTCTACATTTAATTACTATTATTACAGGAGCAGTGTCCTTCCGGCGACATAACCCATTCACCACACATCACGCCTGCACCGTGTACATGGCACGCTTTGAGTGTCTTTTCCAGGAGAAGGCTCCTCACACACTCCCTTTTCTTTTTCCTCCTCCAACGAATAATGTACACAAACGGCACATACAGTTTGCGCAATCAGGGGCAGTTATTACAGCTCTGCACAGAGAGTAAACAAGAAAAACGTGAAGTGCATTAAACAAATGTCCCGGTGACCCACGGTGTTGCAATGAACAGAGCCCGGCCACCCGTTCCACCATGGATGCACTAACTGGGATGAATGGCAGAGACGGAAGATAAGCCTGCAGAAGCCTCTCCTAAAGTTTCTCTTGCCAACGGTGCCGGAGGCACGCGGACCCTGCAAACTGGGCAGAAGCCCCTGCCTGTGCCCTGCTGAAGGCACCAGCTCTGCCAAGTGTCCTTGGCTGCCCCAGTTCCTCAGGGCTCCCTTGCTGAGCAGACAGGACAACTGAGCTCATCACACTCGCATTAAATACATCCACTGGAAATGAGACAGCTCTTCGAAAAACATCAAAATGCTGGTTTCAAAGATGAGATTGAAAGTGTCTGAAGGGCCTTTTTTTTTTTTTGACAAGATAAAGAGTGTCACTAAGCATAGTTTGAATTGGCCTTGTACATCTGGAGTAAAGATACCCTAATCTGGTACATTTCTGTACCAGAAATGAAACCCTCTGTATAATTATTTAATTTTTTTTTAGATGAAAGGGGGAAGAGAGAAGAAATATTAAAAAGTGAGTTAATGAAAGATCTTGACAGGACACATAAAGGAGACCACTTGGAGAAAATCAGTCCTGTGCGACTCACGACATGAGCTACACATCCCTAAAGACATAAAGAACAACATTCGGGTAACCTTGTCTTGGATGCATTCGTGAATAAGGCATGTCCCGTTATGCTTGCTGTATGAAGCTGATTTAAACAGTTTTTTTAATTCTTTGCTTATAGCAGCACATTACCGTCAGATCTAAAGATGGGCGCCAACGCAGAAAAAGGCTAAGCAAAGCTGCAGGTAGTTTTCAGACAAACACAGTAAAAGTAACGCACTGAACCTGGAAAACCCTGCTTGCTGGTCACTGGTGAATACACATGAGGGAACTGCAGAGACAGACAGAAGAAAAGCTTCCTTCTTCTCCCCCCTTTCCCTCAGAAGCGTAAAAGCTGGGAAGGGCTCGTGTTCCCGGCGAGAACACGGCCAGCGGTGACAGCTTCAGGGAAGCTGGTGAAAGGACGCAGGAGGAGAGCGACGGCGTTCTCCCGGGCACCCAGCTGAACGAGCAAGGCACGGTCCGCACGTCACGCGGTGTCAGCTCCCGTTACTAAGGAAACGGCACCAGATAACCCAGCCTGAAAACATCCCCATCCAGTTCCTACCAGAAATGCCTGTCCACTAAAGATGCTATCCACAGAGCTTGCGTCATTTCATTATACTCGGACCGACAACACAATACCGCTGAAATTCACTCAACAACAACCTGTAGCCCAAAGAAATTTGGAATTTTTGTCCCAACGTGGCACCCATCAGCCACTCTGCACACAGCCCAAACTGAA
>NW_009647692.1:1048777-1059227 GCF_000708025.1 Charadrius vociferus
CTACAGCGCTGAATCACAGAGCTAGATCCCTTAGAAATCAGATAGGATGAAGGAGTAGCTGGAATGTAACTAGGTTATAAACTGGGTTGAGAACAAATACAAACACATCTGCATTCATCGCTTCCCCACAAGGATGAAAACGTCAGCACTGCTTTCCTTCCCTTAGATCCCAGAGGTGAAGACTATAGATGTAAGCAGAGTCATCGTGGCTACAGCAAATCTCTCCCACTGGATGAGCAGAACCAACCGGCACAGAGGCACTGCTCCCCCAGGGGCCAGCACGGGTGGCATGGAGCTGCCCCGGCGCTGGAGAACGGCATTTTCTTCAGGAGCGTGCAAAGGTGAGCTAACTGCTCCATCCCCTACGCTCACCAGGTCAGGCGGCAGTGCAGAGACCGCGTCTCCTATCTCAACACACACGTTTTCTGTGGTCTCATTAGGGTGATCTTGGAGCAGGAAAGGGGCACTCCGACCCATCGGACACCCACATATCTCCACAGAGTCAAATCCCATACAAGCTCCTCTAGACTTGCAAATGAACCCTACACAACATGAGCTGCTCTTCTGTCCAACCACATCCTACAGATTGAATCCAGGACCACGGAGATGCATTTCAAGGGCTGGCCAGACTGTGAGGAAACCCACTCAGACTCAATGCCCTGCAGTCATCTTACATGAAAACCCTCCTTCTGTTGAACAGGTGATGCACCTGAGCTCTGCTGAACGTGGGGCTGAACGGTGAACGTTGAGTCTGCCATCTCAGCCTTGGAGTTTCTCGTCCTTACAAACTCCGCGTACTATAACAGAGAGGCACCCAAGGGTGTGGGAAGGGTGGTACACACTACTGAATTGGCACCTTCGGCCATTTAGGGCCTAGGAGAGCTAGGAAATTTTCGGTTACTGATGCAGACAGGCCCTGAAAATCAACTACCATGTATTTAAGAGACTCCTGCTAAACTCAGCCTTGCAGGAGAGTAAAATGATTCATGAGAATTCTATATTTATAACAAAGATTCACTGAAAGTGACTCATGTACTGAGCCAATCCAATTTTAAATAGAAGGGAAAAACCTCTTGAAGAGGCACACGAAACTGTAGTGGGGGAGGGAAGAGAACTGCACAGGCAGGAGAGCCCCAGCCAGGAGCTGTTAGCCAAATCCACTGGAAATGGTTTCTCCATTCAATTAGCTGAAGTGCTAGCAGAACATTCAGCTTCACCTACTTCTGGTTTAGAGTTAATTAAGTCCTACATTCAAAGCAGCTGCAGGTTGGAATACTTCCTCAGGATTGCTGGGCAATAATAAGGCATCTCATGGAGAGTTATTAGTTCTTCAGACTCTACAGAATTCAGAACACAAAACCAACTGGAATCACAGTGGGAGGAAGGGAGAAATATTAAGAAGATGCTACAGTATTCCTAATTTTGGCCGAGCAGATTCTAACAGAAATAGCTGCCGCCCCACTACCCCTTACATCAACGCTGCAGCACGTCTTGCAGAATATAATTTCAAAGACAGAGAACAGACACACAACACTCGGAGCTCTCCAGATCAAACAGGCGGTCCGCAGCAAGGGCACGGGCTCAGCGCTCCTTCACCTGCTCCTATCTTGGGACCATTTTCCTCATTTTTTCTCCTCTGTATAGTACAAATATACAGTACATAAAAGGGGAATATTTAACATAACTGCAACCTAAATGGAGGAAACTGCTACAGTCTATATTAATAGCCAGAAAACATGGCCAAATCTTGCGTTCCTGCACTGAATATGTAGGGATGAATAAATTCTCCTAAGCTGTAAGTAAAAGATAACTTGGAAACAGCAAGCAGGCCAGTGAAAGATTAGCCTTGCATACACGACAACTGCGCACAGCAAAGCAAGTTGGAATTTCAACACTGCCACAGGAAAAGGTTACTGTTCTCTGACTTTGGCTTTCAGTAACACTTGTCAATACTTCTTTGTCTAAACAGTCTAATTATCTCCACGGCCAGATCTAACTTCCACTCTTCTTAACCTCTCCACTGTCATCAATACATAACTGGGTACGCTTGGCTGCAAATGCTCCGTTCTCTGAAATACAGAAGTGTTTAGAGGATGGCTGTTCTCCAATCATTCTCTGCATCGCTCCCACTTAAGTCTTCAATTTGAAGCACGAAGAGAAAGTGGCCAAGAATTCACAGGCCAACGTACATATTTACAATTATACACAGCTTTAATTCTCAGCAGTATTCTTGCTGTGATGTCTCTCCACATTGAAGTCTGATGAATTGTGTTAAATTTTTATTGGCTCTAGTAAATTAAGGGCTAGATTTCAGAACTGTTGAACCAGCATTCAACAGTTCCTTCTCAGGCACTGAATGAAGTGGCTAAATCTCCAAAGCAGTATTTGGTGTGAAGTTTTGGGAGCTGACCTCTACTGAGAATCCAGCACTGGACCATCCTTCATCCACCCACCCACCCACCCAGGGTCTGCTTCACTCCATCATCACAACACACACCCATCAGTCTAAGTCTGCAGGGACCGGCAAACCACCACCAAATTTTAGAATTTATTCAGACTTTGATCAATTCACAGAGCTCTGAAACACCAGCTGCCCTTGGTATACACGATGTTATCTCCAACGAAATTTTATTTTCTTGCTAATTCTTGGTAATGCAACTTCCAAAACACAGTAATGAGGAAAAGTCACCAACATAATGGCTTGCTGATTCTATTAAAAAATATAGAAGAATGCCCACAATGTCAAAGCCTAGAGCTCCTTCTCTCAAACGCACCATCTCTGTAATACAGCATTCGGTGCAGAGTAGAGAGCAGAGAAGTGTTGTGAAGATCTGAAACACCAGTTGGCTGGTGGCATGAGGCTGGCAAGTCACTCAGATTTCCATTGTTTCTCTTCTTTTAAAAGAGGCAACAGCTCTTTCAATGCCTTTTGGGGCTGGATTTTGTCACCTATACTCAAAATGAGACACTTTATTCTTCAAATACATTGAGACAACTGACGGAACAAAGTACTTTCAGCTGGAAGGCAGCTGCCAGATCATAACCCATGACTGTGAAAACTTCATTCTTTGGCAGTTATTCTCTGGGTTGTATCTTATCTCCTAATACATATTTTTTAACCTACTAGTGCTTCCTAGTAAATCACCTTATTGTTTTGGCTTGGTATTTATTTTGGATGCCATTTTAATAAGAGTTACCTTCTTATTTGTAATCTACAGGCAGATGTAGCAAATGTAAAGAAAAGGTGAATGGGCCTGAACTCCATAGTATCTAACGCTTAAATCCCTGCATTACCAGCAGAGAAAGCACGTTTCTATGGGAAAAATAAGATTATGTAGTGTTAGGTCTTTTGTGTGTCATTTACCACATAAGGCGATGATGTGACTGCTGTCTTCATGTACAAATTTCCGGGTGACAGCTTCTTCCATGATCTGCTTTACCTAAAATAAATAAAGAGAAGTGATTGTAAGATCCAACACAAACCAGCACAGCACTTGGGAGTTTCAGTTTCAACCTTTGCTTGCCCTGTCCCCATCGCCAGAAGACTAACAACTCACGCAAGTTACTCTTTGCAGGGAAGGGAGGATAAAAGCATCTAAGAAGGGAGAGGAAGGACAAACCTGAGCAGCTTTTCATGGGATGAGGGAACCTCTGGCAGAACAAGGACAGGTTTGGAGTGCCCTCCGGAGAACTTCTTCAGCAGAAGTTCCAAAGGGCTGTGCAAAACTTTTTATGAGATTCAGCCCCGGCCTTCCTGTGTACAGTTACTTCTGCTCGTGAAACAAGATTACATATTGCCATGTCCTCTTTCCACTTGTGGCGTTCTGCTCTTTTTCAAGCACAAAGAATCCCTGAGATACACAGGCGCATATCCCAAGAGAGGTTTACAGCAGCCTTTCCCCTGTTTGGGGACTTTACATGCCACAGCAATTACAAATGATGCTCTCAAAGCTCTGCTGCAACAGACACTATACAAAAATAACACAGTACCTATAGAGAAGACAGTGCCTTCAGTTTTCACTTCTAGACAGAAATGAAGAATTACAGCAAATAAAATTATATTTATCACACTTATTAATGATTTAAAACAAAGTTCCTTTCCAGTTTCAAGGCTGATGTATCAAAGCTCCAGAGGGAATTCATTGCAGATTACTGACTTTCAAAATTAAGGAAGAAAACAGACAAATTTTACAACTAGGCTCTTGAAAAGAGGCTGCAGTTACCCTCCATTCATCTGCTAGCTTATTCCTCCCCCAACGGCTTCCTCAGCCTCATACCAGATGAGACCTATTTGCCTCAAACAGCTCATTTATCAGACACTCATTCCTTCCTGGCCATGGAGCCCTTCCAGATACAAATCCACAATCATTTTTGGTTTCTCTCATTTGTGAGCTATAATTACAGGGTTAGGACACTCTACCTAAATAAATGCCGCATCCCTTTCAATATAAGAAAGTAAGAGCTACTGTGGCAGAAGATTTAACAAGATATTCTCTTCTTCCCACTTTTTTTTTTTTTTTTAACTTGAAAACAATATTTACAGCAGTCCTGGAATCCAACAGATAGTGAATTATCTGACGGGTAATCACTGTGTGGCTACTCTTTACCAAGACGCTCAGCAACACGGGCTGTATATCAGCTTGGTCCGACCGGAGCACCACCACGAGCCGCACAGCAATGGTCACCACCAGCCCACCGCACGGGCTACGTCTACACTCCCGGGAGACCTCCACCCACGCTTCCCAGGAGGGCTGGCAACTGCGCACTCAGATCTCGTTAGCCTGCAGCTGGTACCCGAGATAACCAGGTTAAGGCTAGCCGGGTTACCGCTTCTTCACAGCGCCGACAGGTCCAAAGGTTTTAAGCCCTCGCACTCAGCGCTGGAACCAGGAGAAGCTGCAGATGCAATGCTCAATGGTGGCAGCTGCCTACGAAGGTGCCTTCTCCAGTTTGCAAAGCTTCCTCCTCCAGTAACATCATTTGCGAGGACAATTCTGGATGCTGTAATCAAGCATGCCTTCCCCCGGTAATCCTCTTGAGGCCTCCATGCCCACTCCTACGCCCCCGCCCCGGCTGGCGGCAGTCCGCGGCTCCGGCACTTGCTGCACGAGCCGTTCAACACATGGCGTTCTCCTCGCCCCACATTCTGCATCAACTTGAGCTACAGAATTTGGGCTTCTCCTCAAACAGGAGCCCTCTGGGTTGCAAAGAAAGCATTGGGGGGAGAAAAAGCAAACGTGTAAGAGGCTCTGAAAGTAGAACATGTTTTATATCTGAGGACTTCAAAGCAAGTCTTTTGCACTTTATAAAGCCTGGCTCACTGTTCACATACTGAAGCTTGACAATATCAACTCCGAACAAGGCAATTTGTTTCTTTCCTGTGGCATTTCTGACATGGCTATCAGAACTTTGGACTTTACAGTAAAGCAGTGGGAGGTGGGGGAGTAAGAAGATATCAAGAAAGAAGCAAGGGTGTGAGAAGGTCTCATGGATGGGATCTCACACAGGAACTGTCTGGATAATCCTGTCTATCCAGCAGTCCTCTTTTCACCTTTTTATTTGCATCACTGTTGATTTACAAGCTTGATGTCTGTTTGCCCTGGCAGGAACCCAACAAAACTTGTTCCAAACCTCACCTAGAGGTT
The DNA here is from genome assembly GCF_000708025.1 of Charadrius vociferus. NCBI lineage: Eukaryota > Metazoa > Chordata > Aves > Charadriiformes > Charadriidae > Charadrius > Charadrius vociferus. The sequence continues at coordinate 1,054,423 of NW_009647692.1, forward strand.
TGAAATCATCTAGATAACAGCACCGAGGCAGAGCACCGCTCAGCAAAGGGAAGGGGACAGGGCAGCTCTGTCTGTTTGAATTCCAGCTCAGACCCTGACCTGCATTTTCACACGTGGAGGCAGCAAGTTCCGGCAAACACAGCTTGGAGTAGAAGCAGAGACAGTACCATCCACAGCCTCCAAGCCAGGTCACCTCTGAGCCCTGGCTGACCCATCTGTGAAAGAAGGACAGTGACCCAACCTTTACAAGCTGTTCCGATTTCACTGGATCTACTTTATCTACTAAATGACAGGCCTGATTTACTAAAGGGAAGAAGTACCTCTGAGTGCCGCTAGCATTAAGGTGGACAGAAGAGGAAGCACGAGAGAGCTGCACCAGGGTAAGTCATGCACATATTACTCAAGTTCACAGCCGTGAATTCGGGCACCATTCAGGACAGCAGACTGTGATTTCAGTCTCAGCTCCCCAGAGGACTGTAACTGGAATTCAGTTCCTGATGACAGGGAGGAAGAAGAGTCATTTACCAGGACCAAGAGCTCTGGAGCTTGGGGGCCAATTCCCCGCTGCCACACATTTCCCAGGCGGACCCCACTCATTAGTCTTTATTAGCTCAGCATGTTATTTAGATCCCAGTCTGTAACCCAGAAACAAAAAAAAACAAAGTGTATAAAAAATTAGAAAGAAAAAAGGTTGCAGGTGCAATAACAAACCCTACTTTTTATACAGCAGCCCCATACGGCCAGGCTGTCGGCAGACTTTGAACCCAGGACCTCCAGAGCAAAGCAGTACAGACCAGGCAAGCATCTGCATCGGTTCCCAACTGCCACCAAATACAGAGCAACCTTTGCATATTTTCTGGAGACTGAGTGAATGTTATTAGAAAACATTTTCAAGCCATAGACAGTAGATGCAAAGATTCAAAAGCTGTAATGCAGTGTTCTTCAATCCCACGTCATTCCTCACTGCCGCGTAATTCAGGGACGCTCCAGGCAAGGAGCTAAATCAAATGTTTCTGATCAAATGGAACACAAGCCTTTTTTCTTTTTTTTTTTTTTTTCCCTTGCAATTTCATGCAGCTTTCTTTGTAGGGAATTATGCTGTTGTGTCTCTGTGTTCTGGGGACGCACTTGTCAATGAAGCTTTCGAGCACAAGCCTACACAGACACCCACTTGCAGATACCAGCGGACCTGACCAAACTGCAAATTAATCTCATTAAGAGAAACATCAACAGCCCGCCCCGCTGCGGTCACCCATCCACCTGCGCAGGTAAAGAAATCCATTCAGCCCACCGCGCTGCTGCTTGTGCCAGGGGCGGAGGGCTGCCTCCTCCAGCCGGAGCCATCACTGCTCGCAGAGAGACGCCCGCAGAGAAACGCGCTCCGGCAGGAGGGAGGCGGCAGCGTTTCAGCCGAGGTGCGACACAGGCTCCCTCCACTCCCTTGGAAACGTCTGCCCTTCTCTGAGCCTCCTTCGTAAGATCGATACAGGACCTACCCCTCTTAACCAGGCAGGTACCACCTGCCAGGTGGAACAAGCATGCAGAAAAGCAGCAAGTGCATCAACTTCTGTGCGTTTCAGTCTGTCCATGAACCAGCAGCACTGCACCGAGGGAACCACAGGGAGCTCCAACAGGCCTCGGCGACAGGCTCAGAAGATGTTCTGCTCTCCCTGGAAAAGGTAAGAGGCTCCATGTGCACCATGTTTACCAACCACGGGACAGCAAGGATGGGAAAGCTCCGTCTACCCAAGTAAAGATCTTGGCATGTGAGGAGTGAAGAATATCCTGGTGGCAGCATTACCCAGGCAAAGCAAAGCAAGCTCCTCGGACAGAGGCTGGTAAGCCTTTGCAGGATGTTATAACGGCTCACTGCTCTGACTTTCTCCTACATCCTACAACGGCCAAAACTTTCAGAAGCAGTCAAACACCAAATGTAAGTCATAACACATGGATTATTTAATAAGTTTCACTAAAGAAAAAACACAAGTGAAATGACTTTAATTTTTAAAATTTTCATTATAAAGAAGCTTTAAAAATGGAAATAAACTCCAATTTTGCAGCAACCTGCTGGTATAAGAGATCAAGAAAATTAAAACTACTAAGACACAACATGCACTAACCGTATACTAACTTATTCACAAGCAGAGGGCTGGAAGAGACCCACAGGCATTGCCTTTTCCATCCCTCTGTTGAGTTCCTGGTCCACTCCAATGAGCACAGACAGTCAGGACTTGCCTTACTATGATTTTGCTAAACTGTCACAATGGTGGACTTCTGACCAGGGCTGACCCAGCACATCTCAACTTAGCTGCAACCTTCAGGGTTAGGAATGACCTTTCAAACCAGCACCACTCCTCCAGAACACAGGCTGCACCGCTTTCCCCAACCGTCCATCAGGATGGGACGCTGAAGCAGCACCACAGGGACAATGCAGCGTCGGAGGCAAAGAACAGCGCTCATAAAATACTGGAATAACCAGGACCACAGTTAAAACCCACAGCATTATTTTCTCAAAGGAGAAAACCTTATGTCCAGCATCCGTGCCTTTAGCTTGTGCAGTTACTGTTCATCTCATTTATTGATTGCTCCTGCGGCACTGAGTCTTTGTTACTCTCGATGAAGAACTGGGCGGTGTAAATGCAACCTGTTAAATAAGGACTATATTTCTGCTCAGAAGTGGCTGCATTTTAGTTGAAAGATGAGCAAGTGCATTTCTGAAGGGCTCTGAAATTTTTCAGGGTGAAACTGCTAAGCTTATTGTTACCCCGTTTGTTTCACAGCTAGAAAGAATGCTGTGTTTACATCCAGAAATGGCAAAACCCCTCCATTTCAGTAGGTAGAAGGAAATGGCCAGAGAAAAGCCTGTTTTATGAGTCTGCTTGTCACAACAGATTTTCCTGCAGAGAGAGATAAATGTTTGAAACGTGAACTTATAAGCAGCCTCAGCATGAATCTCGGTAGAGTTAAATTTTCAAAACACATCACACGTCCTCCTTTCTATTAGAGCCAACAAAACACACTCTTTACCAGTGGGAATTGAAAGTCCATCTGAGAAAAAGCAAACACCACTAAATTTTCCCAAAGGAAAAATGCAGAAGTTTTTGCTGAGAGGAAGAGACAAAATAAAATAAAGCACCACTTTGCACCAAGTGACTTTGGAGACAATCATTTTATATTTTGGGAAGACAACTGAATTTTAATAGGCTTGGTGTAAACAACATACAGAAATAATATGCTTACACTGAAATCCATTAGATATTGAGGTTACATGCAAATAATTCAATGGGAGGAAGAGCCTGGGTTTAAAGGACAAGGGAAAGGAAGGGAATGATCGCTTTGAGAACGGACACGGACTAGTAAAATTTTCAAAACAAGACCACCAACACACAACATGCGTGCAGCTATATGAGGATACGTGAAAAGTCACACAGAATAAAAAAAGAGGTTGAAATTTCTATTGGAAAAAATTAGTGACCATCATGAAGGGCAGCATAATCTGGTGGTTGGTATACTAGCGGTTTGCATTCAATTCCTGGCTCCACTGATTGATTATTTATCTTACTCTCAGTGTCTCTGACTACCTCCTGATACCATTTGTCTTAACGTGAGCAGGACAGACAGGGTCCCCTTCCATCCGTCTGTGCAGTGCAGAGCCAAGAGGTGTTACCTCAATGGTCATACAATCGCCAAAAAGCTCTCATGACTATTTTAGAATGGAAAGCTCTAGGCTACCCCCAAAAAGCCAAGCCAATATAAATCCTCTACAAGAGCATTTGTGAGGATTTGGAGAAGAAACAAACAAATCAAAGACAAAACAAAAATGCAGATGACATAGAAGGTACAAATAACACTCTCAAGCATTATCCAAGTAATTTAAAAGCTAGACTCCAATTAAAAACATTTTAGAGACTTTAAAAACAAATTAGCCTCAGATTTTTTAATTATATACCACTTGTTCTCCTTGGCTCGGATCATGAAAATCCATTTCACTTTCAATCTCGCCCATTAGCACAAGATTGCAGCATTCAGTCAGAAAACATTTCTCAAATTTATTTATATATTTAAACATTAACCCAGGAGAGCAAGTGCACACCCTTCTGAATCAAACCTTACACCACCTTGGCTCAGAAGTCCTAGTTTAAGCTAATATTTCTAAATGAAGTGGCGGGTTCGTGGCTGCACTAAGCCGCAGCATTCAGCATGTGAGCAAGCAACGGTTAACACCTGCGCGGTGCTGCAGCCAGGTGCCGCCTGGGTCATTCTAGGACACCGTCCTACAGTTTTGTGGACAGAGATGTCTTTACGTGTCTATCCCTACTCGACCCCTTCCAGTCAACCCACACTGACTGAAACATCTGGTCTTTTCTAGTTTCAACACTAACAAATATTAGGAGACTGGATTCAGGCTCAGGAGCCTTGGCCGTACAAACAACTCTTCACCTGAGCATTAACGACTCCTGCCCCCAGGCTACTTCTAATCTCCCCAGCTGTGACCTGGGGAGGGGAACCAGCCGGAAGATAGTTAGCTTTTTAAAAATACTTTTTATTGCTGTGATGGATAAGCATCACATCTTCACTTAGCTCCTGTGTAAGATCAACCAACTGCACACAGCTGTTACACAGTCAATGCCACAAAAGTGCAAAAAAAATGGTACGGGGGTGTGCAGGGGGAGAGGCGGTTCCGCCTGGAGCCTGCTCGGGAAGGTGCTCATGGACCAGGGCAGGCGTGCGCCCCCGGGCACCCCCTCCCACAGCAGCGGGGCAGGGACCCCGCGCAGCGTCCTGCCGGAACGGGGCTCGGCACG
>NW_009647692.1:1060382-1067340 GCF_000708025.1 Charadrius vociferus
GGCAGCTGCGGTTCAGTACCTCACAGCGGCCTCTCTGGAGAAGAGAAGCATCAGGTTAGTGACACATGTTAAATCTGCTTTTTTTTTTTCTAGTGCCGATTTCCTTATTTTCTGCTAAAAGAGCGAACAGGGTGCTCGGCTCGTCTGATCCATCTCTGACGCCGGCAGAAGGACAGCACTTTGCAAACCCCCACGAGACGTTCAGGCTCTTCCTCCCGAGGCAAGCACGGACGGAGGTCAGGCCCGGCCCGAGCGGGGTAGTCAGGCCCTTCAGCGTGCCAGAGCTCGCCCTCGGCCTCTCCTCCCGCTGCTGCCGAGAATCCAACACGAGCCGTGGCTGCAAGGGGCCGCCGAACACCCCGGCAAAGGGGGAGCTCCCGAGGGAGCACAGAACAGAGGAGACGGAGGCAGGAGAACAACACAGACCTCCCGTAGCGCAGGCGGGAAAGCGAACAAGTGTTCACCTAGAGCGTGTAGCTCTGTGCAGATCTGAAAGAGGCAGCGGGTAGAGGCGAGTAGACCTCATTACTCAGTCACAAGAACCAGCAGTCCTACAACGACGAATAAAAGAAGGTCATTTCTCCAAACTCTTATACACCAAAGGCAGGCTAGGAGCACCTTACAGGTAAACCAATTCTCCACAACTGTTGGAAAGAATAGCCAGTACGCACTAGAAACCAGAGGTGCCTAAGAGAGGTTTCTCGCCTCTCCAAATAGAAGGATTACCAACTTCTTCCAAAGACACTCAGATACTTTGTGGAATAGTTTTTGCAGTTGTTGCTCACAAAAAAACCCCCCATGGCTTAACTAAGAAAGCAAGGTAACAGCAGCAAAGAGAACAGCTAGGTAGAACAGACAGAAGATTATGTTGGCTACCTCAAAAGCACACCTACTGCAGAACACAGACTGAATCTCTGGATCTAATTTCCTGCTAGCCTGCTCTGTCAGTTAAGAAGGGTTAAAGATTTTCAAAATACAAGTTGTGTGTAGACTTAATGAAAGATCAAAATGCTCTGTGATTCTTATTAGGAAAGGAAGTTTTTTCCATGAACATGAAAAAATACTGTGGCCAATGAATTGTTCTACAGTTAAAGAAAAAGTCCAGAGAAAATCAAAACCAGTCATCTGCAGTGTACCTGTAACCAGATTGCTACCCCCTACAAACAGCCTGCACGTGCAGGGCCTGCATGAAAGGTAGCAACAGCTCCATATACTACAAAAGCCATTTGCCGAGACAGTATTTCTGTGGTTCAGGAATCCTAAATACTTGGTGAGGATCACAACTACAATGCAGAACAAAAGTGCAGAGACCAACATAACAAATAAAAAGTTATGATGCTGGAGAATAAAAATCACAGAAGACAAAATATAACACTTTATTAAAAATTAGTGTTCCATTTCCATTTAATGCACTGATAAAAGAGAAAACACTTTAATCAACAGCTAATATGATTACTGCATTAACTATTTTATCCATAAGGCTGACCCTTAAAAGTTAGACATAAAAATAAAACAAGTCTGATGCTATAAGAAAACAGCTTGATCACAGAATGTCAGTTTAAACAAGATCAGCAATCATATTTGCTGTCCTCTAGACAAAAATATTATAGAGATCCAAAGTCCTTTACTATTATTAAACAAATTAAGCTTCAACATCCCTCTGAGGTAGGGGAGGGTCTTACCACCATTTTATTACAGATGAGGAAAAATTATGTACATACAGAAAAACTGACTTGCTGTGTGTCACTGAGTTAGTGGCAAAGTTGGAAACAGGACTCATGCCCACTGATCTCTTAATAAAACCTTAGTTATCCTAACAGAATGGATGGTGTGAAATATGGCTGTAAAGATTTGATGCCAAGGATTGTCAGAGGATATAATCTAATTGTGTTAAGACAAGAACTGCTGGACCAGACATATTTGGTTAAGTTATACTTCATCAGTATTTCTAAGAGTGAACTGTGTCTGAAAATTAAAAAAAAAACTCGAGAGAAAAAAAAAATCTAATCAAAACCACAGTAAGCATTGCCTGTTCCAAGCACAATGTAGCTTTTCAATAACACCATAGTATTGGTCCCTCCAATGCCCTCCCAGGCTCAGCCAGTTACTTTTTATTTTAACCAAGAAATGCAAGACAGAAAAAGCGAGCAGAATGGAACCTTACGATAGGATAAATGTCAAGGTGCAGGTTAAACGTTTAGTTTTGTCTCAGCATTTATCAAGCAGTTGGAGGCTGCTACCCTGCAGAGCTCTCTCTTTTGACATTATTGCCTAATTAACACTGATACTGAAAAGCTGTTTAATGTAAGACATTCACTCAAGGCACCAAGTCTCCTCTGTAGAAAGACTGAGGCTGTTCTGCAACATGTGAGGACCCCATTACGGAAACACGCAACCCTTTATTACAGTACTTTTATATAGATGTCAGTTAATGTTTTCCATTCATTCTCAGTCTGCTAATATAATATTTGAATGCGCAAAAGTTCACATAAATTTAGGAGTGAAGAGGACAGTAAGGTTTCAAAAAGAGCTCCAGCAGCTAATGAATGCTCGCTGATGTAGTTTGAATTCATACATTGCAAATGAGGCAAAAAGGCATTTCCTCCTCCTGAAGGCTACTATAAATTCACAGGCACATCAGTAAACACATCCATTGGTGATGGCCTATGCAGGAAGCCATTACAAGTCTCTTAACTTGCAGACAAAGGCATATAATTAGAAATCTATATTGTCTTAATAGGGATCATAATTTGTGATATTTAAAGCCAGCAGAGAAGAGTCTTAGGAAGCACAGCTGTTCGCTCTCTCTAAAAGTGGAGAGCTCACTACAACTAAGTGAACACGCTGCAGTTCAAAACTGAATTATCCTTTTCAGCAATGCTTTTTCTCCATTGTACCAGCTTGTAAAAATATGTTCTCGAATGTTCTTGTCAAAACAATTTATAGCCTTTAATTAAGTAAAGGATGATTAAGATGAGAATAAAAAGCATGTGTTACATCAAAACTACAGTATTCAAAATGATCAGAACCTGGTAGTACCAAGACTGTATAAATCAACATGCCATAATTTTGGTGGAAAGGACATTCAATTAACATCCTGAATTGGAGCATTTCCAGAGAGAAAATGTAGTGTTCTATCACTTGTATTAGAAAAATGTTCAACCCACTGTGTAAGTGATGGCCGCATCTATGTCTACATTTAGATTTACTGAGACTTCATGTAAATTATCCAATTATGTAAGCACTCAGGTAAGAAATACCTCCAGGCATTCCAGATTTTATCAGAAACCCTGGCAGCCCTACGTAGGGAGAGGGTCTCTAGTACTAGACATTTTAGCCTTGTGTATCTCCGAGTAGCACACATCCCAGAACACACATACACAGAGGATGTCCTGATGTTCTCCCATTGCCATCTGTCCACCAGCGCAGGAACTATAGAACTGCTAGTCAAACCCAACCACAGGTATTTAACCGGGATCTCTCAGCCACATCCTGAAAACCTTATCAAGACAAAGAACACCACGACCATGGTTTTGAAACGTCTTTTGAACAGAAAAAACTTTAGTGTTAATGCAATTAGATTCTTACTCTGGGTAAAGCTTACAGACTGACAGTGTTCTGTCCACAGTGGCCAAGCATTCTTTAACATCATTCCAGTTCCAGTCATACCTTCATCTAAAAGTATATGTTTTGCAATTAGTACTAACTGGGGGTAGCGAAGGGAGAATGAATGGGGATGAGATAGAAGGTGAAATGAAAAGGATATCTGTACATGTTTTAAAACATTCATATCTGCTTACAGTTCTTACTGATATTCCACATTCCACAAATACCAAGAAGTTATTTTGCACTTTTAAAAAGATTCTCACAACCCAGATGGTTCTCAAAACAGTTTGTTTCCAAGACTAATTTCAAACTCAAATTTCTAAATTAAAATCAGAAATTAATACTACTTGCTGGCTATGGGAGACAGGGAAAAGAAAACCAACTAAACCAAAACACAAGCTCTTCTCTGCTTCTTATAGCATAATAATGAATCCTGGGAGTACAGAATCCAACCACAGAATGAAAGCCTCTGGACAAGCACACAGATCTGACACTCATTCTCTTTCACACACTCCTTCCCATACCCTTACTCCCCAAAGAAAAGAAATGCAAAGATGACATTTTTCTGCTTATAAATTCTTTTGAACACAATTTTGAAAGGCTACCAGCATCACTTACTCTGTTAACATTCACTATGATAGTAACAAGGAAAAAAAAATAATAAATAATTTGCCAAGAAACAGAAATGCCACACATGAATTTTAAATGGCAGTCTTATTTGTTACAAAGATGAAAAAAAGTACAAGAGAATAAATTGAAGCTATTAAGTACAGTATGAAGACCCCATCGCTACAGGATCTGCTGGTAGCTTCAAAGCACCCACCACAGTGTAATTTAAATAGTATCAGTGGAGGGGAAAAAAAATTAAAAAAAAATCCACATCACACTCTAGTAGAATTAAAGAAAATAAACCACAAAAGTCTTTGTCAAAACTAATCTCAGCAGCTGTATTTTCACTGGCACAACAAAAAAACCAGCTGGAAAACAACAACTTACAGAAAGCAATATAAAAAGAAAAGAGATTATCAGACTTTTAAAGAGGCCTTTCACAAAAAGGCAGGTGCATTACTGTGGCAATGCTATTTCCTGAATGTGAGGAGAATTAAGTGAATGCCTCTCACATGTAGAGGTCTGGCTAGGCAATAAAATCCTGAAAGTTTGAAGCCATTAGTGTTTTCTTACCAAGTCTCAACAATGTCATTTTCAAAAGCCTAAGTGGAAAGTGGAAATAATCTTTTTGTTCCCCCCCCCCCCGCTTCTATTACTACCAAACCACCTACCACCTTAATTCTACTTAGGACTTCACTGCAGTAATTTGGGATGATTTTCTTGTCATGCTTTTACAGTAATTTGTTTTAAAACTTATACGTAGATTTGGCACTGGTCAAAGCAGTTCAAGACTAACCATCGTGGAATCTGAAGCTTCAATGTTATGTACAATATGGGAACATAAAAGCAGCTGAGGAGCATGCTCCACCGCTGCCACATATCCATAGCTGCCAATGAACAGCCATCAAGTAATAACCATTTATGACAGTGGTAAAATTTGAATCTGCAACCTCTGAAACGTACAAACAAACACTTAAAAATACAGTCACAGCTTTTCATACTAAACTTGAAACTGTTTCCAGACACCCAATTTGCAGAGCTGCCTTGACTCCAACCTTCTGAAAGGCCCTTTACAACTATCACCCAGCCAAGCACTCAGAATAAAAGTGATTATTTCAGTTTAAAATTCAGGATAAACTACCTTTCTCCTGTGTCCAAAGCCTCTTGCACTTACATGCTAGAACACGATTTTTATGACTGTTTTTCTCTTTCCACTTGAACTTTGTCACGTCTATGCTCTAGAAGGGATTCGGAACACGAAATCTGAATTCACCCCTCAGTATGCGAACATTATCTAGCCTTATAAAATGGTGTTTAGTCTGTACTTCCCCAGTCACTGCAATTTTTCCCCTGCTGCTTGAGAAATTTAACATCGAATAGCACTTTCGGGCCACAGGAGGAAACTAACATAAAACTAATTCCCCAGATTGCCCTTGTTTATATGAACAGAATTACACTATCATAAGCCTAAACAATGGCAACCCTCCCACAATCTATTCCAGAGGTTTTCTTACTTGAGGAAGTTTCTTCCTTCACCATAGCCATTTCTCCATCTCCCAAGACAGGCATTACATATATATTTAAATTTTCAAAGTTCTCTCATTTTTCACAAGTGGAAGTTTTTTGATGACTTGACTCTTACCTCTTCGGACGAGCTTGCCTTAGAACTAATGGGTTTTAAAGACAGCTATGAGGGAACACAAACTTTTGCATGTGTACTGGGGGAAATAGGTGGGAGAAATCACATGTGCAGTGCATCTGACTATTGGATAGCTAACCATTTCTTCTGGGGGTTATCAGCTGTAGTGTTTGCTAAGAGTACTCATGTTCAAGTTCTCTCCACCCCCTCTTCAGTATCTTGATTTAAAAACTGGAAGTTCTGTTATACAAAACCCTAAAAGGTCAGGTATCTGGAAAAAGATTTTCAAATCACGCCATCTCATTCAGGAAAAGCCGTACTTCTCACAGGAAGTAAAAAAACTGGCAAGTCATTAGATATGCAAGAGCAACCACAAACTGTCAGAATCGGTCTTCCGAATTCCATTCCTTATGTGGCATGAAAAGGGGGCCAGTCTGTATTTAAAGCACACGGTGCAAAATTAACATCTTGGTTTTCAAAGCCCTTGGCCTATAGCGTTGCTTTGTGCGCACAAATGCCCATTTGCTTCTCTAGAGAGCCAAGAGGCCAAATGAAGATCAATCCACAGAGTCCAACTGATCCCTCCCTACTTCTTGATCTCCCTCAAAGAATATCGATACAAGCTTTGACACCAAACCCCTTCTCCTCAACCGATATGCTAGTGGCCAAGCTGACGGTCGTCATAGGTGCTGTATCTCTTCACATGGATTCGGCGCACTCGGTCACGAAGTTCAAAACCCTCATCATCCTCGCTGTGAGATGCCTGGCTTCGGCTCCTGCTTGTTGCTTCCAGCAGAGAGTTATCAGGAACCCGTGGTGTTTCATATAGTAAGACATTTAGTGTTTCCTCATAAATTCGCGCCTCAGGGAATTCAACCTACAAAAAACAACACATTTCCTTTTCCTGATCTATACAGGATAACACGACTGGAACACATGCCCATAAGTAAAAAGACACTTGAGCCATAAAAAGACATACACTATGAAGAGTAAAACAGTTGTAAATGAGAAAGATGAGCAAAGCAGTCTTAATTCCGAGTAGAGGATTACTCCCACCACCATCTCGCCTACCTCACCTCTTCTTTTAGATTGTTCTAGATTGTT
>NW_009647692.1:1067395-1077687 GCF_000708025.1 Charadrius vociferus
CAAAATGATAATAAAAATATCATGTTTCTAAACAGTCTTTGCACTCAAGTTTCCATTTCACTAATTTCATCCCATCCATTTCAGTTATTCAGGTTGGGACAGATCAATTTCAGTCTTCTTTTTGGCATGTATTTTCCAACACTATGGAGAAATTTATACTCCCAGACAAAACCACTTAGTCCAATTACATACAGTGATTACATCAGTGCAAGTGAAACACGGTACAAAGTAACTGCAATGAAGGAAACTTATGTAGGTATAACTAGGAACAGAATTTGATCTTTAAATTATTCTCTAATTAAATGAAGTAAAGGCTTTTACATGCTTTAGGGACACAGAGTCAACTTTAGGAGACTAGTGCTAAAATGCACATGCTTTCAGAATTACCATTCTCAGTCTTTCCTTCTTCAAACCTGCTACCATGTTGAATCTTCTCTGAATTCTACCTAGCGTGCAGCATCTTGTACCAAGACACCAGCTCATCCTTCAGCTCCCCTAGCAGCAAGCCACCCTACTAATTTCGATGTCACTGACCATCAATTCCGGTCAGAGTTGGTATCAAAGCTTTTCCAACAAGTGATATTGCTTGCCCCTAGCAATTTGGCTTAAGTTATACAAAATCTGCATCTTTCTGCAATGTATCATCAACCTGATTTTTTTTTTTTAAACCATAAGAGATAGGTGGGCACAACTCCATTACCTTGGTTTGCTTCTTCTCTGTAGCATACACTATGGAGGTACAACAGACTTCAGCAAGTTTCCGACCCTGTCCATAGAAAGACCAGCAGCAGATTTCATCTCCTATAACATCCTTAATGAAAAGAACTCTGCCGTTGAATCGGAGAGAGAGTTTGTCAAACAGTTCTATATTCTTCAGTAAGTTGTCATCTGAGTTACTGAAACACAGCAACAGAAGAAGGGATACATGGTTTTTGTGGTTTTTCAACTGGCCACCTCTACAGAATTTATATGCCTATTCCACCACAGTTTTAAGCATTCATCTAACTGCAGAATACAAATAAGTAGTGACTCACTGCCATAGGCTGCCAAGAAAAGAGAGGGTAATAGCCAATTCAGATACAAATAAGATGCTCCAATCCCCAGGAGCAAACACACCAGCCTTTAGAGGTCAAGTTATGTAATTAATAACGACAGCACAATTTCCCAAATCATTACATCAACTATCTACAACTATCTCTTGACTGACGCTCAAGACTATTAAATCACATCCTAACAGCAGTTCTCTTTAGTAACAGCAGAAGTCCAAAGAATCAATGCATGTTAGAAGGCCAGTTAAAAAGCAAGGTGTTCTACACGTAACACTAGTGATACCACGAACAAACTTCTCAGGTGAATACACTACTTAGGAAACTAAGTTTTATTGACAACCAACACAATGTAGGATCTTAATTACTTTTCAAATCAAGATCTACAAGTCCTAGAGGAAAAAAAAATATACATTGTATTATAGCTTTAAAAGCAAGTAAAGCTATCAAAGCTATTCTTAAAATCTAAAATATTTTATTTAAATAACCTCATGACCAATCAACGTCCTATCTGATGAAGTAAAAAAAAACGAAAACAACCTAGAAGCCTTCCTCCTTCGATATTAGCTTCAATGCAGCTGTATGGAAAATAAGTACTCTGTCTCTTTTTATAGGCGGCTGGGAAATTAGATGCAGGTATGTGCAAATTAGTGACCATATTATTGCCTAGACAACAAAGCCAACCTTACCAGCTTTAACAGTAAAATTCCTAACTTTTTGGTCCCAGAAGCTCAAGGTTCACACCTTGCTGCCAACAACCTACCCAGAGACGTGACACTGTACTTTTGTATGCAGTATCTTAACTTCCGCAAGTGTTCCAGGAAGGCTATGAAATACTTGTGAATCAAGACACTGCTAATAAGAACAGCTGACTGGGCTTTACGTAAATTACTTAATCTGAGAAGTATTTCTGTTCAGATCTAAATCAAAAAAGCATGACGTGCAACCAGACAAATTCTTCAGCTCACAAGAATCATTTGATAAAGCAATCCAGGATTCAGCCAGTGACAAGTCCCAGGCTGTATGAAGTGGCGGAGCTGGGAAAAGAATGTAGAAATCTTCATTATTAGACCACACTGACAACATAACTGAGAAAGATCCTTTTATAGTGTCAATTAGGAAGAATAGATGGAAAAAAAATCTCTGCTTGCTAGCAGCCAGTGTAGAATTTTAAATAAAGACGCCTCATTTAAACACCATCAAGGCATGCAGATTCATGCGCAAGGAATAATTAGAACCCTACAGCTAGTTGAGATACCAGCACCTCCTAGTATCTAGGATTCTTCTGCCCTCATTACTAGCACGTTTACATTTCCAGACCCCCATGGTGACTAATAAACTATTCTGTGCTGGCTTTAGCATCACTGCTGTAAGCTAAAGGGTAACACAGGGAGGAGTGCGATACAACTGGCAGATACAGAATGCAGTCTGCTGAAAAACAGGCTGCTCCTCAGCACTCCCACAGATAGCATTTCCTGACTACCTGAAATATCACGACTGTTAGAATCTATCTCTCTGACAGATAGATAATCAGTTTGTCTAGAGAAAAAAGCTTCCAAGATTGAATCTCAGGCTGCAAAGGCTGAAAATGAGGATTCTGTATAGCAGAAAAGATGTGAGAAAGGATTACTCACATTGCTTCAATGACTGGTTTGGGAAAGTCCAAAGCAATTCTGATAGCATCATGACCAAGGGATCATGATAGCTCCCGCATAAAACTAAATAAATAATGTTACTTTATACACGAGGAAGGCCAGTAAATTCTTGCCCTGGCCTATCTGGGTTGTTCCTGAGCAGAAGAGCTACTTTCCTTTGTAACCAAATAATTTAGAGATACTGGAACATCATCTGTAGGTCAGAATAAAAGAGTGCTGGCAGAGGTGTATGCACACCCCAAAGCAAAGAGTGGGTCAGTTTAGATGAGGTACAGATCATGGCTGCGCTAGCTTTGCATTGACGAGGTAACACTCTGGTTACTGGTTTGCATTGCATTACCTAAGTTACATCTAGTTTCAGCCAATATTAATAGCCTCATCATTCTTATCTCTTGTCCTTTGTTTCTGTTCATCTTTCTCACACAACTGAAGTGTACACTACACTTCACAGATACAGTGTTGTGTTTTCCTCACATTTATATTCATATCAATCAAAAATAACTGCACACAAATCCATAGAAGAGCACTTTTGCAAGCAAAAAAACTCCAAACAAACAAAAAAACAAGTTAGGTTGTACCACGTCTTCCTCCATTTTCATAGTCAAAGGAAAACTTTCCCATTACAGTGGGGAGAAAACTAACATACCTGGTGTAGGAGTATTTGTTGTTGCTTCTGTTATAAAGCAGCTTAACAACGGGCTATTGGGAGAGAAAGAAAAAAAGCAGAAAAGGTAAGTTCTGTGTTTGAATATGTTTATCAAAAATTCAGTTTCTCACTGGATAGTTACTTTCATTGATGATTCTATCAGTCTCTCTTCTTCTTTTGGAGATGTGATGATAGGGATGCTACAGACAGGTTCATACAAGTCTTTCTTGTCCTGTGTTAAAGACACAAGAGAGGGAGGAAATAAACTCAAGAGAGATAAAAGCTAAAACTAACATCTACTGTTGCTGTCTTCTCCAACCCCTCCAGCCATGTTCCCAGATCTTGTGATGCGCAGGAAAAACTCTGTATTGCTATAGTAACCACACAGCGTTACCTTGATCTGCAACCCACAAATACAGCAGAGAGATTTCTTATCCCCAGAAGGCAGCAGTAATTGAAATATTGGGATGCAGGTGGATGTCCTTCTTAGCTATAGCAAGGACTCTGAGCTCAAGTCATATTTGGTTTAAGTGGGTTTATTATGCCATCCTTTTTGAAGGAAAGGATAGTAAGAATTTGCACTAGTTTTAATCATCTCAAAACACTGCAGTATATAAGAGTATCAGCCACTAAGAAGTGAACATTTGGCAAGAACAGCATGTCACCAAAATGGACTTCAGCCCCTTGTGATACAAAAGCAACAATCAAGAGCATGTAGTACAGTCTGTGACTCCAGATTCCTCATGTAGCATATTAAGGAAAGCTCAATAGCTAATAGGAAAGCCTCAGAACATTTTGTTTTTAGAAGAAAGGTTTTAAATTCCAAACCAGAAAGAAAATTGTCAGTGCGGCTTTGCATTTCTTTAAGTGGACAGAAGAAGTATATTGAACCTAGTCTGTGAGGCATTTATTAATTACGAAGTTTTGTCCTGCAAGAAACATTCATTTCACGACCTTAAGACTAAAAATAAGTTATGTATGTATTGCATCTGGGCTAACTTTATTAATAAGTTGGCAGAACAAGCTGATTTCAGTCAGCTAAACTCATAGGGACTAGTAAAGTGAATAAAGCTACTATGGGCTTACATATTTGCACATAGTAATCGTAAATTAATACAAAGAAAAGTCCTTAAAGTAACCAGTACTTACCATATAGGTCTTTTTCACCATTAAGATTCAAACTTGGAAAAAATCTACTACATTTTCAAAGATTGAAACCATTTCTGCTTACAAATATTATCTAATTAGAAGTGACATAACTTGGGGGAAATTTAGACAAATGCCATAAGGTCTTTTAGAACATATGCTCAAAATGATCATGTTTATTCAATCAGTTTCCTTTAAATTTCTGGCCTTTATTTCATTTCACACAAGAGGAATTCATTCATTATCTATTTCCTAAATAAAATTTAAAAAACGAAGCCAAAAAAGAACCATTCCCTCTACTTAAATGAAAAATTGTGAATACAGTTTCAACTTTATTCATCCTCCTGGCATTCCTGTGAAGTAGAAGAGTGCTACTATCCCCATTCTGAGGGGGCAGCAGGACAACTGAGTGGAAGCACAAAGGGGAATGACATCTCCAAAATGACAGGAACCCAGATCTACATCTTGCACATTCTAGATTCATATAATCTAACCAGGAGACAATCTTTGTGTCCTGGTCTAAGGTAAAACAGAACCAATTTTCTTTTCAGTAATTTTACTTTTCAGCTAAGCCTCTTCTAACTGGACTGTCTGAAATAAACGCCGTATTTTTCAGCCCAAACCACGACACTTTGTCTTCTTACAAAGAAATAGCTCCCTTGATAATCCAATCGCCTCACTAATTGCACTAAATACCTTCAGAACACAGGCATCTGTGGCATGGAAGGCTGTGTCATGATAGCACGTGGGTCTGAAAACATTTCCAGGGAGATCATAAACTAAATTTTGTCCCTTATTCAAAGCACTGCAGAATCTCAGGTGCGCATACAGAGCAAGAATAACTATGGCTTTGATGAACATACTGGATAAGATCTTACAACTTACCTGACTGCTGTCTCATTTTCTTTCCTGGCTGTCTCTAAGGCCATGAAATACTCTCTCAAGTTGTCTTAAGTAAATTTTATAACCAAAACACCCATGAAAAACGTTACAGTCTACTTCTGTTTCTTACCTGCAGGGCTGCCTGGCACATGTCCACTAAGCCCTGAATGAGATAATATTTGGCTTCTGCCATCAATTCTTTAATCTCCTGTCTGTGTTTTGGAAGTGCAATCGTGTCATCTCGGAGATAGTTTAAAATTGTTCCGAAGTGCTTCCCACAACGGTCTATAAGGATCCAGCCTGAAAAATAACCATCACATCATTTCAATCACCTCAACACTAGGGGGCAAGAAAAAGCTCTTCAGAGAGGTTAAATAAACCTAATGTTTCCTGAAACTGCACATGATACACTTACCATTTTATTCAGTGGAAGTCTTTAATGACTTTGAGCAAACTGAATTTGGTTACAGAACAGAAACTGACAGTGGAACCACTCCTTTGGTACCTCCTCTATGTTCTCACTACTTTGCAGCCAGAAAGAAAAGCCTCAAGCTAAAAATACTCAGCTTCCTATCACAAGACACTAAAATTGCTGCAGGAACCTGACTGCGCTGTATCAATTGATCAGTCAGTGAGCTACCTGATCAAAATTATCATCTGTGCTTCATCTTTTCTGAAGTACCTGAAGGACCTTTTCAACTACCACAGGAAGTCCCCAGTTGACATTTAACTGACTGTCCAAGCCATTCAAACCTACTAAAAAACAAAAAAAACCCAGACAACCCCAAACAAAAACCCCCAGCTTATAGTTAGCTAGGTTCCTTCTTTTATTTAGAGGCTTGTCATATTCCCAGCAAAATGGGGATGTGCTGTACTTGTACGGGAATAAATGTATTAACTGCTGCTACAGTGTAATGCTGTGCAATTAGAAACTTATCACTAAGAAAGCCAAGGAAAGACTAGAAGAGAGAATTCACAAATGTTTGCAACAAGGGGCTAAGTTCTGTGGCCTAACGAGAAGGATTTGGCAGTTTTGCAACCACATCTTCTGCTGTTGTTCAGAGTTAAAGAAAGAGAAGTGTTATGAAGACGCTAAAAGGTAGATGAGACCAGAAAACCCAGTATGGGAAAAAGGCTGTTCTAGTCTCCAAATGGGAGCAAAGAACAGGACAGAGACAGACCAGGGGGGAGCCAAGAGGGGATGCAGCACAGGAAACAGTAGCAGACAGACAGTTCTTGCAATTTTAAAACATCCTTGACGTCACATTCACTAGGAAACAGGATGTCTGACTTGATGGCAAACAATAGCAATGTAGGACACACACGGACAGAGGGATTAAAACAATGCCAAACCCTCTTCCATAATGTGGAAGGCAGGCAAAAGAGTGTTAATTTGGGACCTAGGTACAGAAAACAACAGAGGAAGGTAGGCTAAATCACTTCTAGATTCTCCAGCTGTAGCTGCCAGAACATGAACCTTGTCCTCCATTCAGGCTCAGGCTCCTCTACAAAACTGCTGGACAATTTAGTTGTATGTAACGCTCAACAAGATCCAGCCTACTCAGGGGGAACTTGGTTTAAATGATATGCAAAATCCACAAGGAGTTATTTCAGTTTAAGTAAACACACTGTTGTGCATCAAGTTTAAACTGATATAATCTGGGCACGTGGAGGAGCTTTCACACAGGAGTGTCCAGAAACATCCAAGAGGTTAAATACTTGCCAACCTCTCTCAGCCTCTTCTCCACAGCGCCACAGCCCTCATTCCTAAGGTGTCACTTTGTCCTGGACTACTTAAGACAGGAAAATGAAAGCATTCATAGCCATTGCTGATATTGGTCTTCTTATTTGTTCTACTCTCTATAATGTATTATGGATTTTTATAAGGCAAATATTTAGTTTCCAGCAGGAGGTGACATACTCCTTGACTGACAGCTAAATAGTGTCACAGCATCGTAAGCCACAAGTGGACCGTGCTACTGGGAGGAGGAAAAACAGAATTTTCAACACAGCAAGCAAGGCTGTTCTGAGTTTTAAAGATGAAAACTGAATGTCCCTCCCCACATACGCATTTCGAATGATGCCACTACATGACACCACATAAACGACAACCCACATACTGTCTGTTCAGTCTTCATAACAACATTCTCAACAACAAAAGACGTTCCCTTACCTTCCTTGTCTGTGAGCACTTCCATTCTGCCACTGAACATGGCCTTAAGCATTGTGTCGTGCCTGGTCAGTACTTGTACTGTAGTGTAATATAAAGAGCCCCCAACGTTTAGTCGCACATACTTGTTACCAAGGCTGCCCCCTTTGAAGCTGCAAGTTTTGGGCTTGGGCCCTGTGGCTGGACAAAGGGTGGTGGTTAGACACGTGTCCCCCGACATCTCCTTCTGTAGGTAGATGACAACCCTGCAGAGTGTGGGCTTGACGGATTCCGCCGTGATTGGTGAAGAGTCACGAGTCACCAGACAAGGACGGCAAGGCAAAAGTGGTCATAACCACAGGGCCCTTGAAAGAGAAATGCGTAAGATCAGTACAGAAGCCTGGAATTTCCATTTACAGCAAAACCATGAAGCCCACAATAAAGAAGAGATACTTTCAGTAGACTCCTAGGGACACATCTACACACATTGTGGCAAAACAAGATTTAGCTGTTTTTCAGACAACTTACACAGCAGTATAATGGTTGCTCAGCACCACGCAGCCAAGGTATGGTTACGTCACTGTTAGTGAGGGATGCTAAAATTTTCTGGACTTCCTGCTATTTCGTCTGCAGCCAACACTACAAACACCATACAATACCGCAGTCCAAGTTTAAATGCTAGCTGGAATGCTGCTCCTTCTCAACTTCCCAAAAGAACGCAACTCTCTTTGTGCAGAGCTGAAACACAATGGAAGAGCTTTCTGCCCTTCCTTCAGCTGGGTGCGCATCTATATGCCTGGGGTTTGGTGGCGGTGGTTTGGTTTTTAGCTGGAGACGTTTACACGCCTCTGCAAATGTCTCAACACTGAAATACTGGACCATAACATTCTATTTCCTGGCAATTCCATTCATTCAAAACTCTTCTTTCTCCATCCTGGAATGCTGAGCAGTCACTGTAGTTTTATTAAAAAAAAAAAAACAAACAAAAACATTGTTTAATACTACCGTCCCACATGTCATCTTTGGAATATTTGTCTCAATTAAAAAGCCAGCTAGACCTTCACTGCTTCTTTCTCTCCCCAGACTCACTATACTTAACTTTTCATGAACAGTAAGCTCAAAATGGAAACAAACAAATAAAGAATAAAACTCTAAGGGGCCAGATCCTAAGTCCTTTAACTGGAAATATACAAATACAGGTGTATTACCTATTCTTCTTCTAATAATTATTGTTCTCAAAATCATTTTGCTGTTGTTTTTTTTATTGTTGTTTTTTAAAAACTGTTTCAGAGTACGAACATCTACCTTATGTGTTCTGTGCCTATGGCACATGAGTAACCTTTTCTAAATAAATATAATAACCTGCTAATTATATCGCTATTCTTCCTACATACCTTTTCCTTCTCACCCCACCTCAGCTTTCAACACAGATAAAACCCACAATCATCCATCTGTACAGCAAATTACTTGGCAGCTACAGATGCTATCTTAAAGTTGCCAGAGATTTGAATCACTGCTGAACTTAGAACACCACCTAAAATATAGCATTATTCTGCAGTTCCTAACTCAATTATTCTAATTAAGCAAACACTACAAACAATATCTATTGAATAACAAGCAATACAAATATTGTGCAAGTAATCAAAACACAAACCAAGTGTAAGAATTTTAGTGCCAAAAAAGTTTGTCTACAACTGGAACTCCCACTAGCTGCCATCATTCTTTACTTTCAACTGATCACTATAAAACACAGCAGCAAGCTTCAGCCTACATCTGGGCAAGACAAAGTTTTTTCTGGATACATCACTTGAGGCAAGCACTCCACAAGCAAATCTAAGTCAAAGGCAACTGCACGTTACATGTAGAATTGGCCAGAAGAGTAACTCCTGACTGGTAAGCAAGCAGCAGCAATCAAAAATTGTGTATTACAGACGTGGTGTAAGAATTTCATTACTAAAATGAAGCAGCTAAGGGTTATAGAGAAATCAATCAGAAATTGTCCAAGCGTTGCGAGTAACACAGTTCCTCCTAACTAGTCACAAGTGTTTACTAGAATACATTACAAGTAAGAAAATCAAGACCAGAAGCAACCACACCTTGTCTTGCAGTTGAGACTTTTGGTAAGAATGGAAATACGCCTTAGGTCTGTACATTTGTCGTTGATCTCCTGCCTTGCTTTAGCCCCTCAGCAATACCTTTTTTAGAACAAAAGCCCGTTTTTAAAGACAGCCAGAGTGATTCTGTAACAACAGAGAAATCCAGACACACACAGAGCTCTCCAGTTTCAATAGCGATCTGCCTGAACATACTCATTAGAGTCACGTTTTCAGTCAGCTGTACCGCTCCGGGCTGTTACTCACTTCTCTGACCCAGGAGGACGAAGCTAAACACCAGCTGAATCCCCTGCGCAGCCAATCCAAGCAGGAGTCGGTGCTATCGCTCTAACGTGCTCATTAGCCAATAAGTTAGGAGGCTTTTGCTGTAAACAGTAATGTAACCTTTAATTACCCCTATTAACACGAGAAAATTTTCTCCGTCCCTTCCTTCCTGCCTCCTGTGGGAGGACTGCGGGACACTGACACCACGGCTGGGACACGGCACCAGGAAACGCTCCCTGCTGAGAACCGCCACAAAAAGGAATATTCTCAGCGGGTCCAGGCGAAGAGCCCCGAACACCCAACCCTCCTGCGCAGCACCGCCCGCCAACCGCGCACGCTTCGGGCCCAAACTCCCCGGCCCCTCGCTGGTTTACATCACGCGGCCCTCCC
>NW_009647692.1:1078469-1085193 GCF_000708025.1 Charadrius vociferus
GGGAGCCGGCCCGGTGCCTGCCCGGAGAGCAGCGTCTCCTGGCGAGAGGGAGCCGGCCCGGCCTTCTCCTCAGCAGCCCGGAGCAGGGCCGGGGGCGCAGGCCGGGGCACAAAGGGCTGTGGCGACTCCCGGGGACGCTTAACGCTTTTGGCTTTTCTTCCCCCTTTTATAGCCAACCCAATAGCAAGGAAGATCTTAAAATGTACTTGTTTACAGTAAACTCTGAAAATACAAGCTGTATCTAAAAATTATAGCGTGTAGTAGAAGCATTAGTTTTCTTTAGGGGTGTTTTGGATATTACTTGACAATTTTTTTCTTTGCAGAAATAGTAGAATTTCAAAAAATAGTGGGTAGCTTAATTGAACTTGTCGATCAACTGGCAAAAGCTGCTGAAAGTGAGAAGATGAAGGTACTGTGCGATTAATTACTGGCTTGTCGTGTCCTCTGTCCTGTACTGTGCATGAAAAAACAGATCTCTCCCTTCCTCCTTGTACAGCATAAGCATCTGTCGGTCTCGTACAGTCATTTCTCTGGTAGTTAACATCTGTCTGTCTGCAGTATGAAAGCATGGGGCTTATTGATATAAACATTTAAAAGATTTTTGTAGGCACTGTCAGTGTCACGTTGTTCCTGCAGTTAACAGTCCTACTGCTTATCTACATATTTGCACATAAACAGAACGTGTATTTTTTAATAACTCCTTCTGCTAGTAGAGTTTTATCCTCAAGGGGCAGGAGAGGCTCAGGGAGGCGGAGAGCTTCCTAAAGACCAGAGTAGTGAATAGCTCCATAAGTACTTTTGAAACGTCCTTTATGTGTCACCAGGTGGTGTGTTTTTTTTTCCATGGTACAGTGGAAATAGAAATTAATGTTTAGTGCAATTGTAGTATTACTTTTTTTCCTTATTCTGGAGGAAAAATTGTAACCAGAGCTTGTCAGTCTGTAGGACCAGTCACCAGCTATCAGTTTGTATTTCCAAAGGAGTCAGTGGCTTTTGTTGCTTGAGCCTGAAGGAAGTCTGAAATGCCTTAATCTGCCCAACCTCCACAGGGACGGTTTGCCTGTTCCACCAACCACTCAGTATTCGGGCATCACCCTCCTTTGTTGTTAGTGTGGCTGAAACACTTCAAAATCAACCTGCTAGTAGTGAAAGGGGTTAAGAAAAAACAAAATCCCAATACAACTACATCCCTGACCGTCCTCTTTTGACAGGCCATCGGTGCACGAAATTTGCTGAAGTCTATAGCAAAGCAAAGAGAAGCTCAGGAGCAGCAACTTCAGGCTTTAATAGCTGAAAAAAAGATGCAGCTGGAAAGGTGAGTTTTCTATTAAATACTTTTGGGGCATTATGTAGGCTGGAAAGTCAGTCTCACCATCTGTGCTCAGCTGCAGGACACTGTCCAAGCTTGCTCAAACAGTCCATCTGCAGCAAAGGCGTGTCCTCCTGCACAAAGCACGCGTGCAAGCGTGCAGAGCCACAAGCCTGGAGTTAACTTAAGGCCCTGCCTGCCACTCATCAAGAGGGTTCACCTCTGACAGCTTTGTGGCGGCATGAGATTGTGCAGTTGAAGAAATGAATAAAACTGTAATAGCGTGCCACGTGTCTGACTGGGAAAGGCACTTCAGAACTGCAAAGTCAAACTCGCGCAGCCACTGCTTTGCGGATGACGTACACGTGTAGCCTGAGTCCTTCAACGCAGACCAGGGAGCGTTGTACTAAACCATCTAACGCGGGCTGGATGCAGCTGGTAACCATCTGTTTTTTCTTTCAGATACCGAATAGAGTATGAGACACTGTGTAAAATTGAAGCAGACCAGAACGAATTCATTGACCAATTCATTTTTCAGAAATAGAGGATGCTAAGATAAAAACAAACTAACTTGGAAACTTGACCATTCCAAAATCTTGAGATTTTCAAAAATATGCAATTTTTCACTGTGTATGAATGAATAGATGGTTTGAACAAATGGAATTGTCTTAATTCCTTGTGAATTACACTAAAAGTGGCAATAAGGAGGGCTTTCTAACATGTAAAGACTGTTCTGTCCTTTGATTTTATAAAACTTTTGTACAGTCAGTAGTTCTAATTCAAACTATAGTTGAATTAATACTACTGTTGCTATGTTATTTCTCTCACTTTTTGAATTGTACAGCTCTTTCAAAAAAATCGGGAAATAAATTATTGTTTTCAGACTTTCTGGATATCCCAGCATTAGTTGCTTCTGCTATGTTATTTTTGAGCTTAAGAGTTTACAACTCCCTGGACAGTCATAAAGATTTTCCTGTATGTACTGGTTTTCATGTCTGTAAAGACACAACACACAATTAGCAGTAACTCTTATCTATATTGACCAGATTATTTTTTGTATGGAGATAGGAAAAAAAAAAAAACGATAAATTTGTGATACAGAACGGATCAATTACAGACACACAAAAAAGCAGAAAATATGGCAGAATTGAACTATGCCTGAGGTATGCCCTCACAGGCAGTAATACGAGAGTAGAATTCTTCCACGGGCATTATGAGCAACAGAACTGCAAACGGAGGAGACAAACCATTCCGAGTGCACAGTGACACCAGCAGTGTATATAAACTATAAATATGAATGTGACATTTAAAAACCAAATGTCTGGGATCTAAAATCAAGCCTCGTGTTGAAGTGCAAATAGATGCATTTTACATGTGTCTTTAGGCAACCAAATATGGAAACGTTGGCCTTTTCAGAGCCTGCGGAAGGCTTAAATTTTATGGCAGTGACTGAAAAACCTTCTTGGTGACCTGTAATTTTACACAAGTCTCCAAGTTTGATTCTTGCAGATCAGATTGAAAATTAAAAACAAAAAAACCCCAAACCCAACCACCCCAGAATTTCCATCAGTAGTAGGTTTTATGTACTGTAACTTACGCATATATTTACTGTGTGAACTATGATCTCACGGCCATTTTAAGTTCCTTTTAGTCATTCCCTTAAGAAGATTAAATGCAGTTGAATGCCTTTAGTTATTTATTGCCATACTAGAAGTGTTTTTGTGGAAGAGCGAAATTTCCAAATCCTCGTTTACAATTTCTGAAGTACTTCAAAACCCTCTCGGACAGATGCCTCGTTGTCAAACAATGTTCGCTTTAAGCATTCAGAAATCCAGATTTTGGCACATTTATCAAGATCAGACACTTGCAATTAATCAAAATTGAAGCAGAGCAAAGGAAGGTGAAATTTTAAAGGAAGGGGTGAGGAAGTTAAGAATTACTATGTGATTTGAAATGCTTCAAAAGCATAGCTTTGCAAAGCCGTATATAATCAGTTACGGATTTGCAGAATATGCTCTTGGAAGACAGATTTCTTACTTAAGTGGTTTTCTAACAGTCATCTTGGAAAAAGGGAATGTGAAAGAAAAGTATCAGCTGCAGTGCCCCCCTCCGCATGATGCAGTTACACATCAAATGGTTAAAAGGTCCTGTTCTTACTACGGATGTAGCGCACAAACGGGCCGGGGGAGAGGAGTGAGGTCCCTCCACCTGCGTGTGCCCAGAAACCGCGTGGAATTGCGAGTAGAGGCGTCTGCCAGAGCTACTTCTGACGGCAGCAGAGCCGTAAACTCAAACCAATTCAAATTTTTCTTGCAGGAGCCAGACGCTCTGGTAGCAGCTGCTGCAGCCGCCCCCACGGGGCAGGTGTGTGTCCCAGGGCACCACGTCAGCACAGGGCCCCAACCGAAACCAGTAGGAGTGGTGCGCTTACAGCTGCCAGCGGGGACTACTTCCTTTTCCTCTTCTCCACGTGGTTATAGTGGGGGTGGAAGAGCATGGTGAAAAGAATCAGAAGTGGTATCAGCAGGTACGGCGCGTATACCGATAGCAGAGTGAGGCGCTCACGTTGTGTCTGAGGTCCCAAACGCTCAGACTTTGAGAAGTCGTGGAACAGGATATGCGCGAGGATAGCAAACAAGGTGGTCGCTACGTGGGTGGAGTAGATAATTGCAGGAGTCCGTATCCATTTGCAGCCACCTGTACAGAAGCAAAAAGGAAACAATATTGAAGTATTTCGAAACAAGCAGAATTCAGTGGCTTTTAAATTAATGGAACATTAACTGCTCTATTGATAGGATAAGCCGTAAGTCATATTAAATAGGTAGCAGAAAAAAACATGAAGTACTGGTAGCAACCCAGGAAAATTACCTACCTTTTTGGAAATTCAGAACAATGGTGTGATCGTGAAAGTTTTAAAGTAACAAAATGAGTACACAGGCTCGACCCAGAACTTTATCTACCTTGGAAGCGTGCCCAATGTCAAACATTGATGCTGGTTATGTATAAACGGCTGCGGTGGGAAAGGGCCCACAGTGACGGGGTTTGTTTCTGACAGGTCTTATTCTGTGCTGCTTTCTCAGATAAAACTTGCCATGAAAATAGCACAGCACAGCACTCCACATCGTACATCCCTATAACTGCTTAAGACTGAGAAATAAACTTTCTCTGCAGTAGCAAAAGTGAGCATTAGCAGAAATGTGGGACAGGACATATTCTTACAGTAGTTTCACACCAACCTTTGAAGAAGGCGTAGACTGCAACGGGGAAGAACGGCATTTGTAAGAAAGCTTCGCAATATATGAACGCCTTGAACCACTCCGGGGGCTGGAGCATCATGGGGTCTTTAAAGGAGGCTGCGTACCACTGTAACAACTCTGTCAGCTTGAGAAAAAGAACAAAACAACAGATTAATGCACTGAGCGTCAGCCACAACGGGAAAAACTGTGGCGCTGATGTGGCAGTCAGCCGGGACCATCAGTGCAGAGGGAAAACGAAGCGATCTCATCTCGGTACACAAGGCTTCGCATTGCGGTTCCATTGTAATAGGGGCTGCACTTCTCAAGTCTTTAAAGCAATGAACCCTCTCCATCAAGTTTTTATTAAATTTGCATTATAGGCATTTTTAGGATTACTACAGCATTAAGTGGAGTTGCTTTCCAAAAACTATTCCTGAAATGTCATTTCCTACTGGAAAAAAACTCAAACCACAAAAAATCTGCACCTTGACATTAGTAGATATTGAAGAACTCTCGTATTTTCCTCTTTCTGACCCTCGTGTTGCCCACTGAGGTGGCCCCAGCGTCACAGATACTTGTGGGCACTTGCATTGTCCACCCAGGAGCTGGGACGCCGGCCAGGTCCTGCCGGCCCGGGGGCGCTGTGCCCTCGCTCCCTCAGGAAGCGCATCCTCAGGGCAGGAGGTCGGTGGCTGCCAGATGCTGCTCCAGCGGCTTCATGTTGGGATTTTGCAAATAGTTTCCATGACAGAAATGTAAATTCCAGCACAGCTTTAAGTTGGACTTTGAACGGAGAGATATGTATTGAGATTTGCTGGTTAACTATTAATTAAAAATGGGTTCCATAATGGAGTAATTCTTCAGGCAATTTGAATGGCAAAACCCAAATTCACTAATTATAAAGCTTGGATAGGAAGTTACGGGCAATCTCACCCTGATGATGAGAGCTGAATTGATTATATTCTATCCAACTATTACTTTAATTGGCTTTATTATGTTTATTGTCTTCTAGAAGTCTATTCAGGTTGAGGGAGGTCATCCTCCCCCTCTGCTCTGCCCTGGGGAGGCCACATCTGGAGTATTGTGTCCAGTTCCGGGCTCCCCAGTTCAAGGAGGACTGGGAACTGCTGGAGAGGGTCCAGCAAAGGGCTACAGAGATGATTTGGGGACTGGAGCATCTCTCTGCTGAGGAAAGGCTGAGGGACGTGGGGCTTTTCAGTCTGGAGAAAAGAAGATTGAAGGGGGATCTTATCAACGCTTATCAATCCTTCAAGGGAGGTGCCGGGGGATGGGAACAGTCTGTGTCCAGCAGTGCCCAGTTACGGGACAAGAGGGAACGGGCACAAAGGTGACCATGGGCAGTTCCATCTCCACCTGAGGAGGGCCTTCTCTGCTGTGAGGGCGGCAGAGCAGTGGCAGAGGCTGCCCAGAGAGGTGGGGGAGTCTCCCCCTCTGGAGCCATCCCAAACCCGCCTGGACGCCGTCCTGTGCCACTGCTGGAGGTGCCCCTGCTCTGGCGGGGGTGGGATGGGGGAGCTCCAGAGGGCCCTTCCAGCCCTCACCAGTCTGGGATGCTGGGATTCAAAACCCAGCAAACCAGAGATTTTTACTAATAAATTTGGTGGCAGTGTGCCTGCTTCCGCAGGGGGAACAATTCCCTTCTATGTCTGGCAGGAGTACGAGCGAAAACCAGGAGCGGTGTCCACGTGCTCGGGCTGCCGGCGGCGTTGGGGCCTTCACGCAGCGCGTGCGGGGCAGCAGGTACGCTCCCGCCCAAACGGGTTTTACTCTGCCAACCTTCGCTTTCCTCCACCTGCCAAAGGCACAACGCACCTCCCGGGAGAACTGTCCCCCGCGGCCCCCCAGGGACCCTCCGTGTGCGCCCGGTGACCGCAGTGACGGCGCCCGGGAGGAGCGGCGCGCGTACTTCTGAATTATGGATTTAAAAATCCCGTCAGCCACAGCTGCGACGCGCTGACAGACCGTCACCGCCACTGTCCTTCCCCAATGAATGGCTTCACCGAGAGCGCTCGTCATCGCGCGGAAAGCCAAGTGCTGAGTTATTTTTAAATACTACCTCGTTTTCGGAAATTTACTGCGTTTCTTCTCCCCCCTTCCCTCTCTACCTACTGGATTTTGTACAAACAGCCACAGGATGGGTGAAACCCAGCCGAACCCG
>NW_009647692.1:1085544-1108553 GCF_000708025.1 Charadrius vociferus
GGTGTGAGCCCCGTCCCGGCCACGGGCGGCCGCGGGGGAGGAAGCGGCGCCGACAACCAACCTCCTCTCGTACCGCCGCTCCGGGCCGGCGGCGCTCTCGGCACAGCCGCCACACGCACCGGTACCGGCGCCTCTCAATTCTGCGTCCAGGATCAAGCCGGGAAAAAACAATTTCTTGACTCGCACTAACACACCTTCCGCTGACAAGTCCGTCCTGACCCGCGGAGCTGAGACGGTCACCACGGCAAGTGAGAGCAAAGCCAGATAATCCCTCGGGTCCGATTCCATCCTTTATTGAGCACAGAAGCTGCCCAAGGCGTACACGCAGATTAGGTATCGATCACCCGCTTGGATTCCAGTTCCCCCTTATCAATGTCACAAAGTTCTAAAGTAACCATACCTGAGCAGGATTACAGAAGTACAGCCAACAGAACTGTCTATCAAGTCATGCTTGACAGAGGAACTTTTAAAGTTACAAAGAACAAACAGTTCAAGGATCTCAGGATACTCCGTTACTAAAACAAATAAAGGGTAAAAAAGATGATTAGAAAAATTGCTACCCAGTAAATACGAAAACCATCTGTTCAGTCTGGTGACGCTCTCAGACTCCAGCAGCTCAAACAGTAAAGTCCCGAATCCGCCACTAGTAAATTGGCTGAAGGAGAAAAGCACTTCGTAACCTTCGTCAATGAGTTGCTTTGAATCAGTCAATGATATTCCACCACACATCAGGAAATGGATTTTGGCAACTTACTTTTCCACACCGTGTTTCGCTCCTTTGTGTCACCTTCCAGACGTACGCAGAGATCAGGCCTGCGAATACTTGCATGTTCCTTTGACAATTTGTGAATAAACATGAAGTTATTCTTCGCACTCACTACTTCTGTACTCTTCTCAAGGCACAATTAATAAAAGGAGGCGCAGAAGCTATATTTAGAGAGCTTAAAAGTTATGATTACAATCTGTAAATTCATTTGACATCGATACCAACAGAGCTTAAAATTGATTAAAATGCAACTCTGAAAACTGCAAGCCAGATTTTAACCTCGTTGGGAAGAAGGAAGCTCCCTCGACGACCCCACGGTAGATGACTCCAGCGTACACGCGTGTGCATTCACTTTAGAAACGGAACTGCCTTTGTCAAAGACGGCTCTTGAGAGGTCTCACTTTCATTGTAATTGATTTACATTAAACATGTAAAATGCAGTTGAGGCTACAGAAAACATTACCATAATTGGGTTTTATAGACATTTGCACACACACTTTTAGTTACGCATTTGTGCCAATTTCAGTAACTCATTCTGCACAGTGCCGGGCCCACACTCGTACGAAGACACCCTGAAAGGTAAATGTCCAAAAGACATTTTATTCTTTTTATGTTTATGAACGTGATTAACCCATGGACCTGTAGCATTTCGCTCCCAACAATACGGTGACAGAGGGTGTGCTCGCCAGCCGTGTCACCGGGCTCCTGCCCTGACAGAACTGCGCGTCAGGATGAGAAGACCCAACGAGTGAACTGCCCGTTCCCCTGCAGTCTTACGCCGAAGGAGAATCTAACGAGCAGAGTAAGACAAATTGGCAGTGAATTAATGGCAACTACTTCAGCAACAGCCGGCCATGAGGCAGTAACGACACCACCATCACCGAACCACGTTAAGGTTTAGCCCGTCACCGTACGGAGACGTTTCAGAAGAGGTGTGAGGCGCAGACACACGACTCCCAAACAACATCTGTGCCGCCCTGGGAAGAGAGCACGTGCTCAGGCGGCTTATCGGTTCAGTTCTTGCCAGGTCCTGAGGCCTGGATTATATCGTTCCATTTGTCCGATCTTTAAAAAGGTCTTACTCATAAAACATGAACATTTTCAGCCATATTCTGCAACACCGCGGCACGCTGGATGCTTTGCATTAGGGCTACAGAAAACAATGAAAGCGTTTGTGCTGAAAAAAATGACACAAACTTTGCAAATGAAGTAAAAGCCATCCTTGCCTGGATGCCTTTCGACCTCCCAATAAAGTGCAACTCAATTGCTTGGTTTGATTTAATCAGCAAGTTTTGCCTTTATCCAGGATCAAGCTTAAAGCCTAAATGAATATTTTGTCTAAGAATTCATATATATGCACATATATATGCATATATGTGTGTGCATGCATGTGAGAGTAAAAATCAAAACCTCGCCCAAAACAAGATGTTATAAACTCTTTTTACTTCTTTTCTCTTAGACAGTACTTGATCAAGGTTGTAACAACTCGTTCTTTAATAAAGGTGGGAGATCAGACAGGAAATAAAGATGACGCCACTGCTTTTTCAAATGTCACATTTAATGTTTTCACCACTGTACTTCAAATCTACATTTTACAAAGTGACCAGCAAGTGTGCCACATTAACTGACCAACCTCTGAGATTTTACCTTTCATACCAGTGTCTTCTTGGGCTCTTTTAATTAAACACGTTTCTCATTCAAGTGAATTGAAAAGCTTCAGTTGGTTTTATTCTCAGGAGCCTCATAAAAAACAAAGATATTGCACCATCTTTGTTCAGTTATTCAATGTTTGTCTCTTTCACAGCAAATAATTACTTCATTGAAGTTAAAACTTCCAAACATAACTTACTAATAGTCTCCAATTTCAGCTCAGATCACTCTTGTTGAAAATACTCTGCTAAATACAGATAACTTACAATAACTTTAACAGTTAATTGTCCATAACAAACACCACGGTTTTTCTCCAGACCAATGCTCAAATTTTAAGACCACCCTTTAGTATTTCTTTGTACAGGTGAAAAACAGTCTTCAATTTTCTAGTCTTGTTTTAAATATAAAAGTTGGAAGGGACATTCAAGTTTCAAGTCTCCACACTGAACTTAAAAAAAAAAAAAATCATGTGGAGGTAAACAAACCAAGTTGTATACTCCAGGAGGTAGAGGCCTTCAATTTGTGTTCATATATACATATGCACAGAATTCAGTGTTCCAACAGAAAAAGAATTAGCCAAAAAGTAATAAAAGTTATTTACTACTGTGACATTTCAAGACTTCCACAGCTTCGCCTAAAGACACGAACACAATTAACATAATTCCCTATGTGCTTTTTTTTTCCTTTTCTCTTTTTTTTCTCTCAACTGTCCAGTGCAGGAAAAAGTTCTCACAAAATTTCACAGACCTAAAATGTGCAAGCTAGTTTCTCTCTATACAGCAATGATGTCAGGGATCTCTGAAATTAGCCCATAAATGGAATTATTTACACACATAGAAGATGCATGCTGGGGGGTTTTATGTAAGAAAGAGCAGAAAAACTTCTAATAAAAATAGATTAAATATATATATATATTTATACTGGGTAAGGAAACAGAAGTTTAGTCTCTCCTAGTCACAAACTCATTCTCTCTACTCACAACATTTGATTTTAGAACAGCACACATCACCATCACAGCTCTAGTGAGAAGCTATTTATAGGATTTGATCGTCAGGGACACGTCCACTCACTGTGGCCACTGCCACCTGACGTGACTTCAGGATTGGTCGCAGTCAAGTTTTCTGTATTCCTTTGTTTTAGAAAACCCCAAATCTTCAGGAATGGCTCAATATCAAAATGTATGTCTATCTTTTTGTACAATCTCACTTCAATAAAAAAAAAAAAGAAAAAAAGAAAAAAGAAAAAACCTCCCCAAATTTGGTTCAATTCTGTTTGTTCTGAGCTGAGCCATCACAGCTGCACTAGAATTCATAAAACACGTGCAACTCTGGGTAAAATATTTTCTTCTAAAAGCACAACCACTTTACAAGATTAAAAGTCTAGTACGTTTCTAAATATTATTCATATTGTACAAGTAGTGGTTGTTAATTTAAAACTTCATTAGTAAAATTACAGTACAAGCATGATTAACCTCCAGAATTGCAAATCCCAGACTCCAGTGGAAAGCTACATTACATCTTCAGTAGTATATTATCTTCCACTTCATTCCCAAACCAGTGGAGATGGCGGCATCTCAGATGGTTGAGCAACCGTGGAACTAGAATGCAGGCGAGACAGAAAATCAGTGTTCATTTGCAATAGCTAATAGACGAGAAAGTTAATGCTCCACCAGTCAGCAAACATTTCAAGGAAAACAACCCCCCCCCAAACCCAACCAAAACCCCCGACACCAACAGGTTACACCACTGACAACACGTATTTCGCTATACTTCAATACTTATTTTCTTAAGGATTCTTCATCTGCCATTAATTTTAATTTTTTTACAGTGCAATTCTACCAGGATTCAACTTGTCAATCTTTCGGCTCTAATTTTTAGTCTGACTTCTGTACTATTATGCAAAAATATTACTTGAAACTTTTGTGCATTTTAGTTAAATTCTAGAAAAATCCATAAAAGTATTTTTAAAATGTAACCATATGTGTCCTGAAGGTATTTTTTTGCAGCAGTTATCTAAAGGCCTTTCCTACTCTCAGAAACTTAAAACATATAAACATTTTGGATGTGTGAATTCTGTACTACTAAGAAATGTGAATTAGTATCAGATGTGATTACATACAGTTACCTAATAAAGCTCTTAAAAGCAGCAGACTGAGGGTTGATGCAGAGAGGCACTCTGTTTCCTTTCTGCTGTTCCAAAATGAACTGATGAATTATTTCTGCACACAGGAGAAAAATAAAAGCCACCACAGCATTAACACTTTTTTGCTTCAGTAAAATGCAATGTCGACTGGAGGAAAATGCAGCTTCCTTTACTGGAAGTACAGTTTAGGAAGGACAAAAGCACTCCACCTTCCCTAAATCTAACCTGATGCCATACCTCATAGCATAAATTCCCGCAGAACTCTTACACACACTCAAATAAATGTATATAAAACAAAACCCCATTCGCCACTGTAACACCAAACTGATGATAACCAGTTACCGATTAAACCCCAGGTTTAGGGTATAACTTTTCGAAAAGCAAAGAGTTCTCAACTTGCACTTGATCTGCCAATGCCGAGACCACAGTGCTATCGCTCGGTCCAGTTTGATTCATGAACTCAGTTACTACTCCACGCGCAAAACTGCCGCTCGGGACGATTAAAGCAAACCGGCAGCTTTTGATAAGGAAAGGGGAGCGCTGTGCAGAGCTGCCAGACAAAGCCTCTTCTCATACACAGGCGCGCGCCGCTCCCCCCGAAACCCAGAGCCGCGGAGGTCTGGCACTGGGCTGCTCCTCCGCAGGCTGCAGCGATGGCTCCAGGACGGAGCTCCGTACGCCCGGGCGGCGCGATCGGGGCAGCGTGCCGCAATCTGCACCGCTGCCAGCAAACTTTAACGGCAGCTGCTGGAACAACAGGTTCCCGAGAAGACAGCAGGTGTGCGTACAGCTCTGGAAAGCGATGGCCAAAGAGGAGGGAAATGGAAAGAATAACAGGATAAAAGTAAAACAATGTTGCCTGAACTTGTAGGAACAATAACTGTAAATTTCAGAATTACAAGTTCAGGGTATGTCTGAAATAAGTCACGTTATCGCGGCAACATCACAGAGTATCTTTGTCCCAAATGACTGACTTGTTACAAACCGCTGAGCTGACACATTTCTGCTCCCTCTCTCCCTCTTGAGTTATTTGAGCCGCCACCAAACAGGACCTAAACCCTACTACTGCCTCTCCGGTGGGGCTGGGCTCAGAGCGGGACTGCTGTCCTGACCGGAGCTGACTGCAAAAGAAGCATCACCTATTTATGGTTTGTTTGCTACGATGGAATCAGACTTCAAATCTCTACTGCCACGAAGCGACTGCCGGCATTTAGTAACCCTCTGCAGCAGCAGCTCCCTCTCCCAGCCATGGGGATTGATTTTCGGGGTGAGGGCATGTCACGACCCTGAGCACAGCCTCTGCCGAACCGCGGCGTGGCACCGGACAGGGACCGTGTGACGGCCGCTGCTGTCGCGGCACTTGGCACGGCCCCGTCAGCACGAGCGGGCTGCGGCAGGAGGAGTACGAGACTCCTCAGCTTCGGTTCCCTGATGACGGTGACCCTCTCTGCAGGACAGCTCTCAAACACCTCCTCGCACCCCGAACCCCAACAACGGGGATCTCCCGCTGCCCCCGGCGCAATCCTTCAGCAGAGCGAGCGGCGCGGGGAGCAGCGACAGCAGAGAACGCTGTCAAGGTTTGAAACCAACAGACTGCTGCACGTCAACTAACGTGTGTGATAATATATTATGTCAGAACACTTACAAGCAATTCTGTTCTTTGAGTGGAAATAAATTCTTTCCAGTATCTACTATTGGAAAAACACCCAAAAGAAAAAACCACCCGGGTCAGCGCATGCATCCAGATCGCACACCCGAACCACACACTACTGAGGGACGGAGCGGGAAGATAGACGCAGATGCAAAGGTTAATTTCTACTCACCTTTAACCTGCCGAACAGAACTGAGGTTCTTTTCAAAAGTGTCATCAAATTTGGGATTAGTGATGGGTTCAAAATCACTAGTATAAACTCTTCCAGTAGATGTGGAAAAACAACATTTACACATACAAGTGTGGTATCGCAACCGCCCTTCATCAAGATATGGGTGAGCTAAGGCGTCCTTAGCAGATATTCTTTTGGACTGAATAGTGCATTTAAAGAAAATAAAATAAAGAAAAACAGTTAGGATCTTTTCAGCAGTATTGAAACAGTCTGAAGAATACTTACTCATCAATTAATTCTAAATTGTTTTATAAGCACCTAATCACGTTAAAGGATTAGTTCAGGTCAGACAATGTCTTAGATCTGCAAACACTGCCACTAGGGGGAAGATTTTACTTAAAAACAAGCAGCGTTGCTAAGATGACATTGACCTCTCTGTGCTATAGCTAATGACAGAAAATGCTGCCAATATGCATTTTAGAAATACACTTTTAAATAATTACTTTCTCCAGATAACCTTAAAATTATGACTCCTACAACTAATCAAAATAAGCCCAAAGAATTCAATGTTCGCAAATACGGGATTTGGTAGGTCCATACTCTGCAAAACATTTTAAATTACGACCCCCGCTTCTGCATCACGGAGACTGTTTCTGTGCGTAACCCAAGCAAAGCGCTCCGTCTCTCGGTGTGCACCACCACACCGGCAAAAACGGAGAACACTGTTTCTAAAGAATTGCAGACAGAAGTGCTACTGCAAATCCAAAGTGTAATGAAATCCATTGTTACCGGTGAGTTTTAAAAAAGCCAAAACAAAACACAAACAAAGAGAACGCAAGTTACTTGCTCAAAGTTACAGAGCAAAAGCAGTGGCAAAGCTCGAACCACAACCCGACTGCCCCAATTCCCAGGATATTTTCCAGACGAAAATAAAATCACCTGTTCTAGAGGATTGCCCTGATTCTTTAAAAAACAAACCCACATTTGTTCCAATGCGCTTTGGGAATAACAGTATTCTGAGTGTTGAGGGAGTTAGAAAGGAAAAAAATTAAGTTTGTTTACATGGAAGTTATGACTTAACACTTCTGTGGTTTTGTTCAGTAAAGCCATCTCAAGGTTTAAAAAAAATAAACCCAAAAGGTGCTGCCTTCCCGATGCTCGGTCAATTACAGGCCTCCTCCTTTGCCGTTCAGTCAATTTGTCTGTTTTTCATTTGAAATGTTAGGGATTTTCCTGTAAAGATGAAATAACTGAGATCGTCGACCCCGGTATCAGATTGGCTACTGACAACTTCGTATAGTAAGCCCAAGAGATGGAATCCAAAATCCACGGCAGCAAATTTTTATTAGAAAAACAGATGCTCAGTGGAAAAAAGATGCTGTTATGTGACTGTGTGGATGTAGAAGGAATTTTTTGCGTGTTGCAAGACCACGAACACCCACGCGTCCCTAATTAGAACTGCATCTAAGTATCTGATGTTCTGCTACCTACACCTAGCTCGGAAAAGACAGCATGATTCACCGACACCCTCATCTTTCTCACTCTGTCGTAGCTCCCTTCAAAAGACCACTAGATTTAAATGCGAAACCTCCGTTCCAGGGTGAAATTAATTGACCAATTAGAAGATGATACTTTTACATCTTTTATAGACCCAAAAGTCCTGAAATGCAATGTAGAAGAAAATCGGTTAAAGCACTCCTTTATTTAAAATACTCATTTCAGGAGCAGACAACAAAACCCGTTAAACCAAAAAGTGTCAGAAATAATTTGAAATGATACTTACTGGATCAAAGACCAACATTCTGCAAAGGAGATGAACTGCTTCGTGCGTGGCTTGACTGGAGAGCGTGTACAGGACAGGAAGGGATGGCTGTAGGGGAAACAGGAGAAAGGAGAGTACGGGAGGTTGTCCTGTCAGATCCATCAGCGAGGGGACACTGTCACAGCACGCGTTACTTCAGAGCCGCCAAGGACAAACGGCGTGTTAAAAAGGACACGCACTACCTAACGCTTTCGAACGAGGCTATAATCACTATTACAAAACTCAGCAATTGTAATAGAGATGTAATTGTGGCTTTTTCCTCCGTTCAGATGTAATCCCTGGACAAACCTATGTTTTACTTATTTATTTTTCTATCTAGACACCACTTGAAGCTGTAGCCGCTCAGGGGGTTGATTAACCACGTCACTTCCAGTATTTCATTTCTCTGATCTCAATCACTGCCAAATTATGGATTATTTTGCTTTTCCTTACCCAGGCGATCCATATCTAACCGACAGTGACATCTAGTACAATTAAAACGACCTTCGGGCGAAGGGCGTTTTGCACGGAGAGGCCGAGGCCGAAGCGGTGGGCTGGACGGGCTGGGGGCGGGGAGCGGGCGCTCTCGGGGCAGCAGCCGCGGTGTCCACGGGGGCCGGAGGCGGCCCCGCGCTGGGGGGCGCCGCGGCGCCCCGGCGCTGGGTTAGCCCGCTCACTCCGCGCGTTCCCACGTTCAGCTGAGAGCAAAAAAAACCTGCGGTGCAAATATCCAAATGGAGAGGGATTTTGCAGACTGGGAAGCGGAGCACGCAACCTGCCGCGCAGCCCCGGCCCCGGGGGCAGGCACGGATGCCCCGCGCACCACGCTGCCGAGAACACGGACTACGCGGCTGTGGGTGTGAGGACACCCGCGTCTCCCTCGCAGCAGCGCCGCCGGGTCCTGCCGCTTCGACGGGCAGATCATCATTGAACAAGAATTTACTCAACGTATAAAGTTGCCATTTGACAACTTTTCACTGCACTCTACCCTGAAAGTCTCCTTCGACTCTGGAGTTAAACGTTATCACTAAGGTAGTAAAATGTGAGGACAGCCCCTGTCCCCCCACTCCCAACACGCGGGAGGAAGTACTGCCTGAGGTTGCCCAAAATGCAAAAAAATCAACAATAACGTTAATGTTACAGGCCATTCATTCAAAAGCACCAGACATATCCTAGACTTCCTGCAATGAACTTCAAAGATTTTTTTTTAAAGCCACATCAATATCAGTTTTCAAAATCAAGTAAAATATTTTATGGCTTAATTGACATTATTCCTATTCCTATTTAGCTTCAAGAATGGCAGCAGAGTGCCCTACAGTTAGTCTGCAAAGTAAATGCAGTGTTACAACCCAAGTGAGGTTATTCCTTTAAAGTGAAGGGGGGGAAAAAGGGAGTAAGATGGGGGAAAGGAAGTCTGGATTTTCACACCTAGAAGAAACCACAAACCTGTTGAAAAAAGAAGCCAAAACCCCCAACCAAAGGAGGAAAGAGCCCCATAGATATTAGGACAGGCACTGCTGCAAAGAAAATTCCTACTATGGAGTGTGTTACCTCCAAGTCCAACACTCCTAAATTTTTTTTAAATTTTTTTTTTTTTAAGGAAACGAACTATCACACACACGTGCAGCCACACACCCCCTTTGTGTTCTTCCCATGCAAACGCAAGCAGTGTTCCCATCAGCGACCGTACACCGGTGCTGGGCAGAGCCAGGAGGGCAGGGAGAATCACAGCGCCGCACTGGCGCCTGACACTGACTGCTCGTGAGGCGCGGGAAGAATATACCGGCTGACAGAAACGACTAAAACACTCTGCCTAGAACATAACAACTCAATCGCAAGCCAGCGAGCGTATTTATGGGACAATATTCACTGGCAAACTTAGACCGTGCATTGCATTTGCACGGATCCACAGGATTTCCAGAACTGCATTAACTCTACACAAACTTTTAACTGGGATGCAATGTTAATGGTTGGCAGGCAGGCGTTGCTCCTACCTGTTTAGCAAAGTAAACAAAGTTATTTAGTTGCTCTAAATTTATTAGCATATGTAAAAATTACACCTCCACAGTGACATCATTCTAAATTAACCCTGAACGACCAAATACAGCACTAAGCACTTCTCAGCCTTAGTTTCTAAGTGCAGTCTATAGAATATAAAGCTGTAATATTTGGTAACTTCAGATGGTTTTTCTGATTAATAAGTACCATCTATACAAAAAAGCACCATCGCCCAAGCACTGTGATTAAGTAGGTTTCATCCATATACTGGGGCAGGAAAACATGCTTACATCCCTTCCTTACGCACGCTGTTGCATCCAATACAAATGAAGGACACACTTTTTTTGTGACACTCACACCCCTCGTCTGCAGCTCATCTGCCACTCTAAGAGCGTCTGCTTACAGAAGGCTTTTGGAGACAGCACTTTCTCAGCAAACCACAATCAAGTCCAGAGCCAGAGATCAGAAACAGTCCTGACAAGAGTAGCAGCAAGGGCAGAAGAAACATAAAAACTGAATTTCTGTAAGATTTGATTATCATGGAATCAACAGTCAGGTCCTTCAGCGAGTAATGTGCATCACACTGGACCTCTCTCTTCCATCACTGAGGACGCAAGGGCCGCAGCGGGCAGGGAATGAACTCCAACGCATTTCATGTCGAGAAGTGGGTCAGCACGTGGCTGCGGTGAAGCGCAAACCACTGCTCACAGAAAAAAAGGCGGAAGTAGCCGCTGTTCCGAGGGCTGCCAGTTAAGCAACTCAATCAATTCACTCAACTTTAGTTTGAACTAAAATTTTTAAATACAAAACTGACAAAGAAGTCTACATAGTATGTAAATTTTCATTATGCCAACACGCAGTGGGATTTTTTTTTTTTTAAATCAGAAACTTCATGCATTGATCTATTTTTACACAAAGCAGCAAAATGCTTTACCCCTTAACTCCTACTATGCTCACCTACATCGATTAAAAATAGTTTGTGCGACAGAGTAATCACCAGTTTTTAACTTGGTTTTCTCTCCCTATTAATCTAATTAAGAAACTGGTAACATTTAGCTATTTATAACCAGCAAATCTCCATTTTAAAAGATGAAAAGCCACAAATTTGCATTCAAACGTGAAGCATGCTTGAAGTTGAAAACCGAAATATCATTAAAGAAGTCAACTCGATGCAGCGTAACCCCCTGTTTCCAAGTTGCGAATGAGCACTCCAACTCCAGAGACTGTTCAACTTCCGTGGAACTCCATGAAAAATCAATGCTGTTTTCCTCATCAGAGATGGAACTAACTGCTTAGAGATTATTTCCTATGACTTAGTGGCTATAGGACATTAAATCTGTATTGGAAACATTTTATACCATTTCACCTCACTTGCTTCTTGGTATTTTTGTCATTCAACATGTCCAGAGACAACAGTCTCAGTGGCTTGTACAAGAACAGCCTCAGCACTGGGATTAGAGAATCAGAAGATGTTCTTGGGCCCATTTCCATTCTTGGTCAAACACCCTCGTTTAACAAACTGAACACGGCTAACAGATGAATTCCAGAGTTCCTGCTTACTCCTACCAAGAGCCCAACTACTGCACTTTGGAAATGTCAAGCGATTATCAAATTATTAGAATTTAAACCCAATGTATTCTATAAAGTATCTGGATGTATTTGTATACTGTTATATATTTATATGTATAAAGTACAGTGGATGTATTTCTCCCAGCTTCAATCACTACAAAACGTTTTTTTAGACATCTCAAACCTTGAAAGTGCAGGACTATGTGCTTAAAAGTTACAACTCTTCCAGCATGTGCTAGCAAAAAAATAGACTTGATTTGTTTTAGGACTGGTAGAGAAAGTCTTAAGGAAATCCTCCTATTATTAATGCTAAGTGAAAAAAAAACCTGTCATGAAATGGAATAGAGACAACTTGATGTAGTGAATCAAAAGTGCCAAGGAGGCAGAACTCCCACATGTTAATAATATAGCAGAATATATATCCAATGCTCATTTCTATGGTAACTACTATTGTGGTGAGTAGACATTTGAGAAATTACTTCAACATGCAGAAAATAAAGATGCAAACTTAACTATTGGAAAGATCTGATCTATTAACATGTACAGGTTATTAATTTTGTTAATTTTTACTACTTAACAATCATAAAAATGACCATATTGGATGGCCATACTGCTTTATTACTGCCCTACGGATTCCTGCGTAAGCATTTCTTTGTATCTATTAACACTACATTTCATTTGCCCTTTTTCTTCTCCAGTCAGCATAATGACATCATCCTGCCTTTCTTCTCTGGGTTGTTTGTTTCTCTTTTTTTACATGAACTTTTACTTCAGTTATGTTGAATGTCGTATCTCAGTTTTTCTCAGCCTTTCACGACCGACTCGGGTCACTGCGCAGATGTGGGAGGGACCCTTTGGTGATGAGTCGCTGCACTGTTCTGTTTACGGATGTGGGTAACGGGTGATTGCCACTTCGAACACTCTTGATCCTGTCAGTACCGGAGTCCCTCCGGGGCTTTCTGAACTATACTGTCAATTTTAATTTATGTCTCTCGCCAATATCATCACTTAAATTTAACATCTTCGTTCAAAACAGCTATCAAAACACTGCCGCGTGAAAAAAAAAAGACTTTCACCTGTATCATCAAGTCAAACAAGACATAGAAGCCAGAAATGCCCTTTACCAGTGAGAAACAACCTCGCCTCCACAGTTTGTGGATAATGACACCATTAGCCCATGCCACTGCAACACCACAACCAGCTCTGGCAAACCTAACCTGGTTTACAGGCAGAGACAGCTCTGAGATTAAATATCTGACAAAGTGCCGATGAACAAACACGCCATGAGAATTTAACCTGGATGTGAACCACTGCGACGATGCAGCAGTAGTACCCTGCGCAGAGGAACTCCTGACTTACGGGGGCTGAGCGAAGGACTGCTGGCACCAAGCGCAAGCGAAGGGCAGTAATGTGGAGCTGTACCTGTTTATGAGGACCCCTGAGTATGTGTGCCTTGGCGCCTTCACAAGCCGTCCTCATTGCTTCCAGCGACGGTGTTCCCAACAGGTCTGTGATCAAATCCAGCTGTAGGGACAGAACATACACATTTGAGATCTTAGACATATATTAATATATGTCACTATGACAGCAGCCTCTTAAGCTAACGTGAATTACATTTAAGGTATGAATCGGTTTCAAAACACTATTTTATGTGTAGTAAATTACAAATAGTAACATATACATTTCGTAGATAGCAAATACAAACAATTGCAATTTCACTCAGAAAGCCCTAACAGACACTGATTTTCAAGTCTGGGAACTTTTTTTCTTTGCAGGTTTAGTAAAATATTTTATTGCAATTTAAAAGTCAATTTTACATCATTAAGAACATTGTTAAGTACTGTTAATGGTGCGTTACTCATTCTAAACCCCAAATATTCCCAATTGAATGTCAGCATTGCATACCAGCGTACCACACAAAATTACCCTAAAAACAGGTCAACTACTACTTTACACAAAATATTTTGCCAATAACAGGAATAAAACGATAGAAAATGGGAAAGAAAACCTCAGAACTACAGTACAAACATATTATATAAAAAATTCCAATATATGAGAAAAATAAGTTAAAAAATAATCTGTCCAGTATAGAGGAAGGAAAAGGAGTGGTGCTGGTTGTAAGGAAAACAAAAGCTACCTAAAAAAGAGCAAAGATGATGCTGCGTTTAGAACCGGTCTCAAATGAAATGAAATGACATTTCATTCACCTTTTTCATTTTGGAAAGCAAGGGGCAAGCTTTCACTTTCTTTTACAAAACTGCGTGCATATACTCCTTTAGTGAATAAAAACAAATAATAATAATAAAAAAATCCTCCCTCTGCAAGTCAAGCCAAAAAAACCCACCAAAAAAGTCCCCCTCAAAAGTCTGTCAGCGGTGAGACCAGTGCCCTGGTTCCAAGCGTTCCCTCGTGAGCACCATCCGCCCGCGCTAACGAGGAACCGCAGAGCTCTCCTCTGAGAACAAACCCGTGCCCATCGTGGCACATGCCCTGTTTGCACACAAACCACCCGCTGCCGGGGGTACGACCCTGCCAACCGCGACCGCCGGCTGCACACCACGCCGTGCCACTCTTCGCTGGTGTGTCCTCTCCACCTTCTCCCACTCTCCAGCAGAAGCACTGCTCTGTCCGGTGCCTGGAGGCACATGCCCCGTCGGCACTTGGTACTGACCACGTGTCCTCCCGTGCGCCTTGGCACCGCGCGGCCAGGGCCGGCGCAACGTCATCGAGCAGTGCCAGCAAAGCACCTACCTTTGTAGGGAGACGGAAAACTAGAGAGGAAAAAGAATCCTAAACCTTGCGGTTTTCAGATGTGGAAAATAGTAACTGAGAAATAGACACATGGACCTGATACAAAAAAGACTGATGTATTTACAAAATATAACAAGTAATGTAATAAATTGTACCAGTGTATTTTTCAGCCAACTACCCCTGAAGCACACAGCAATAATAGGTTAATATACGTTTATCTATATAGATACGGATATAAATACACACACTTTATTCTAATGGTTACAAGAAAAAACACTGAAAAGAATTTTTGTAATGATCTCCTGAAAGTTCATGTTTAACAGCTCTCAATATATAAATTCTCTTGTCTTAGCCCATACATTTCCAATACTCACAGAAGAGTTTTGTTAAAAGGTCTGATTTCATTTATCTAGATGCACGTTATGCGTCTTTAAACCTATTTTTCTGAAGTATTACAAAATATATTTTGAAATTTTAGTGTAAAAATAGAAAAAAATATTACAAAAGATTAATTTTGAATTCAGCTGACCTCAGCTGCGTGC
This sequence comes from Charadrius vociferus, assembly GCF_000708025.1. Lineage (NCBI taxonomy): Eukaryota > Metazoa > Chordata > Aves > Charadriiformes > Charadriidae > Charadrius > Charadrius vociferus. The sequence goes on from NW_009647692.1 coordinate 1,100,587, forward strand.
ATTTCAAGTCTTTGGGGTATATACAGTGAATCTCCCTTCTTATGTTCTTATCGTCCCAGGTCCGAAGGAGAAGTGCCCCTTCCAAGCCAACTCCCAGCTGCTGCCACCGCCTGCGCCCTGCTTTGCGCTGAGCGGAGCACAGGCGCTGGGCGGCTTTTAGCCACAACTGACCGGGGGATGCATTTCATGAGAACATCTGAAGGTGCTTCATCTGCCAGTGAGAACCAGCACCTTCCCCTCCAAGGCACAGCTCCCTCTGAACCGCGGAGAACGGGGTGTCAGCACCCCCCACCTCTCCCTGCAGCTCCGCTCCCGCTGCCCTGCGCCAGCGCCTCCAGTAAGCACGGCTGGAGCCACAAACCCAGAAGCGGTGTCCGGCAGCTGAGCTGGCACCGCCTCGGTGTACCCCTGTGGGACCCAGCGAGCCTACGCGCCGCTCCCCACAGAGGCAGCTCGTAGCCAACACGTATGTGCCACAGCTGCCGGCAACGGCTGCGCTGGGCTGCCCCGCTCTCCTCCCTCCCTCCCCCTCTGATCCTCCCAAATGGATTCTGCCCACTGTCTCGGGCACGTGACTGGTTATCTTTAAGGAGGATTAAATAATAATCAGCACAAGGAGACTAGAGGAACTGGCTACCCGAGGAAGGTGGCTAAAACTTCGCACTCTGCCTTTCACAAACCAGTGTGCAGACTGGTCTCCAAAGCAAGCAGAGAGGCATCTGCTCCCACAGACAGTCAGAGTCAGAGATCGCCTTTCCTGTGCTACAGATGTGCTAAAAGATAAAATTAGAGGTATTAAAAGTTTCTGGACATATAGCTAAAAATAACTTGTATTTGCACCTTTAAAAATGCATTTTTAAACAAAACCAGAAAGACTCTATCATACAAAACTGCTATTCTAAATAGTATTAGTAAAAAACAAAAATAGGTGGTATGAAATACCATATTTGAAAGTGTTTCTGATTATCTAAGTCTCAGTATAGATTATCTCATTTCTTACATTTATAAGAAATCCCACAAAATCCTTATCAAAAGTTAGCTATTGTAACTTAAGTAAGCAACTTAGATATATTCATCACTTTCAACATGATACCATCCAAAGCTTAAAAGACCAAAATCACCTGCTCCAGTCTGGTTTATAATGTAAAGCTTTGTTCACTTTCTTAGTCACAGACTTGAGTTAAAAATTCCAGTACAGTCAGTTTTAAAATGGTCTCTTCCCTGGTTTTTCTCCCAGGAAAACTTCAGCCTGACGCTGGCCACAGAGCTGGCCCGGCCGGGCTAACCCTGCCGGCGCCGGGTGCTCCGTCCACACTGCGCGGCGCGGCACAGCGATAAGGAAAGACCATAACACTGACGAGCCCAAAGCACTTCTACGGAGTCCACCCACCTTTGCAGAGCACTGAATCTCTCAGAACACAATTGATACGTATGTGGTGCTTACTTCTTAAACCATTCTACTGCACAGGGATTATAAAAGATCTCGGAACTCTTACATCACTTTATACAAGTGTTCAATCAAATAAAATGACCACCCCCCAAAAAAACCCAACCCCAAACTATTCCAGATTTATCTGATGAATGTCTTTGCACTTTAAATTTCAAGAAGGACAGCCAAGCTATTAAAATCCCACGTGTGTTTAGCTTCAGTGTAGCTAAAGATCAAAGGTTAGAAAAACAGGAGAGCTTAAATATTTTTGAGACTGCAACAGAATAGTTGTCAACTTAACTAGTCGTCGTGATTACATTACTGCTTTTCTCCTCTGCAGTCCCTTCCCAAGGGCGACAGAGGTGTGTTCTGGGAGGAGGACTGCTTTTTGTGATCATACAAGGTATCAGCACTGCCTAGAGCAACTAGCAAGACCTTGGGAACACCACTGCGGGGACATGAGAGGAACCACTAGACAGGACACAGCATTGAAAAAATAAATACCCAACAAAACAACATTTTAAACATACGAATGTTGAAAACATCATGCTGATGTGAATGTCTCTCCAACCCGTGAAAACGCTATGTGCATAAACAAACAAGAGAAGTATAGAGTTTGGAATGTCACCTTTAACGCAAGTTTGGAATGTGTTTTTACTTCTTGTCAATCAGTATACGTAATATCACAATTTTAATGTATGCAGTTTCTAATCTATAGATGAATACTAGCAACATTGAAGATAAACATTTTTATGTCAGTACATCTTGTTCCTTCTCTTAGATGGAAGTGTAAATACATCCATCTCTATTATCTTGCTGCAGACACTATTTTCTATCTACTGTAAAAATAGCATTTCAAGATTATTAGAGAGATATGTGTATTATATTCGCTTGTTACTGTTGGAATGGTGATGAAGTATTCTGCTGCATCTCATGTTATACCTAGCCACAGCTATGCAACGTAAAAAAATGCTCAGTACCTTCTTACACACTTGACCATTACTAAAATGAAGCACGCTGAGCAATACTACTAATTGGCAGTTTAAATAGTTCAAGTGCCAACACTGTATCACCAGTTATATATTGACAGACAACTTACTACTTTCTCACATAAGTTGTCACAAAAAACTCGATCCCAGTTATATCACCTTTACCTTATCTCAATAAAATGCTGCAGCAGGCTTCAGTACTGCAGCAGATTACAGGGGACTACAAAAAAGACACATTTCAAAAGCTAACGTTAATAACCACTACTTTTAGTGCTGTCTGGAAGCTAGTGTTTCATTGCAGTGTTCCAAAGCAGCTTGGGTTCTTGCCCGTGTGTAAACCAAGCAAAACAAAAGCAAGTTTCAGGTTCAAAATGCATCAGTGTAACTGATTCCATGAAATTACGCAGTAGAAAAATTTTTAAAGGGAAATTTAATTATACCTGCTGTATGGGACTCTGTGCCTGAAACAATATTCTTCGCCCAAGTAATTCTGCAAAGATACAGCCTACAGACCAGATGTCAATAGCATTGCTGTAGTGACGGCTGCCCATCAGGATTTCTGGAGCTCGATAATACTGAGTGACAACTTCCTGAGTCATGTGACGAGATTCATCTAATTCTTCCACCCTGGCCAATCCAAAATCACAAATCTAAATTGAGAAGGTAAATAAAAAAATTAAAATAACCAAAACACTTAATGCATTTCAAATAGGTAACCTTCTGGTAACGAAGCAGGAAATTCCAAACCAGCATTTAAATAAATCAGACAATCTGCTGTAACTGCATAAGCAAAGGGAAAGGGGAATAGGAAGAAATTATGCTACTTTATTCCGCATCCATTTAAACTTTCTGCAATTTTATTTGAAATGACAGTACATTTTTAGTTGGCATGACAATATTTATAATCTAAAAGATTAAAAACTTTGCCCTAAAAAAAAAATACATATTGCCAACCTCTGAGCACAGAATATTTCACCCCACACCAGATTTCAGTTGTTCATTACGTGCCTCAAAATGTTACAGAAAGATTCAGCCTTCTACTCCCTTTGGCTTTGAGAATTTTTTTACAGTTTCTTGAACCAGAAGAGTTAAAAAAATAGACCAAAATTTTCACAATTAGAACGCTTAGCAAAGCAGCGTGAACAAAACCCGTTTTTTTAGTATTTGGCGTAGGTATACAACACGCCTAAGCCTTCCAAAATGCCGTATGGGTCAGGAGGTAACGGAAGAGTCTCGGGCACTCTGCCTTTACTCTGAGCAGCACCCCGAGCGCGGGCAGCGCGATAGCTGCAGGGACTGCCGCAGCTGCTGGGGGCACAGGAGACCCCCCAAGTCAGACAGAAGAATCACCTCCATCTGCTTGCCTGGATTTGGGAGAGGCCGGGAGAGAAGGGGAAAGGAACATGTTCATTTCATTTATAATTTTTAAAGAAACTGTGGGATTTTTTTTTTCTTTTAAAATGACTTTCAGGAAAAGTGTTCACATTAAAGGCTTCGTTTAAAAAAATAACAACCGATTTATCATGAACAGCATATACATATGTACATTTTCAATAAATTTAAGTAGCACCTTAAGAACACAGTTGCTGTTCACAAGTAGGTTCCCTGGTTTAATGTCTCGATGTAAAATGCCAGCAGAATGTAGATATTTCAGACCTGAAATATTAAACGAAATTAAAATAAATACCTTTTTTCCTTTTAAAATAATTTTAAGGCTGACAACATTTTCCTGGAAGGTCTTGCAACTCCTGATCAGCAAAGACTTTGCCATTGGCTCATTTTATCTACAATTCTAACTTCCACCCTCTAGTACACGCTCAGTCACTCAATGAAAGGATAAAACTTTTGGAGTATACAAACCAGACAGAGCAATAATTTAAGCAGTCTTTTTTTAAAAACAAAACAAAACAAAACAACCCAAAACCAAACCCAAAACATCATCTCCCTGGATACTCTGCTAACCCCAATGCTGGAATATTGACATACAGCTCTTCCTGCTCTGCTTCCCAGCAACAATTTTAACTTCTGCAGCACTAAAACTTGACTTAATTTCCTAGGTAACAGCTGCCCTTCAGAAATAAACCCAGATTAAACCCGAGCTAATTCGGGTATTTTTTTTTTTCCAGTGACTTTTTTCAAACTCAGACCTCACAAGCCAGCAGAGAACGCAGAGCAAGGCTCAGAGAATACAGGCCCAAATTACAGCAAGGCCTAGGCCCTTTTCTTAACCTCATCAGTGCAAAAATTCCAAGCTAGAGCTAATGAACTTAGGACATCCGACCGCAGCCATTGGGACGTTTCTAACATTTAGGTGGTTAGGGCAGAAAGGTAACCTGTGCTTCCTGCGCGCTTTCGCAGCCCCTGAGGCGGTAATGCTGATCTTTTTAAGAAGATGGAATTTCTGCAGAAAGCACCTCTCTAAAAAGCCCAGTGGCAGAAAGTACAGCGACACGGCGCTCTCTGTGCAGGGGAACTGCAGCAGCGGGCGCAGCACGGAAAATGGGAAAATGGCCACAATTCAAGTAGGGTCAGACAGAACAAAAATAAATAATAGCATTAAACTGGGGAACAGCGAGCTCTCAGGTCACGTGCCTGGGCAAAAAGAATCCACGTAACTCTTGAACAAACTTTAACTGACAGTTTTGCATTGCTGTTCCCCGCGTCATCCCGCTCGGCGAGCACAGAGGCACAGACGCCTCTTGTCCTGTAGGACATCACAACGGAAACGTCTCTTCTCTAACACAACAGCTACCTGGAACAGCCCACACTCATTCTGGATACAACTGAGATTTCTTTGCTCTGCTTTTTATGAATACGACCTACTATTTATTTGCTACCAGATAAAACTGACTGTTTACTTTCAGCTTATTCCAGTGGAAACACCCAAATAAAGCCAATGGAAAAGCGACTGGGCCAACGCTGATCAGATGTTCAAAAGACAAGCACAATAACCTCATTTCTTGGATAAAAGTTTCTAAATGGACTAAAAAAAATAAATCAAGTTTAAAATTACTATTACGGTAAATTGTTTTTGCTAAAATCAAACATTAGTGGAGCGTTCCATACCACTTTAAACTAGCCTGTTCCCCAGAATACCTTAATTGGGTGTAGTTACATGCATTTATCAGTTTGGCTCAGTCTAGGTGTCCTTTCTGCATTGATTCAAAAAGCATTGGAGAACTGTTAAAACACCCCCCCACACCCCTTAAGACTCTCCCAGGCCATTGGAAAAGCCTTTGCAGCTGAAGCGTCGAGTCTTGTCATCTTTACCCATGACGAGGATGGAAGGCAGCAGGGCTGCCATATTCTTATAACTAGAATAATTCATGTTTGCTATTTATTCATAATAGGAAATAAAAAGAAAAAGTTTCCACAGGAAACTTACTCAAGATGAGGATGTATTGAGAATAAATAAACATTCAGAAACAGAGGAAAAAAATAATACTACTACATAATTTTCATTAATTTTAAAAGAAGAAAAATTACCTCTTAAAATCTGGTAAAGAAAAACTTTGACATGATCCGAGCTGAGTGGCTGAGGAGAGACGATAATCTTATGGAGGTCACTCTGCATCAATTCAGTGACAACATATCTTCAATTTATTAGTTAAGGCAAAAGCAGAAAGTTCAGCACATAATCTCTTGAAACATTAACTCCTAGGAATCTGAGCTCTTACAGGTCAGAGCTATCGAGTAAAAACCAATAAAACTTCTTCACAGAGGTCAAATCTGCAGACTCTTACAAGAATGAAAGTAAAACACGGGTTGTGAAAGAAAACAGATTACTCAATAAAGTAGCGTTTGCATTAAGGTTGTTGTTACAAAATTATTCCAATGTCAAGCTATGGCTCAAAAAACAAAAATAAATTTTAATATAATTAATGACATCTCGAAACCCTTAAATTTTTCATTAAGATCGGTAAGCCACAAATCACAAGAAACTAAAGCAGCATTTTCGTAGTGGACATACATCACCATGGTTTAACCAGACAACCTGCAAGCGCAGGCCTGGGGAAGGTGGTTACCCACGTACCTTGCAGGTTGCTGCAGGATCAGCAATGCGAACTTCCAGAAACACACGCGCTTCCCTAAATCCACCCAGTACCCACTACTTTACCTTCTCAAGCATCACATAGCCCCATACAAATCCCAGGCGCAAAACTGCTTCTATGGAGAAGAGAAAGAAAAAAACAACCAACCTTCTATCTGGAGGAAAAACTAAAAAAACAAACAGAAACCACTATTTCACACACCCACAGACAGGCAGAACACAGCGATAGTCATGCTCACTGGTAATTTACACTAATAGTTGAAGATACAAAGAGCTGTACACGCTCTGGCTTGTACTAAGGTGAGGTGCGGATTAAGAAGGGTATTGTGTTAACTGAGGAAGTACTAAAAATGCTAAAACTCTAACGTTTCAAAACTGGAGAAACACAGAAGACAGAAGCAGCACATCTCGGCCCACAAAATCAATGTCATAGTGTCAACCTCCTGAATATGTTACGGTAATAAAACACGTGCAAAAACCATAGGGATAAATTCTCGGGGCACGCCAGCCAGAGGCTGCCTGGGGCCGCACAGGGCAGTCGCGCTGCGGAGCCCATCCAGCCGCGGAGACGCTGCCTCTGCCGTGCGCTGCTTCGTTCATGAGCACCACCAGCAATTACGTTTTGATTCCGGAGCTGTGGTTCAGAACAGAGTTTAAAGCAAAACCACAGCACCTCAGCTTTCAAGGACTGAACTTGCAATACTGAGAATTTTCAACTTCGACATCAAATAAGCTTGATAAGATAATTAAGAAACATTACTGCTTTAAAAGCTACCTTTAGCACCCGTATTTGAAACAAAAAAGAAAATCTCTGCTATTATTACATTTGTGGCTGAAGAAAACACGGTGGCCATATGTTAACTGAACTTCTACTTTACAGCAAGGTATCGAATGTCCCCCCGAGCCCCGCGTATGGCATTAAGCATTGTGAGTCACACCGAGCCCTGCAACATTCAGACCAGACAAAAACGCGGCAGAGGTGGTACACGCTGCCAAGGTCATGCAAAAGATCAAGGAGAGAGTTAGAAATAAAACGGCATCTCCTGGGCCCCAGTCTAGTGTCTCCCTTGGTGCCCCAGGCTCACTCCCAGCTCGAGGTGAAGCAGTAGCCACCTCTCAGCCGTCCAACGCCACAAACCGATGAGCTGTCAGCACCAGCACCGGCACAGGGACGGCCTTGCCTCCCGCTCTGCAGGAAGGAGCAGGGATTTGTTGTGCTTCACTTTGACTTCTCCTCCATATCTGCCGTGCACAAGCTCCGGTAACTTCAAGAACTCATTGACCACGTGGTGGTGTTTTTATGAGCGTTCCGTCCTGACCTTTCCTCTGAAAGCATCGCTAACGAGGTCAGCGTTGAGGGGTTTGGTTTTGGATCGCACCATGGTCCTGTAGGAGCCTATCAGTTGGTTCAAGGCTCTTTATAACCAGCTCTGCTGTCTACCAAGTCTGAAATATAACAGGCAAACCCTGACTTCAGTTAAGAAAATTATCTCTCTGT
>NW_009647692.1:1108577-1146250 GCF_000708025.1 Charadrius vociferus
CACCAACTAACTGGCACAGGTCAAGCTGCGCTTACAACGATCTAGAGAAAACTTGTATTTTCTTTCATCTCTACCTAATCGATAACCTCCTTCCATCTGTTGGCCTGCAAACCCTACCTGGCCAAACCCCTATCAGCCAAACTGTTCATCTGCCATCAGCACACCACACAAAAATGAATTTTATAAATTAAATATTGCCAACTTTTTGACCAAAAAAACCCCAAATTAGAATTGCATTCATAAAGAATTAATAAAGAAAAAAAAACTCACCCATCCAGCACCATAAATTCTAGTCCTCTAATTTTTCTGTTCCTTTTGCAAAGAGCCTCTTAAATATTTATACCGGCCTTTTAAAATTTGGGATTTACCTTATGGCTGCAATGAATCTTTACATTTCATTTTTAATGTAAAATATTAAAAAAATCCAAAAGCATTACTCTGCACTTCGTTATGCTAAGATTTCTGTTTTGCTACGCCACAAATCCTCCTAAATCTCAATCCCAAGCATAATGTCTCCCAGATGTCTCAACTAGTTGCCATGCCAACTAAAGCAGCTTAAATTAAATGAGGGCCTGAAATGGCACCTGCACCACTCCAGGTCTGTTGCGCATTAAATAAAGCTCTCTTGACAGGAGCTCAAAGGTGCCATTAACTTGAACAGCAGCTATCTGATTATTGTCTCTAGATAATTTAATGAGGGTCTCCAAACAACAGCGAAAGCAGCACTTGCTTGATGTTCCTGCCCTTTGCAAACATGGCAGCGTCTTAAACAGCTGGTACCGAGTGGGTCAACGACTTCACTCCGGGCAGGACTACCAATGTTTAGCAAAAACAAACCGCAAAACTCCTCCGGATTTCAGTCAACTATTCAAACAGGTACCTGCGTTTTCTTTTTCAAGTCGAACCATAAAATATGTTGGCTACGAGGTGGTCACTGGAGCTGTAATATGCAGCTAAACTGAACATCACTACGAGATAAAAATTGCTACTGACAGCAGTAATTAGTTAAGTAGCTGTATAAAATTAGAACTACAAATGTACCAATTTGCTTCAGAATAATTATCAAGGCAAATGCATGGCACAAAAGAACCTCACTTACTCTGCTGACGGGGAGACCTGCTGAGCTGGTACATTTTACAAGGTGACAGGCAAATTTTAAAAAGGAATGAAGTACACTCTGTGATGTGGTATTCCAAAATGACTTGGATCTTTCTTCAGTAGGTCTCTGCATACCTCAAAACTCAGTTCTATAAACCGTTTTTCTGGGAAGAGGCCAGCATCCTGTGAACAAGTTCTGGGGCAGGCAGATGAGCTGGATGCAAACAGTGGAGTGGAGGTGTCTGTCTGCATGATACTGTAAGAAACATGCTTTTTTTAAAACAAACCAAAACTCTTTCTTGTATATTTCATCCTCCCCCTCTGCTCTGCCCTGGGGAGGCCACATCTGGAGCACTGGGTCCAGTTCGGGGCTCCCCAGTTCAAGAAGGACAGGGAACTGCTGGAGAGGGTCCAGCGGAGGCTATGAAGATGCTCAGGGACTGGAGCACCTCTCTGCTGAGGACAGGCTGAGAGCCCCGGGGCTGTTCAGCCCGGAGAGGAGAAGGCTGAGAGGGGGTCTCATCAATGCTGATCAATACCTACACGGCGGGTGGCAAGAGGATGGGCCCAGACTCTCTTCAGTGGTGCCCAGTGACAGGACAAGAGGGAACAGGCACAAGCGTGACCGTAGGCAGTTCCATCTCCACCTGAGGAGGGCCTTCTCTGCTGTGAGGGCGGCAGAGCAGTGGCACAGGCTGCCCAGAGAGGTGGGGGAGTCTCCCCCTCTGGAGCCATCCCAAACCCGCCTGGACGCCGTCCTGTGCCACTGCTGGAGGTGCCCCTGCTCTGGCGGGGGGTGGGATGGGGGAGCTCCAGAGGGCCCTTCCAGCCCTCACCAGTCTGGGATGCTGTTATGTCTTTTCAGCTGCTTCTAATATTCACTTTAATGGGGAAAGTTTTCAAAAAGTGACTACAAAAACTTAGGCTAGTTCTTAAAAGAGAACGCCTGTCTACCTCCGGTTGCAGAATTCAGCATTACAATCAATTGCAGAAGATTTTGTAATTGGAAAAAAAGAGAACATAGAATTATAGAATCATTTAGGTTGGAAAAGACCTTTAAGATCACCAAGTCCAACCGTAAACCTAACACTGCCAAATCAGTTCAATCAAGAATTAACAGATATGTTAACTACAATGAAATGCTTTTTAGACGCTCTAGCAAAGTCTGAGTGACTATTTACCTTTATAACCGATGTGCTTTAAAGCTCGGTCAGCCCACCCGGGCACACAGATGTACAACAGAACCAAAACATCACTCAAGCTCGTGTATCTGGGATTATAGTTCTGTTCCACCAAGGTAAGTTGATGATTGCAGGGATAAGCCTTGAACTTCAGCTTAATGATCAACTTAAGGGTGAACATATAAAACCTAAAATTCACTAACAACCTCTTTTTCACTTATTTTCTCAAGACAGACACACAGAATAAACATGCTCCACTATCTATTCATTTTTGCAGTAGGTGATATTGGCAAAAATATCAATACCCGTATAAGATGTTAAATGCTCACAAAGATTTTTCAATCTAAAACCTCATTATACATTCCAAATATATTTCAATCTAAGAGTTTGCAAAGAATTTGCATTCTAAAACAAAAATTTCACTAGTCTAAAATTCTTTTCTTCATCACCAGTTTCCTAGGAAATCTTTTAATTTATCATCAAAATTTTAAGTCAGTGTCACAATGAGTTTTCTTTACAAAACACACTTTGCATTTCTTGCTAGCACCTATGAGACATTGAATAATCGAATCTAACTCTACCAGTTCATTTGCAAGACATCTTTCATATCATTTTAGTCATTCTTTTACTATTTCTTTTCTCTTTCCCCCAAAATGGCCCTACAACTCCTTAGAAAGAATAAAGGAAATCAAGCAGTACCGACACTCAATCCCTTCACACTTTTACCACTAATCAGTATACCTTATTGTAAAAATGGAATGTCACTATGATATCTTTAGGAACTATATTAGTGGAGCAACAGAAGTTTTTACAACTATGTTCCCCAAAGATGAAATATAGTTACCCGATCTTCTTAAAATCAATCTGAAATAAGTTCTTCGTATACTACAGTAAGCAGAAGGACATGCAATTAAAAATGTGCATATAAATTAAAACACCTATTCATTCATTCTTCTAATGAATTTAAGGGTCATAAGTGCACTTACTGCAATTATTTCAACAGAAAGGAGAAAGAGGACTACACAGCAAATAGTCTTCTATTACCAATATTAGAGTCAAGAAATGCAAACACATTTAAAAAAAAAAAAGACAGCCCTATAAAATACTAGTCAGAATGACTTAAAATGAGTTAACCGTGAAGGAAACTAACATTTCTGGTTTTATATACAAAACTTGGCAGTAGCTAAGCTCATAAAAATAAGCTTATCCCATTTAAATATTCTTGATTGTACAATTACATGGGAGGAGTAATCCTTAACCTAGATCTGATTTATAACTCATATGACTTGTTATAAAATGAGGGCACTGAACTAGTGCAAATAACCAAACTCCAGGTTTTGAAGACTACTCATATGCCGCTCACATGAAAGAAATATCAAAGCAAAATGTAAGAGCTTTATCTAACGTTCACATGAAAAAGCGCTAGTATGGTGTAGCGATATTTTCAATCAATCAGTACTTTGCTTAAAATCACTGAGTTTAAAATACACCTACTTTCTTCACCGATCATTTCAAGGTATTATAAATAGATCAAACCATTTTCCACAAAGTTCAGTTTATCTAAAAATAAAGAATGACAATTTTGTACCCACTAATTGTCTTGTAAACTGGGTCATACTAGAGCAGCTAAAACCCATCAGTAATTAAAAAATAACCTTCCAAAGTCTAACCATAAGAGTAAGGTGGTGCACTCAGACCTCAAGCAGCGCCACTGAAGACTGACACCAACATAATAAAGCTACTTGTAGGATAAGCAGAACACGTGATGTGGACATTCGCAGGACAGGGGTTTTGTGGGGTTTTTTTAAACCTAACTATTAGCACGCATCCAGGTAACAGAAAAAGCTCTCAGGTCCCAATTACGATTGTATGAAAACTATGTGATTTCAGAAAATAAACCCAAATCCTCAATCAGAACACTTTGTTTATGTTCCTGAATGTATATGCATACATTTTTAGATTAAAATTGATTGGCAGCTTACTTACGCTTTTAACAGACATTTCATTATACCCTGCCTGATTTACAAGCAGATTTTGGTAGCAATTTTGGTTTGGGGAGGAAGTTTTTATTTGCACAACTTGGCTGTGAATTATAAACTTGAAAGACTGCAACCAAAGCTGTAAAAGGAGCAGCAGTTTAATGAGATGACACATAATTGAATATACTATGATTCAAGTGTTCGCTTTCAACAATTCAGCACTGAGTTTAACTTCCAGTGTTTGCTTTTGGGGTTTTCCATGGAAAACACAGAAGTCTATTAGCTGACCTCAGCTGTGTGGCAGATCCCTGTACTGAAATGCCAATCTGATCATGGAAATGTCAATGTGTTAGGATATTTGATCATCTGCTCTCTAAAATATCACTTCTACTGAAGTCTAAAAGGATATTTTGTTACTAACAGCATGTTGTAAAAATATCTGAACAGTTCATAAAACTCAGCAAATAATCTTAAAACTGTTATGGGCAGGAGTCTGGTGAAGAGCTTTTTTCCCCCACACATTAAAAAATACAACATAAACAAATAATGTCATTCAGTGCCGATTATCAGGTTCATTTTTTATTAGCTAAAAAATTCTCAAAAATTGGATCTGAGCATGTTAAATTTTTAAAATAGCATAAAGAAGAGAAAAGACAGTGGGATTTACTGAGGCAGACAATCTTTATTATGATTCCTGGTCTTTCACTAGTAAAGGCTCTGCAGAGTAACAAATTACCCCTATTTAAAATATTATTTTGTTCTAAATCTCACAGCATTTCTAGCTACTTTTTGTACCATGACAACCTGCACTTAACTCATTGCAGTAATTTTTCTAGCAAAAAATCATGAGTAAGTACTAAACCAATCAGCTTTGAGCCAAAGAACTTCTCTTCCAACTAGAGTCAGTAAGAGCCTACCCAGCTCAATGACTTGCTTCTCAGTATTTAAGAATGCAGAAATTCCCAACCCCCAAAATAGAAGATAACTCAAACAAAGTTTGAAAAAGGAAAAAAAACCCCAAACATGACATTCTCATGTAAAGAGATGCACTAAAATTCAATGTTATAACCCAGTTACCCATAGACAGCATGTACCTTTGCATCAGTGACACGTGAAACAGCACATACATCTGTGAGAGATCGGTTTTCTTGATCAACATAGAGGCTGAACAAGGAAAGCCACAACCCAACTAGGCTGCTGAAACATCTCTGAAAAGCCATGGTTTCAAAGGATGTGACAGTAGCACTCTCTGAAAACACGAGAAAGTATTTTAAGGAACTAGTAAGTGAGAAGTTAATTACTGGATACAGTTTTCAAAAAAATATTTTGGGGGAATCACCATTCGTACAGCAGTACCTGTTGGTAAATACCACAATGCCCTGCATTTACAGGCTCTTACATATTTAAAGCTTCATCTTCAATCCTGCAACATTTCACCTCCAATTTTAACATTAATTAAGGGATCTTGATAGTAGAGATTCACTTCTTTAAATAAAACTGTTTGGATACAGCCTCGAGGTTTTTGCAGTCCTGTTTCATAGGCTCCACCAACTACTTGCAGTTGCTAAGCTAATGAAAGTTACACCTACCTCAGTTAAGATGCGCTATTTTATATTTAGGATACATTTCTTCAAAATAGTCAATGTGTGGAGGCTGGAGTATGTCGAGGGCAGAGAGTACCTAGGAAACACCACACAAGATCAAGACCTATCCCAGTCAAACAAACCCAAATCCCTTTCAAAAGACAGTCAGACTGCACCTTTCTCATGGAGATTACCTTTATTCTACCCCACACAGACCAGTAGTCTGTCTCACTAGATGAGAGTTTAATAGCCCACCAAGACAGATATTCTGTACATTCAGGGTCTCTCTCTCTTTCTCTCAATTCAAGAAACTTTTTTCAGCTGTTCAAGCACTAGCTTAAAAGCATAAATTTATCTACCTAATAGAAATTGGTTTATTTCAAAAACATATATAACCATAAAATATTTGAAAGAAGTAATTCTAAAAAAGAATGCAAAAGCAAAAGGTATTACACTTTGTTGTGCCTTTCATCTTTACGAGTTTTGTGATACACTGCTTCCACATGGAATTACAAAACCCAAAGTTGTTCCCATTCTGAATCAGAATCTCAGCTCTCTGTGCAAAGCAAAAAGGTAGAAAAGCAGCAGCGCAGAATTTACATCCTCCCACAGGAAAAAATACAACCTTGGTGTAATCTTTTAGAGCCTGTTCTAGGAGTATCTATGACATTTAGGTGAAGTACACAAACTTCAGCGGTTATCAGGCTCAACTTCTGACCGCTTACAGAGATGCTTTTATTTAATTTTATAGTCCTCAGTAAAATCTTCTCCATAATGAGACCCAGGTGAGGAGCAGTTTAAGGTTGCAGTTCTAAAGAAATCTTGTCCTGGAATCCATCTCCCAAGGACTGGTGATAGTGGTGGTGGTGCGACTCTGCAACCCGGTACAAGCTTGCAAGGCAGTCCACCTCTTCTGCGCTCCCCTAACAACAACGCTCATCTGAATCCAGGGCTTAACCACAAATAAAATCTTGGATACGGTACCCTCAGATAAAAAAAGGTAAACTTTAAAACAGGAGGAAAAACAACGAAAAATGGATCTGAAAGAGATACCCACTTCCTGATCCCATTCCACTAGGAGAAGATAGTCCTCCCAACATGCTGCTCACTGCTCATCAATGGGAGAGGCTGCCACATCCACAGCTGCACTCGGGGAACAGCTTCTCCAAGTACTTTTTGATTCACTTCAGACACAACCATATGGGTCGATTCAAATAATTTCTTAAATGTTTTAACTTATCCTAGCTGATTTTGCCTAGAGCAGATTTGGGAGTGCTTGTACAACCACCCTGGCAGAAGAGAGCGATAAACTCCAACAAAGGGAAGAGGAAGAGAGAACAAGAAATAGCTTGGAAGCGAAAGCATCTCTAGCTGGCATAGCTTTGTGCAGATTGACATTTATCTGAAGCCTAAAGTAAGATTAGGTGGAAGTATATTACCTGTCTATTTGCAAACATTTTGGAAGGGAAATTATCAATCTCCTTACATACTTGATAATTTCATTTTTTATAGTGTTTGCAACAGTAATATCTGAGTTTCCAGGAAATCTGATAACCATAAAATTATAGAGCTTTTAAAGCATTTTAGATATTCCATAGCTTAAAAGAAAGAAATACTTCTGTTACAGATAGCTCCATTTTACAATCAGGCTTTATCAAAGACTTCAAAATTACTTTGAATTTACTTACATTGTCATGCTTAAAAAAACACAACATCTTCAACTCCCGGAAGACCCTTTTACAAGAGACCAAATTTTGGAAGACGTTGGGCATCTTTTTGAGTGCAACTCTCTTTCCATCTCGTGGATCTGTTACTGACCTACAGAATAAAAGATTTAGAACATCACATACTACTGTTAGACAATTTTTCTAAATCAGAAAAGAAAATTTTAGAGTTCTTATCATTCTCAACTTAGACGGTGAGTCAAAACAATGTGAAGACACTTCTAGGGAAAAAAAGTATTAAGCGAAGGGCGTTATGCACTGTGCTACAGAGGCTGTATCAAACGTAGCGTGATCATTCTTTGATTAGAGTACATACGCACATACCCAGTCAGGCTTGGTGGCTGCTAAGCGGCTGGACACACGTACAGCAGTGCACGCGCCGCCTGCCACTGGCATACGCTGTAGCTCAAAGTTAGACCAACACCTTGAGCTCAGGAGCAGACGTGACGATAAACATCCCCTTCACCTCTCAAAAAAGACCTTATTAAGAGTAAAACATTTTCTCAGTTACAGAGATTTGATTTTGTCGCATCTACTGCTTTCTTCTTCCTCTCCTAAGAGGGCAAAAATTTGACAATCCCATTATGACAGAACACTGGCAAGTGTAAGACTATTACTTGATCTATCACTGCATCACTTCACATCTGGAGAAGCAACAGTACATGGTATCTATGTTTCCACACATGCAAGACAGGCATGATATCTGTCTCTCTCCCATAGAGCTTACGGGAGGCAGGTATAGTAGTTCAGAAATCATTAGGTGCTTTGCACTTGGCAAGTATTTTAGTTTAAAGTAATTAGATTCTGAAAATAGAATTTGATAATGAGAACCATAAAACTAGAGCAAGGAGATTATGGTGCCTCAATTCCCAATCACGGTTTTTAAGGTGAGGCTTCTCAAACCTCACTACAAAACAGGGTTTCTAGATCTTCAGCTGTTAGGAAACCTTCATTTTTTTCTGCATGTTCTTATTGGGATGACCAAAATAATTTTCTTCTCAGTGGAATGCCATAACCACACAATAATCTACATCCAGCTATGTACCCTGACGACTACATTTGGCCTTAAAAAGTTGCTGGCTTTTCTACCATTTCACTCTCCTACAGATGACGTAGAAGGATGCTTCTTTTGTCTCAGGTCCATGTTGGTTTAAGTATCTAGATAAAAAATTAGAATGGCGTAATCAAATATCTGCCTTATCTCCAAGTACCACACCTGACTTCAAAATACAAAACAATTCAATGCATCCAAAAAGTCAGAAGTGGCCACTGATACTGGTGGTTGGGAGTCAAAGGAGAACTATCCCAATACACTCGCTAGAACACTTGTTAATTGCCACTGCGTATTTATATTTTAAACAGGGGGCAGAGGGGGTCTTGGGAAAGTTGATACCAGGCTATTTCTATGGTGGGAAACATAGAGCTGAAAAGGTCTTCCAACTCACAATATGTTTCCTGTTTTCTCCAGGACCTTTGCCTCTTGCCTCTAGCCTAGATTGGAAAGAAAGGGAATGAAAACTGGAAGAGTTACAGAACATCTACTGTTAATGCAACTCAGCACTCACCATTGGCCAGACTGATATATCCGCCCTCACCCTGGAGAGTCACTTCATTCACAGGTGAGTCTATTGGCAAAACACGGTACTGTTCATCACGAGTAGGCCACATCTCATAGCTTTAGGACTACAGCAGAAGCGGATTCTGAGTGACACACACCAGGGCCAGCACCAGGCAGTGGTTTGCAAATCATACGAATTTGATCCCAGCATGAGCCGAGAGCTCCCACTGCTCACAAGGTCAAGCACCACCAATCAGCTAATTAGTGGTATTCTTCTCTCTTTACGAGACAGCATTTCTGGCCCTTGCGCCACCAACCAAACCTCTAACCTGTAAAAGCAAGCTGCTGATTCCTGGGAATTAAATATATATATTCTTGCTACAAAACCAAAGTTGTAAAATTTTATTCATAAAAATCCACCCTGATCACACTGCAGATGCTACCGAAATACTAATTTTTCCCTTTGGGGTTTTGACACTATTGCTGACCACTGCACACACACAACTGCTATCGAGAGGTTATTCACGGCTATGGAAGAAATTCCACTAATGGGTCACAATGATGGTACGAGAAAGTATCGTACAGACGCCAGACCTGAGAGACCTTTGCCAACACGAAATTTCCTCACGAACGACTGTTAACGCCGACACAGACCACAAGCACCTTCCTCAGCTATTTTATACTCAACAGCACAGCTAAAACAAGAGTTAACTGGCTTTCTTGGCTACGAAAGATACTTGATTTTAAACCTCCAAAATTTATTTTATGCTATATTATAGCATATTTAGAGCACACTCTACAATTCTTTTTGAATAAGGTGAAGAAAATTGAGTATGTGGGTTTGTTTAATTATTTTTCCTTAGAAACGTATCTAAAAAACGTAACTACAACAAAAGAATTTTCTTTAAACAGAAATAATTGCTATTTTACATTGTAAACAAATTAACCCTCTAAAATTCTTTCACTTTGTTTGAAGAGAGAATAAAACAATGCTTAAGATCCAGACAGCGTATTTCAGAGAGTTCACATCTACTTCTACCATTCCTACTGTCTGTAATAAATTAGTGCAGTAAACACATATAACTTGCTCTAAAGAAAGACTAAAAAGTATTCATTGATCATGTCCAGGGGCTGTACAACACAGAAAGCGTAAAGTAAAAAACAATGGCAATTTGTCTGTAGCTTTACTTGGCTGAAGAAATTAGCTGGAGCTTCACAGATTTAATAGGTTTTCTGGTTGCTTTTTACCTAACCTTCACAGAGCCTGTAACGGGCAGACCGAAAACAATCAGAAGTCACAACCAACGTTTTTGCAGACCGACACGTAAACAAGCAATGCTGCCTTCCAGGATTGATAAAAATCTGTCAGCTGAAACTGGGGCATCACCTTGACTGTTCACAGCACGCGCAAGTCGATGTCCATAAAACGCGGCGCAGATAGCTGCGAGCTTCGCAAGCCTTTTAAACGCCTGGCTGTATATTTAGGCTGTATCTATAGCAATCGGCTTCTGAATTTGAGCACTATCGCAACAGAAAGACACCATTCCGACTAGTCACAGAAGAATAATCCATTTTGTAAATATTGACAAGCAAATAACTTATCAGAATCAGCTTTGAAATTTTAGGTATTTTTGACATATTAAAATTTCATAAACAGGTCAGACGTGCAATACAAGTCACATATCTACACAAAACAGATACAAGAAATGGAAAAAGTGCTGGAACAGCAAGTAATTGATCAATCAATAAAAACAGCATTTATAAAAAAAAAAAGAGCAAGAATAGTCCTGCTTTGGTTTTGGGCTTAAAGACTAATAAGAACCAAAAGACTGTAACAAAACCTGTTGAGGAAAATGCTACACTGCTGGACAGACGAAGCATGTATGAGAGTCCTCTCTGCTCTTCAGGTGTTTCCTTATTATTGTTAATGCTCCCGAAGGCTTTTTAGACAAACCGCCCCAGGGATTTGGGAGCCCCAGATAAAAAGGGGGCCCACGCGCCGCCGCACACTGCGGGTTTTTCGTCACCTTCAGCCCTCACCGCGGCAGCAGCACCAACGGGGAGACAGAGTTGTTCCTGAAATTCAACCTACAGCAGATGGGATGAAACCGATCTGCTGGGAAAGGAATAAATACCAAAACAAGTTTCCACTCGCGGCTGGTTCATCTCTAATTGAGCAAGGGGGAATCATCCGTGTGGTACTTGAGGATCTGGATCCCGGTTCTCCTCCCCTCTGACAAACGTCTCGGAGGATGCATGTTTCAGCAGCAGCAACACAGCTTCGGGACCCTACACTCAGGACCTTTTGGAGTTATTGTTAATAGCTGCCTTTTAACCATATTTCTGTTTAGAAACTTCCTAACTGCCTTTTCCCAGATCTTGAAAGTATAAATATTATTCCAGCAATTGACAAGAAAAATGCAGTAATATATTATTAGATGGACCATAATACACATGGTTTCAAAGTTTACATTGTGTTTTATTAACATTTCACCCAAAAAACTTCCAAAGTAGCATTTCTTGTTAGTAATCACGCAAAGTCCAGCCAGGCCTGTGGCTGGAAACAAGCTATAGCCCTAACGAGGCGAATGAACAAAGATAACGAACCACTCTGAAGGTGGCTTCCGCCATCTCCAGTGAAAATGACCCCATCCAAA
Organism: Charadrius vociferus; assembly: GCF_000708025.1. Classification (NCBI taxonomy): domain Eukaryota; kingdom Metazoa; phylum Chordata; class Aves; order Charadriiformes; family Charadriidae; genus Charadrius; species Charadrius vociferus. The sequence continues at coordinate 1,120,358 of NW_009647692.1, forward strand.
ACCTCTCCTTGTCCTAATGACCAGCTAGTTGTCAAACTAAACTTCACATAAATTATTTAAATATTATGTACAGTGTGCTTTAATGCATGTACTAAACCAACAACTGTTTGTTACAGTAACATATCTATTTACATAGTCCTATCTAATAAAATGAAACCCCAAGTAAAAACTGCTAACATTTTCATTAGTCTAAAAATCAAACTTAAAAACTAGAACCTACACCCATGTACACTCTTCAGATAGTGTCATACCTCCACACAAAATTATCAGAAGGCCTCAAAAGGTGTCCTTTTAATTGAATTATAGATTACAGTAATCACCCCCGATTCTAATACAATATTAAAATAGAATAGCAGAATTCAGATTTAGAATAGTAACCCGAAACATTTTCAGGCAAAGTCTGAAATTCAATAGACTATTTTAAAAGAACAGAAGTACTCCTCTCACACCATCCAAAATTATAGAAATGTTAAAATACAGAGTGTGTGAAATACAGTTACTTGCATTCACTGATTTTCAATGACACTGCCTCTGCTGTAGTGCCTGTGATGATTTTCCAAGTAAGCCATAACAGCCGTCTGAAGTGAGCAGCCTGACCTCCTCGCCTAAACCTCATGGCATCTCCCCGCCGCAGCCGCGGCCGAGCGCACACCACCTACTTCCTCCAGTTGCCCATGAGCTGCGCCGGCAGCAGCCATGGTGGCGATACCGGCCAAGCCTGGGAAAGGAATACATTCGAAGATAAAAATCTCAATCCAAGACACAAATTCAGAGAAAGTATCTCTGGGGTCCCACTAGGCAAATGAAAACCTAAGTCTGATGTGGACGTCATTGTGAGAAGATATCTAAAATAGCATTTTTGATGGATTTGAAACACTCGTTTTCATCAGCTGTACTGCTACAAAATTACACTAGTTGCATACAAACACAAGAATCCAACAGTCAGCTTTTGCAAAAACTAGTTCAGATGGAAAAGGAATTAGGACTTGAATGTTCACCATCTACAGTTGAGCAAATTTATATCTGCTCTGCAGAATGTCATGAGGCAGTTTAGAGTTGCCTAAGTTAAAGTTCTCATAAATCAACATTAATTACACGTGAACAGTAATACAAACTGCAAAACGTTTTTTTATCTGTGTTAAGCCTGTGCTTTGTCTAGCCTCATTCCTAATCCCTTTATTAAAAAAAAAAAAACCTTTATAAAAAAATAAAATAAAAATTATCTTAGAAAGATTATATAGATATAAAAGTAATTGCTAAAAGCCTAAAAATCCTTCCAACCACTACCCCCAAAAATACGAAATGGATATCCATCTTCTCCTCTCTGACTGAAGGTGTACACTTCAAACTTCCGCGCGCGGATTCCCAAGCCTCTGCTGCTGCGGAGCCTCGCTTGAGAAAACCGATGGCACTTTGTACTTCGCAGTACCACAGCTCTTTAGTTCAGCATCCACAATGACGCTCATCTAGGATTACTGAACGCTGTGAAGTCAGAAGATAATCAGGCAACTGATAGCAGTGAACATCAGTGTCCTGTTAATTCTTCTACTCCTCCCGTGGCTGTAGCTGTCACGCAGCCTCGCTAGGGAGAGTGAGAGGGTTGATAAAATGGTTGGTCTTCAATCAAGTAATACAAAATTCTGGTTTATATTGATAGCTACCACAGGCTTACTGATGCTCATTTTTACTAGTTGCAGGACCCATTTTAAAAAAAAAAAACAAAAAAAGTTAAACGTACTGCAGACCTGTTAAAGTTCATCGCAGTGTAAGCAAGTCTGTTGTGTCTGCTCTCCTCTACTTCTCCAGTGCTTCCACACAGCAGAACGTGGTTTTAGTGAAGAGTCTTTTCCTGGTGCTCCTGTCGTTGGCTCTCATAAAGGAATGGGTTACATGGGGTTCCCTTGGCATAGGCACTTAAGGTCAGTTCCTTTTTTCTTTTAAATACCCGACTTCTACAAACAAGTAATGATCCACCTCTCCTCTATCGCTGTAGCTGCAACAACTTCCTTCTGCTCCTCACCCCCTTGCCTTAGCTTGGGAGCTTAACACCACTCACCAGCAACTTCACTTCAAGGGGCAGCACAAAACTAACAATCAAAGTTATGAAGATCAGAAATGTCACGACTGCATTCCAAAGAACAGAAAAATGAAAGAAGGAAAGAAAGAAGAAAGCCTGCCTGAGAAACTGGTATTTACAGCATCTAATAAAGATGCTAAAAATGTTGCTTTGTGTTTGTGTACAGTACCTAATTTTGTACCAGTAAAATAATTATTTATAGCAATATTCTATCAGGTCACATATCCCCAAGAGAAACGAGAAAAGCATGAAAATCTCCTAGGAGCTAATTGAGAGCACAGCTAGGAAGCAGCTTTACTTACTGCCGCTGTGAGAAGAACCCCTTTCAGCTCCCTCCTCTGCTCCATCCGGCTCTCGCCCCGGTGGCTCGAGCAGCGGAGCAAGCGGACGGCGGGACTCTGCCCATCGCTCAGCACAGCCCATGGGCGCTCTCAAGCTACCGCTGACCTCTGCAAAGGCTGCACTTACTGAGCATCAACTGTAGCCGGGGGTAAAGAGAAGAGACCAAGACAGAAACCAAAAATAACCTAGCAAAAATTATATGTAGGTATGGGGCAAAAAAAAGTTAATAAATACAATTTGGAGGGGGGAAAAATATCAAGGAATACCCAGTTTGGCTTTAATCACGCCTCTAAGAATTACATGATTCCAGATGTTTCTGAGAGAACACCCAATCATTCAGGTTTCTTTATTATACTGCACAAACCACTGCAAAAAGCTACTTTTAATACCCTTAAAGAAGTCACGCGTTTTGCTTTCACAGCAATTACAAGTCTTCCAGTGCAATTAACCAGCGCCCAGAGCGGCCGTTTGGGTACCGCGGGGGGAGCGGGCTGCCCGCCTGCGCGTCCGTCAACACGCGGGGAACAGCCTCCTGCGCCCGCTCCCGCTGCGCCCACGTCCCGCCGGCCCCCCCGACTCGCGCTGCCTACGCAGTGACGGCAGAATACTAACTGGGAAAACTTATCAAACAATGCATTTGTAAAATTAAAAAAAGTTTAGTGGAAGATGCTCCCCCTGTTACCTTACCAGGGGTTTAGTACTTAAGAGGAATGCAAGAAAGTAAAGAAAAAGAAAAGGAGTAGGAGTTCGCAATTACACCAGATGAAGCACCGCGGGAAACCAGGCCCTCGGTCACACTGGGAGCTTGGGGACAGAGCCAGAAATGGGGATTGCATCCCTGCCGCCGAGGGCCACTCCTCTATCCATCAGAAAACTTTTTTTTCCCCCTGATTATACATAATATAAATATGTATGTCTTATTATATTGAAAATTATACATTCAAATATTAAAAAAAGAGTCTGACACAAAACACATAAAGAAAAAATACTTTACAAAACCCATAACTTCTATGTACATTGCAGGCTAATCACTCCAGAAATAATAAAATTTTAAAGAGTAACAGAACGACAGAAAGGATTAATGATACAATCCAGACCTGTAGTGAAAATGTTTTCAAAGACAATTCTTATCTCCGAGAATCCTGGCAGGCATTTAGCCTTTTCAGTTACGCATTATAGGTCTTTAGCAACTCTCTACCATGTTGATGGCAAATTTTCAAGGTGGAGACTATGCCAACAGTAACTTTTCTCTCTCTGAATCCAGGTCGACGCATACACATTGTTCTATAGTTTCAACTGGTAGAAAAACGAGTTTGTGATTACTCCGTGGCAATTATTACACAGAAACGAGATAACGAAAGAATGTTCTCAGGGGCGGTGTGGGAAGCTGCTGATGGAGTTTGTTCTACGACGGAAGTGCCCCTTCCCGTATGCTTACAGAGAATACCTACAAATTTGCACCCAGACTTATCAGAGAGGGGGAACTTAATAGGATTGCTTTCCAAGTTTTTCTTAGTAGTCAGTGAACTTTTTTCCTCTGTTGCTTGCCTCTTACTCATGCAGGCTTTTCCCAGAAAGCCTTACTTGAAGGTATATAACAAACGTGGTCCCCCAAGCATTGCAGCTGCTCACCCAAGCGCATTTGATATACCACTGTTAAACAAATAATGCAGCTCATACTCAAGGGCATGTGGTGCCCAATACACCACTTTTGCAGTACACGGTATTGCAATCAATCACCCTTTGGCATACCTCAAAATATATTTGAGCATGGGATGAAATAAAAAATCCTTTAGAAAGGGCAGGGAGAGGTTGTGGAGTTATCAAATCATTTATCTGGGAAATGTTTGACGGGGTACATAAAGTTTACACACAGGAACTGGCCGCCAGATCCAGTACATCTGTTCTCTGTGGAATCATTGACAGGCAAAACAAAACAAAACTGATCAACACTTAATGGACTATTAGGTAGCAGAGGGGAGAGGTGAGGAAAGCACACACATAACGTGTGAAATCATTAAGAAAATAAAGCAATATATGTACGCACGTTTAGCAACAGATTTCGTATTGAAGCATAGAAAGGAAATTTATGCACATATACTAAGCTTTTAAGCAAAGTAGCTGCTTTAACAATTCTACTATTATAAAACTCAAATACAAGTGAGACAAAGGTGATGTTCCAGCTTCGCCAGTGACCTCACCTAATAAACAGAAGTGTTTTCTCCATCACAGACTGAAGAGCTCGCCTTCCAAAACGGTTCCTGACCACCAGTGGTGGTGTCCACCAACGCACATAAAACACATTTTAAAGCTTTGTGACAACTCTCAATGGAAGTTAAATTATTCAAGTGCCTAACTTTAGTAGCCCGCAAGTCAATTTCCAGCCGGAGGCTCTCAGTGTGGCACGCTTACCCTGGCTGATGGCTGTTGCTGGGCTCCCCGGGCTGGCGCACCGTGCGGCCCCACAAACAGCTGTGCTGGCACAGTGAAGCAGAAAGCAGGAAAATAAGTAGCTGAGACAAAGGGGAAGACAGACAGACTGCTTTTTCAGTAACAATGACAGCTTAAGCATACGTCAAATATGATCTAAGTCAGTCACACTGGCTCTGCCTAGTCAATAAGGAGAGGGATAGGTGGGATTAATCTCTTTTATTGGGGTCTTAGATAACACATGAACTGTCTCTCTAGAAATACCTCACCCTACCAGTTAACTGCAGAGAACCAGCTTAAAACAAAGCCTCACTTGTGGATCACCAAAGCTTGCTGATTTGAGGGCCCTAATTTTCTAAGTTTACATGAGCCTTTTCTCCCCCGTCTGCCAAGTCCGAACTGAGAGTCAGTGCTGTACGTTACAAACCACACTAAATCCTGCCCTGTTAGTGGCGTGACCTCGGCTTCCCTTGCAGCAAGAAAGAGGAGAGGCGGCTAATTGAACGGTATCATTAGAAGGGAGCTACGTTTTGGTTTTGTTGGATTTTTCACAACAAGAGAATTTTAGCATACACACTCACACAGTTAGTGGGGTATTATGCTGTGTTTTACCCTCTGGCTGTACACGCATTGTTGAAGAGATGCAAAAGCTGATACAATCTCATTTAAAGGAGATATAATCATTTTAGCTATAATTTTTAAAGGAAAAGCCACACAGAGATAAGTTACAAGAAGGAGGAAAATATTACAGCAGTGCAGCGTCCAGTCTTCTTCACTTCACTGCAATGCCCAGAACTCTCGGGGGGGTTGGTTTAAACCCACAGCACGAGGCCCGGCACCACTACGGAAGAATAAACAAATGGGAATCAACAGATCAGCGCTGAAGAAGAACCCAAAGTCAGAGAAGTACACCAAAGCTGAGGATGACTACCCGCTGGAGTGAGGAGAGGCGCTGACAGACGGTGGGTCCTGGACTCATGCAGGGGCCGGAAACACCCGTCTAGGGAGAAATTACATCATTTCTCATTATCCTACCCGCGAGCTATATTAACTATCTGCTTACCCTAAGCAGCTAATTAGGGCCCACAAGACAGATACACGCAATACAAACGCTGACAGTTACAAAGGGCAACCACGTATTTTCACCAGCCGTCCATGGACTCAAAAAGTTTCCACAAAATCTGGTTACGATCCTGCTGCAAATCATTGGCTACAAAGAGCCCCAGCAGCTGCTGCACAGAAGATTAACCCGTCTCTAACGGAGTTTGAAAGAATACACTGAGTAAAAGTTGGTATCGATAGCAGAATTTTTAGCACACAAGCACAGAAAAATAAGAAAAAGGTTTCATCACTGAAAGATATCATCAAAAAGAACAGCTGTTAGTTTTTTGAGATATTTAAGAAATGGGTGTGCTGTTAATGATTTTCAGGTCACTATTGCTCTGCAGCAGTCTCCAGCTGGCAATACTTCAAAGATGCTAAAATGAAATATTAACAGTGGGTAAAAAAAATTTCTTTGAGAGATATGATATGAAAGCAAACTGAAAAAGATAGCTGAGGAGATACTACTGAGCAAAACTTTGATTTCACTTAGATTGAACTTTGAGACCCAGACATCCAAAACCAGTCAGTGTAAAAGCAAAAAGGAACCACACAGTCAGCGCGACAACAGCCAGAGGTAAGAGCTCAACAGACCGACGGGAAGACGGGACAGCATCGCTGCCACTGGAAGACACAACACCACTGCGCTCTCTCCGATGTACATTTCACTCTTACAAAATAGCCTCTGCAACATGAGGAAGCAGCTTGCTTTACTGCCTTTTGGCAATGGCATACTCTGCCCCTACAATGAATTAGAAGGAATTTAAGCAGTTAACTGTGTGATACAAAAACTTTTTTTCTCAAGACCATGGATGTAGGGGAGCGGTATACCCAACACCCACCTCTTGGGGGGTGTGTGTGTGTGTGTGTGTTTTGTTTTGTTTGTTTTCTTGCTTTTTTGTTTTGTTTTGTTTTTTCTCGGCTCATCTTAAGTGGTACTGTAAAGACCCACTCAAAATTGAGCCCAGACTGTGCTACACAGTTACAAATAAAATAAGTAACAGTATATATCTTGAAGGGACTGGTCTAATTTAAAACGAGGGTAAAATGAGGGTAAAAAGCAGAGGAAGGAGCAAAAGGATATGTTTACTCTATAGAGAGGTATTTACTATTAGTTATTCATTTACAGGTCAACGTTCACTGTATTAATTAAAATTTGAGAGCTAGTCTGGCTAGTTATACCATTTTTAAGTAGCACGATATGTTATTGGAGGTGTTGATACTGTCTCAGAGTTAACTTTCAGATAACGAAATGAAGATAATAGAAGTTTAAAGAAGCAAAGGGCAAGATGTGCAGCAGTCTTCACAGGTAAGCCTAAAAAAAAAAGTATAGGAAAGTAAAACTATTTTGGAAGCTGCTATTTACTCAAGCTACTCAAGCAAAAGAAAACCTGGTGTGATTGATTTACGAATGGTGATAGCAAACACTTTTCAAAAATCTATTTCCAATTCCCTTTTCAAGTAAATCAGAGAGTCCTGATTGCTGTATTCCTCCTCTTCCTCAGCTCACCTTTTCACCACTCCTTACCTACAGTTAAGCCTGGCCCGTGCTTGGGAAAAATACCTCATTTAAAACTGAAGTGACACATTCTAACTAACATAGGAAGAATGACCTGTGTCTCAGTACGGATCAAGTAAAACAAAAGCTACCCAGAGCTCCAGAAAAATTAAAATCACCCTGAGAACACCACCTGAGCTAAAGCATCTCGCTGTGGGCATCATCTAGTAGGGTCTGTATACTGTGGAACTGGTTTCCCTCCTGAAACCATTGCATCTGGCAACGAAAGGTGAGACGCTACAGTTCAGTGGCAGACCAGGCTCCAGGAGGACGCAGTACTACGCCGGCCGCTCAACGTCTGCAATTCAACTAGGTTTCGTTAAGAAGTCTTCACTAATAATTAGCATTTGCTGAGTTTTATATAAATGGTAGAGGGACAGAAGAGGTCGTTTATCTGTTTTGGGGGTACTTTTGGCCACGTTACATGGTATTACAGGTCTGCACGCTAAATCGGTAGGGCTGGTTGGGAACTCCGGTAACTCTGTCGGCACCGCTGGGGGCAGAGCGGGAGGTACTCAATTTTTTTCATCCAGATAACCACTTTGTTTCAAGTTTTGTCACCCATCTGAAGTGCAAAGTGTCCCATCAGCTTGCACTAAGACTGAAGAGCAGTACTGCACCCCGAGGCGAGAGCTCACTGCCACGCAGGTCAGCTGCAGGAGCTCTGCATCAGTTTCAGCGCTCGTTCGCACAACAGATCACTCGATATTAAACAGCCGAGAAGTCATTTGCAGACTGATACGGATTGGTAAAAGTTGGGTGAAGGTGTTCATAGACAAAAGTAAAAACGTCTTACACTTTTAGACATCTGGAACCTACAAAAATGTATTCTACCAGCTAAATAATTTCCTAAAATTTAGGCAAATAAAGTAGGTTTTACATCCAGTAATTTGCGTTTGAACAACAGTTTGTGTGTGTTAAGACACCGAAGGGAAAGTGAGTTCCTTAAGAAGATTATCAAAAAAGACAATTGAATTAACTTACTACCAGTGTGCACTCTCAGCATTTCATTAAGTTTTCTCAACATACTCAACAGAATACTGTAAGGTAATCAAAAAACAGTCAAAGGCCCTCCCAAACCCTGCACTGCGAGCTACTGCAAATAGCCAAGTCTTTCTAATAAATATTTGTGACAGGTGGGCTTTTGAGAGGTACAGGATTCATTCGGGGAAAGAAAAGACTGAATACAAGCTAACAGATTTAATGCATAACTTTCAGATGAGCCTGAAGAAAACACCTAGATTTAACTTTCACTAAAAGGCATTTTATGTGAAAGGGTTAAGCGACTTTTTCTTCATACCACACTTCAAAGGTATACTTTATTCACGTCTTGCTCAGCTGCCAAATGCAGACCTCTCCAGAGCTCCTTTTTCAACCGTAGATGTCCTAAAAAGCCTTTTAATGTTGCGTTCTAATCACACCCTCAAGCATGTGCGCCATTATCACTTATTCTTTAAAAATCAGAGCTAAAAGCAAAACTGATTACTGCAAGAAATCTGTCTCCTTGAACAAAAATTGATTCAGAGTATCTTACTTAAAAGAAAGGATAGAAAATTAAAGGGATACTGTTATGGTTAATATCTTTAAAAATGTTTAATTTATCTTCCTTCATGGAAGCTTAAAATTGAAACTGCTTTCCAAATCAAATTTATTTCCCCATTTACACAAAATTTTCTGGCTATGCTTGAGACCTTTTTATTTACTTTTCAACTGCCTATACAAACCACAGCTAGAATAAGTTATTACACTATATAGGACATATATTCAGATATATTTTTTAATTCCATAACAGCAATTCTTTTTTCTTTTTTTTTCTGTCAATGGCATGGCTCTGTGACGTCTGTGATGTTCACAAATAAATAACATGTCCAACAAACATATAAATCTCCATATATTTTTGTACTTCTTTCTTCCTCATTTTTAAAGCGTGTGCCAGAGCTACATGAACTACTACATTCCTGGCCCAATTCACTGACCCGTATTCCCATTCCCACTAGCCAACCAAGGAAAACCCAAATGAGAAACCTTCTTCTCCGTGTCCAACAAGCCTCCAGGCTCTGGCACAGTTCCTAGAATATTTTTGCACCTCCATAGCAAAGTAGGTTAATAAAGTCTCTGGTCATATCCTCTAGACAGACACCCAGCTTCCCACAACAATCGGCCCCAACACCTTCAGTTGCACTCTTGGCTTTGCCTTGCACCCCTCGTCCTCCCTCCCACCTCTCCCGGGGTGGGGGACAGCCACAAAACAAAACAAAACAACACAACAAACAGTGACTAAACTCCTTTTTGCCTCATTACTCCAATGAAGCTACACAACAATCACTGCGACCCAGCACCGCACCTCATCTCAATATCATAGAATCAATCTCAATACTTCATCTTCCCGGTTCAACCCATCGTATTTCAGCCATTCCTTTCTTTCCACCCTATCATGTCTGGCTGTTTGCCAGCATATGAGAAACATCAGAACAGTATTCAAACCAAAGTCTGCAACAAATATTTGAAACACAGTACTTCACTCCGAAGTAATTACACTCCAGCGTTCTCTGCTACCACCAAGAAAAATAGTTGTATGTGTTGGTTAAGTACTACGCCTCAGGACTTTGATACGTTTGTTGTATGAGGCGCACAGTACCTTTTAATTTTTTGAAATACTGCTATTTATATTCATCTCCCCAAATTCTGTAGTAATGACAAATCTACGAACATTCATCCAGGTTTTTACCTGGAAGAGGCAAATCTTTTTTACTGACCTGTCAAGTCTCAACTTGTATCCTGCCCATTCCTTATTATAATACAAATATTGACTACAATAATATAGAATACAGTATTGCAATTCAGAATACTTCTTAGTTGCCACTCTCTCTTCCATTCCCTTTTTACCAGAAATCATTTTAAACAACAGTATTTTTATTTATCTGTCTTGCATGGGAATGGATATTAGAATCACAGAACTTTAAAATATTACTTAAAATATACATTAAGCTTATAAGGTACTGCAATTCCCAACACCAACATTTAACAATGGCCAAAGTAAACACTAACCAGAGACGTCTCAATTCCCCCTCTACTGAATAAACAGAACTAAGAGCTGAGAAACAAAATAAACAGCACATCTGACAAAAGTTCTTCTAGTGCTACCTCTGTCAGAGACAATACTGCTTTTTCTCATAATGGCAACTCAGACCGAACATAGTCCATTATATATTTTGACAACAGTAAAGAGCCCAACTACGTTAATGGCACCTTCCTTGTCGTGTATAAGGCAACCGGACATCAGTTTTTCTGATCCTTCCTCTGTACATTTTACTCACGTAAATTATTGTAAACTACTACTATTTTTTTCCTGTGTAAAGATTTCTATGTGATCAACACTGTACAGTCATTCCTTCTTTGAATTACTGTAGGAACAGAAGGAACATGCCAAAGCACAAGTCTGAAATAAAGTCATAACCTGTACAACCCAGAAGTCTAGGAGATGCTTTAGGGTTATGGGATATTTTTGGAACACGGAAGAAGTGCTTTTTATTTTAGGATATGTTAATGAAGATTTAAGGAAGACCCACAACCTTGCAAAGAAGAATAAGGAAAAAAAGCCTCACCAGCTTGTATTTATTAAGCGGGAGTTTAGAGAGACATCAGTCTCCCATTACCATGGACCAGTGAAGTGAATGATCCTCTGTCACATACCATCAAGTCTCATAGTGCTGTAAAAATTCCACCTATTTCCTTGACAGTCTCAATTACACTGGAGCAATAACGACTCGTTTTCATTAGATTCAAAAGGCAATTTCAGAAATATTAAGATATTAGAATGACAGACTAAAATAGACAGGTAAATAGTACCTTTGAATTAACAGCCTGCTGAGAGCGATACAAGACGTTTTAAAATTCTTTCATGTCTGCAACAGGCAGAATGTGTAACCAGTGCAATTTCTCAGCTTGTTGATAATTCCACGAGAGATCATTTGGCTTACTACTCAATGACTGAAATACTGTAAAATTTGTAAAAATCTAACTTTTCAGGTAAAAGCAAGTCCTTGTCTATACTTTTTTTTTTAAGTAACTGCTTGGTATTGAGCATTTGGCAGTCAGTATTGTTCCTGACAAAGTTCAAGTCCTTTAACCTCAACCTTCTACCTCTGTAACACTTCCCAAGACTTAACGGGACCCCCTTTGGAACTGTGATAAAGTGTATGACCATCACTCAAACAAATAATTAGGTTTTTTTCGCAAGACAGGACAGCATCGCTATGCCAGTATTGTATGTAATGCTCACCTGCAGCAAAGCATACCTTTTCAGACGATTTGTTACAGCCAGTAAAATGAACTCTAGCTTCAGAACTGAGAACTGTTTCCACTGCAAGTCTATCTGAACGTTTAATAACTGCATAATAATACAAGAAGAAAATAAATGATCAACGTAAAAATACTGATGACTGATTTTTGCTGGTCTCTATTGCTGACTTTATTTTTGCTTCCTTTTCCAGGATAATATTTTCAGATTGAAGTAGAATTGAGTAATAAATTCATTATAATGATCAATGACTGAAACATTAATCGGTGATATCATCAACCACACCAAACCCTCAGAGATTGAAATACAACTGTACTTCAGGTATAAAACGAAAGAAACGCTACTGCAGCTCTGCTGGCTGACGGGCAGAGTATCTTCTATTGCTAAACAGAACACGTCACACACTTCTTTTACTGGCATTCACAAATAAAGGAGAGAGCACTCCGAACAGTCTTGTTCCTTTAACCTCATCCTGCCATAATATCTACTGCATTAGCTTTATGTCTTCACTGAATACATTTGATCAGGGCCTGAAGGTGTGACATGCTGACCAGCCAGCAATTAAAGTCACTGGCTTAAGTTACAAAAAGCGCCATAAGACGGAGCCGCAAAGTTCAAAGGTTTATTGAAAGGCCTTGTTCCCTGTTCCTCTCCAAGCGCTGATGCCGGCAGGACGGTACCCCTACACACTGCTGAAAAGTGGTTTTGTTTTTTTTTTTTTTTTATATCAGTAAATGTCTACATGACTTGTCAGCAGAACAAAAAACCCAACCAACCCTGGTAATCTCACAGTGCCAGCGCCCAAGTAAACAGGGACAAGAAGCAGGCGCTGGAGGGGACTGCACACTTCGGTGATGCTTGGCCATTTTTCCCCCGTTTAAAACTTATCCACAATATGTAATCTTAGATAACTGTTTAAAATATTAAAGTATCTTCAAGGAAAGCGTGTGTGCTCCTCCCCCCGCCCCGAAAAACCAACCTGAATTGTTATAAACCAAACTAATTTACACCCTACACAGCAGCTGTTTTGGTTTCACAACCTTATCCAAAGAAACGCCAAAGTCAGACCTGCAGGGCTCTTGTCTAACTTATTAGTTTCAAAGCTATATTTAGTTTTAAATGATCTCCATGAACTGACGCGAAAATCCTAACATATGTTTCTCTCTTCTGAGTCAGCCAAAAACCTTGTGATAACATAAATCACTACCATGGGTGTAATTCCAGTCTTGGGACATCCTAAAGTAAAATACAGACTCTTGGAAAATGCACAATTTCCAAGGGGAATGAAATTAATGGCTCTATAACACTCTAAACCCAAAGTTTAAACAATAGTTCAGTAAGAAATAAAAATTATTACAAAAGGATTCCCTTTACTGGGTCATATGACGGGTGACAAAATCTTCTTGGGAACGACTGTGGGAGTGATGATATATACATTTAATATTCAAATTACCAAGCACCTGTCAGTTCTTAATGTTTTAGATGAGGCTTCAGATGAGTAAACAGAAGCATAAAAATGGTAAGGTGACGTGCCCCAGACAGAGATCAGAGACAAAGCCACAAGTAGGTCAAGGCTGGTCCCGATTCCATCAACATTCACCTACTTTTCTTCAACTGCCTCAGAAAACAATAAATAATCCAAACCTAAAGCACACAAATGCTTTTTTTCCGTCTGCAGGGGCAAAGGGAAAGCTGCAATTCAGATTACAGGCTTGGGGAAGTGTGTCAATGCCTTGCCGTCGAAAGCACAGTGGAAACCCTTAATCCTGACTTTTCAAATACAATCAATGAGCAAATATGCGCAGAAAAGCACTTTGATACCTTGAGCTATCTATAATAACTTCAAAAAGACATAAAAGTTACTTTCCACTTCATAATTAAAAACTGCTTTTAGTTAAGCTGTTAGGCAGAACTCTTATTTGCTTGAATTAAATCAGGTGACCTATGGTAAAACAGATTTATTTTTTAAAAATATTTTTGCCTATCAGTATTGCTTTATGATACTCTCTGTTAGAATACTTATGCACAAAGGCTGAGGGCATGCAGGGTCTGTGCTGGTTGTTCTTTAGCCATCGACACAGAAGCGTTCCCCAGAACAGGCACTGAGACTGTCCTTCTCAAGAAGGTTTCTGGATTTAAACGGATAAGATAAACATCTTCTTGCTCTGCCAGATCATAAATGGCGACTTTTAATGGCTTTAAGATTTAAACCTGGAAAGAATTCCAGCAGGTCTTCATTTCATATTCTTTTGTTCCAGCTCACGAGCTGAATATTCACTTGTGAAGCAGCACTCAACAACCGACTAACAATTCGGGACACTGTCACATGAACTCAGGCACGGCGGATGGGCTGCCACCAAGGCGGCTGTGGAAGCGCACCCTGAGCCAAACGCAGCTCCTAAATTAAAGCTGAGTCTTTCAAATCAGATATGCTTGTCAGCGAGGATGAGGCATATAAAAAAATATGAAAATGTCATGGACAGTAACAGTGAATTCATTTGGTCAATTCAAAACAGGGAAAGAAACAAGGGATGAGGAAAAGCAGAATTTTCCTTATTTAAATTAACAGCAATTAGTACGTGGGAGCTTCTCTCCCCAACAATTTGAATTTAGACAAAAATAAGGTAGATGCTAGGTATTACTCATTTTGTTTATTTCACTTTGAGAGCTGCGTATTTTTCTTAATGCAACTCTCAGTTGGTTTTGGTTTGGGTTTTTTTATTTATTTACATATGCTGAACTACAAGAAAACATAAACCATTAAACGCCATTGTCCTTTAACTGCACATTGGCGGATGGTCATTTTCCCAGCCCTCACTTTCAGCCTGTGTCTATTCTTGTTTGTTCTGGATGCGTCCTTGGGATCGACAGAGGAATCACGACTCAAAAAATGCTAATTGAGTGGAAGACTCCCCGCTTTCATTAAAAAAAACAAAACAAAACAAAAACCAGCATCGCAATTTTTCTTGTATTGTTTTGACTGTCTTTATTTTTGTTTTAACCCACAGGAGGAGTTAAGAGCAGCTCGCAGGCACGCTCTCTCAACAGCCAGGCCAGAGGCAGAAACTCTTAAGTTGAGGCACGCTTGGACGCTAAGTGCTCTATACAGTCTACATTTGTAGCCTTGTGCAGTCTTACGCTATGCATATTAATTCTATGAGTATCATGTCTTTCCATGACCTATTTGATCCATGTCCCTTCAGTCCGTCAGAACAATAACGAAAAGAATAATTTCGTTTCATCAACACACCCACAAGCTACAAATCAACATCAAGGAGGTCTGGTCTACAGGATTTCAAAAGCCCTCGGGGAGAACACGGGAGAGTCAGAAAGCATTAAGAGATTCAGAAAATTCTCTTCTCCATTTTACCTAAAAATGCTAGCCTAGGAATTGGTAAAATTAAGAAAGATTGACTGCAAGCAGTCTGGGAATAACTGATACATTCTCTTCCTTCTTCTGGAAAGCTTACCTGCAAAATATTCTCCCTCCAAATAAGAGATCTGAAGAAAATGAGCCAACAAGAATTAACAGAAACATCCAAAGAAAAGTTATATTGCTACATGAGAAGAGCCTTTTTAACAATGCTTTTGTTCTGATTACTACGTAATCTCTGGGGGGAAAAAAGCTCTTATTTAGGGCTTTCAAATAGTTTCATATCAGTTGTCAAGAGCCTTTAAAAACAAAGGCAGGAGGAAGCCAAAAAGGTACTCTGCTAAAAGACAGAAAGACATCCACTTCTATTCAGAAGTCAGTGCACTGTGAGCTCCAGACAGAAGTGCCATACATAAATGAAAAGGGTTCAAAATAGACTGTGATCTAACTTTCCCCATATTTCCTGTAACTAACCTTAACCTATTAACTAGGAAGCAAAACAGTTAAAAGAAAAATAAAATGGTTTTCACTGAAACAAAGTCCACTGACCCAGACCACAAACCAGACTCTCTCCTTCCTAACCTACAACCAGGTTGGCTTTCATGTCTCATTTGCAGAGCTCAACAAGTGCCAGCGCAGATCTCAGCAATTACCTCCCAGGAAGAAGATTGCTCATTTCTGAAAATTGCTACGACCTTTATGGAATAAGTTTTGCTATTGATAGACAACTATTCTTCAAGAGTTACAAGGATTTGTATGAAATAAAATATTAAAATGCATTATCTGAAATTAAAACCCCTATGCACACTTTCAAGAGAGAAGGGAACATCAGCAGCTATTCAGAAAGAGCTGATAACGTGGATCAAAGGCAGAGTAACTACTTGACCATCAGTTCAACACCATCCTCAGCTTTATTGCTCCCATTAAGCAAAGGCTCTACGCTGACACTACATTTTGCTTACAAAATGAAGAAAACTATAAGAGCACCGCCTGGTGGTGCCAGAATAATGAAGAAAAATATTGCCATGGAACCAGGATTAGATTTAGGATTAATATTTGCAATAGCACCACTCCAATATGACAAGGAAACTAAAACACCAGTTTCTCTGGTGAGCAATTTTTTTTTGCCCCTACTAACATGTATTTGCATATGAAAGAGAATGGGGGAAAGAAAATCCTTCTCCAGAGTCCAAGGATTCCTACATTTCCCAGTATATTTTATTTTTCCACAAAATGTCCTGCAAGAGTTCTTGAACAGAAAGCTCTGAACTTATTTTTTCGTATTACACGTAAATACCATCATACTATGTTCTAAAAAAATTAAAGAAATAACAGAAGATAATTTATCAAAGTACATACATATTCTACAAAATGATTCTGCTATAACCATTCTGGTGTTACATCCAACATCATAAACAGCATAAAAATTCCACTCACACACATATGCTTCAAAGCCTTTATAGAAAAATACCACATCAGGAAATTAAAGAATGATACTACCGGGACACACTGATTCTGCTACAGCCCTCATGATTAAAGCTCAAATTCTTACTAAGCACTTTCAAACACTGTACGTGGCTGTGTTCCAAAGTCAGCCATAGCCATGGAAGTTGTTTAATATCAAGGCTGACATAAGTCTACCTTCATTTCTCCATCACTCACATAACAAAAGAAGATACGGCTTTAAATATTAAAACAAAGTCCAGACTGTTCTGGTGTTTCCATGTACGAACACCAACGCGTTTTGGTAGAAGGCTGTATTCCCCCGACGCAGCGTGTCCAGTCTCCTCTTCCCTCTCCCGGGAGCCGTACCCGTGTGCTCCAAGACTGTACTTGCACCACGCTGGATGCGCTCACGCACCAGGCACCGAGTTCAGCTGAACTCAGCTGTCATTTTTTCCCACGATTAGTGGAACTCCTAGTAGGCAATTTGTGGCAAAATTACAGAACTCTGGAACCCAGAAAAATGTGCTGACAATTTCACCGATCAAGGCTCTCAGCGTACTCTACAATACATAATCAAGTACTAAAAATATCAGCGCCTTCACAATTTTAAGATCTTACACTTTGACCAAGGTGGGGCATTTCTGACTGTCCTGGTTGGAGGTCTCAGTGGCCACTCCAGCCCAAACCATGGCACTGCCCACAGGCCAGCTGGGACTTCCCTAGAGGACACTGGGTTCTGTGACCCACACGTTTGGATCACAAGTATTTGCACAGGTTTGACACCCACAGGCCAGTCTCCAGCCCATTCATATGGCAGATATGACACACAAAGGAATGCCAAATGTTTCTGTAGAGCAGATGACTTTGCTTTTTCCCGGGTTACTCCTACAATGCTCTCTGGATGGGGCTCTAGTGATTTCCACAGAGAAGCAGTATTTATTTTCTACAATTTAGCCCTCGTATCTAAACACTGTTGTCTTCATTTAAACATGCTGTTGGTAAGCTGCACTTCATACAAAGTACCACAGACAATACTGGAAAATAAGAAAAAGGCACGAAAGTGATGAAAAGGACAGTCAGAACACGGGGAAAAACAAGTAAAGAAAATAACCTATGTTATTTTTTTAAAAGGCACAGCTTACTGCTACAACAGCAGCATCATTTTTTGTAATGTCTCTCTATTTAGATAGCAGGTAATTGCTACGGTTTGTACCACCTTCAGCTACCACCCCATTCGCTCCCCATCCCAGCCACTGCCAACACTCGCATTCTCTCTTTCCTTGTTACTGCTTATTATGGTCAAATACTATTATCAATAAATAACTGCATTAACCACATACGCCTCTACCTTTTACATACATATTTGTACTGCCTGTCACAAGGCACTTTCATTTAAGCATCTACTACCTCACGCAGGGGTCTACTTTTACAAAATTGCATGTAATAGTTACTTTGACTCACAATAAAGCAAAACTTAGAGCATCCACTACCTGATGCATTTTCAAATTGTAACACCGGGGCTTTGTCCATCCCAGCTGCAGTTAACCGTTTGTAGAACAGCTGAACACATCCACATTACACAACTTTGGGAGCTATAGAGATTCTTCCTGTGTTTGGAAACCAATCTGTGCTATTCCAACCCAGACAAGACAACGGTCATCTTCGAGAGATGCCACCAGTGACATACGCAAGACCCAGTTCTGGCCGGGGCTAATGGGGTATTTCACATGCAGCAGGGATTCTCCCACATCCTCTATCCTGCATCTCCAGTTAACCCATCCTCATCCCAAGTCTCTCCTCCTAGAAGCTCCCAGTCCTCAGGTCCACTGGCTTACACTCCCATCCATCTCCAGCACACACATCACCATATACTGGTATTTCCATCAGTGCTAACACAGGAGGAGATCTGTACAACTCCGAATTCAACACTTTACACCAGTACTAATGAGCCTGTTTACTGGTGTAATCAACACTGAGGCCGCACCACCTAAACCCATTATTTACTACTTTAAGAATTTCCCAACTTTACAGGTAAGTTAGGACAGACTCAAACTGGCATAAATCCAAGCTACAGCTTGGAAACTGAGACTATATTTTGTGTACAGAAAGTGATAGTATCATTGTAAATACCTGGTACTAAGCAACAGTGAACAGAGTCATTGATCACAGCCATTAAATAATCTATTACAGAAATTTAGAATGGACATCAGCGATTAAGTAAGTAGCAGGCATACTACATACTTGAATTTCAGAAACAAAATCCAAACATTTTCAGATAGATTACTCTCGTAATAATATTTATAACTTAATCTTTAATCAAGTGCTTACTCTTAGATTCTAAAGGTTACAGAGGAAATTGCAGTAACTGAGCCAAGCTTCTTTTTATTGAATTCTTTTGACCAGAAACAAATGGGGTTTCAGTAAACCCCAGAACCTGTTCTGAGTACAGATCCTGCTTTTACTTTACTTCTCATATTCCAGAAGGGTTTTAGAATCTAAATCGCCCCTGTAACTTCTCATTGACGGTTCCAAGGACTTTCATTTTTTAACGAATTCAGCAAAGTAGCCAGTTCTGTTCTCAGGAAAGCTCCAGAGTTAGGAAATAAACACAGAAATGAGACTAACAGAAATCTAAACACAGCAAAGGTATAACTAACAAAGGCAGAAAAAAATTAATTTAATTCTATTTGGACCAGTTAGAACAGTCCTATCACATACTCTTGCTGCTAGCGAGTACTTAACATTGCTTCAGCACACCTTATCCCACGTGCTGCAGGAGAATACAGGTGTTACCAAGCAATTGTGAACACCAGCCTGGTTATAGGGGTGGCCACCACGTAGTCAGCGTGGAGAACCTTTGTTAGACCAAGCAGAACACAGATGTAAACTGATTAGATGTTGCAACCCAAATGCACACTGCACCTGACTAAATTATCCCGGGATCATGCAAGAAGATGGTACCATTCCCTATGTGCCTTTTCAATCTTTCAGAAATAGAGAGGGGAAAACTTTTCACATTCTGCGTAAAAAGAAGACTTGACTGCTGCACTGCAACTTTTCTTACTAAGAAGCCAAAGGCAGGCTGTGTTCACGTAAGCAAAACTTCCATATAAAAGACCTGGGAGCCAGATCTCGTTGGTACACAAAATCTAGCAGTAAAGCTCCTGTTCGGTATTTGCTTCCAAACAACTCAGTCAAACAGGACTTCAAGACCTAACCCTCAAATATAGAACAGATGGGTATACTTATATACAGGAACTTACAGAAATAGTTTAACCTAAATACAGTACTATTCCCCCAAACATCTCCCTCCACCATAAAGCTCATCAACCTATGCTCAGTCTTGCAGACTAAGCCAGCTTCACAATTCTCTTGTTTTCTAACACTTAAATTACAGATCTTTGTGGATTTTTTTAATATGCCATTTTAAAAAACATTACCAATTATACGAACAAATTATTGTTCATTTAAATAAAGACAAATTCAATTTTACTAAGCTTTCTACAACTTTGAGCTAACTTTTCTCATATGAAAAGCTGAACATTACGTGTTCCAGACTAGAAGGCAGAACTTTCCAGAGGATTAAAGATACATGAGACCCAGATACAACCATTACAAGCCATCAAAAAACCCTTCAAACATATCCCAAAGGCTTCCTTCTACTTTACCTGCCCAGAGCTATTTTGACTCTCATTCCCGTTGTTCCCCCAAGAAATCACGCAGCCTAGTGACATCAAGCAGCCTCATACACACACACACTTGTTACTTGCCTTTATTTACTACTCCATTTCATCACATACAGTTGGTATGAAGCTTACACCTTCACCCATTTATAAACACTAAAGGCATTTGTGTTTTCAGAGTACCGAAATCGACAATTTAAACACTCTCTTAAAAAACGTGAAAGGCGGGGAGGGGGGGAGAACATCAGAAACAGGTCTTCTGAAAAATCAGTATTAGATTGTAGATCCAGCCACAAACGGTTCCACTGTAACACTTGCAGAATTCCAAGGAAAGAGAAAATACTGAACACTACCAGGATCTAACTGCATTATCAGCCTACAGTTGTACGTGGATACAAACACCACCCAGATTTGCAGGTGCTGCAGAGCAACACGCATTTCAAGTGACCTGTGAAATGCTGACCCTGGCATAAATTACACTGAACTAATTTATCCAAAATGGTCCTCGCCCAACTTTGGGGGGGAAAAAATAAAAAAACTTACCCACATTCCTTCCTTCTTGCATCATCTTACAGAGCAATAACGAACAATCTAGTATATTACTTAGATAGAATTTCACCTAATTCCCAACATCTAGTTTGAATGCAAGCAGTTATTATATCCATTTCATTTAATTCAGCACATTTGGGGAACAGCCATTTAAAAGTTAACACTATTTTTCTTCTCATGAAATTTGAAAGAAGTCACCCCAACTTAAAAATACAAGCTTTGCAAAATTTCCCATATAAAAAAACTGAATAAGGTCATTGTTCTACTATATTTCTTCACAAACAGTCAGAATCCGATTTAGACAAAGCAATCCTTTAAAAAATACTGACATAGCGATTAAAGATAATCACCTGCAGATCCTTAAATTGTGATGGTAAGTGTGAAACACAATACACACTCTGCTCCTAATGTGCCCATTGCCAGTATTGTCTCTTTTGCCTTAGGCATCCTCATGGTTTCCTCCAAGAAATAGCTGGATAAAACCCACTTAGTCTCTTTCTTAGGAAATCACTGCCTGTCTGCATCACAGGCTGGACCAGAGGAACTCACTGAAGCGTGACACAAAACGCAAAACCAAAAAAGCCAATGTCCAACACAGTGCTCCCACCTGGAACCGTTCTGGCGTGTACCCCCAGCCCGTTCGAGACAGGTTACTGGTAGGAAAGAGACTCTACCCAGCGGCACGACGAGAGGCGCCATCATTTAAAAATGTCATCCCTAAGAAGTCAGGCAATTATAATGACATTTCTATCTCGGCTTCTAACGGGAAGTGTTTGCATACTGGAACTAGAAAGAACTAAATAGTGGTAATCTTCTCTAACTGGAAATTTCTGTTCACATTTTCCTGTTACAGTCTGTGTAGACAAAGCAGATGCATCTTTGAACGGAAAAGCTTCATATTTACCTAAATGAGTGAAGACCATCAGCAGTGCGAAACACAACAGTCAATATAGACAGCCAAGTCCTCCAAACATCCTGCGAGGATTTTCTTAAAAACTATTTCTGACCATTTGGTTTATTAATTTTAAACGCTTTTGTTGCCCATTACTAAAAGCAAA
The DNA here is from genome assembly GCF_000708025.1 of Charadrius vociferus. Taxonomy (NCBI): domain Eukaryota; kingdom Metazoa; phylum Chordata; class Aves; order Charadriiformes; family Charadriidae; genus Charadrius; species Charadrius vociferus. Next base: position 1,142,275 of record NW_009647692.1, read on the forward strand.
TTTCACTAAATCAAAAATTAACATATCACAGTAGACGTTTTCCACTCTTAAGAAGGTTTTTGTGAGTTATAGTCTTGATTAGTACTGTTGTTGCATCTTAGCCAGCTGTAATATCAGTACTTTAAAAGGCTCTTTGGATTTGTCTTGGATTTGCTTAGTTTGAATGTTTTGTAGGGATCTTCTCTCCGGATAACATTACTGGCGTGGATTACTCCTTCCAGAGCCTCTTTATCCAATTCTGGTGGATATTCTGTTCCATCTACCAGAGATATCACTCCCTGCTTACAGTTCTCCATTTATGCTCAGTCTCATTCACAGGGAGAGCTGCAGCATAAAGTTTAGAGCCCTCTTGTATTTTTTCGATCAATCACAAAAAAGTAATTTTAGACTAATACAAAATGTCAGATGAAATAGTTTAAAGCAAAGCAAACAATTGTCCATTTAAACGCTAATTAACATAGGACATTTTCCTAATGTTCAAGTACTGTCTTCCACTAAAAGGCGAGTTTTGAGGGACTGGAAAAATATCATGATACAAACAGCTTTAGCTTAGAAAAAAGAATCTCTCTCACACTGAAAGAAAGGTTTCATAAAACAAATTTTCATAATTCACCTTTTTCTAAACTTTTAATGCTTACCAGACTGGACTTTTGCATTATTATTTGCATTAACTATGCAAAACACCATTGTGGTTCACAGCAATATCAGACATCAGAAGCGGAACGTATCCTGCAGTTATTCATACTTTTTTGAAGCTGTAATACCTTTTTTTTTTTTTTCCCCCCTAATATAAATTCTGGCAATTTTGTCCAAAACAAATTATCTATAATGCATACTTGCTCAGCATGACATGTTCCTTTAAAGTAACAGTTAGGAGATTATCGGTTTATCCTGGAAATGTCTTTCCTACTGCTGTGCTTAGTATCAGTATAGTGATAAAACCCTCTTAAAATAGTACTAGGGTCCAGGCAACAATCAATTGTATGCAATATTCTTGCGATTTTTATTTAGCAATGACTTTGGTCGTTTCAGGCCTTTGAAGGCCAGGAATCAACTGTAGATTCAGGCCAAATGATTTCTGCCTTTAAGAGTGATGGCAGCCTGGACATAATGTCCTATCTCAACATCATCAGCCAAACTATTTGGAACGTTATGCTGCTCTTTGACCTTCTAAATCAACAGAACTAGAAGCAAATATATTAAAAACCACACCGCAATTTAAAATTGTGTAAATCAGGACTTTAAAAAAAAAACCAAACAAAACATATACTTTTTTATACTGTTATTTGTAACAGATTTCCCACAGAGATGCCTTTTAACATAGTTTTGATAATAATAAAACAAATTGCTTGATTCCACAATCTTTGACGAATCACAGTAACTTTTCAAAATCAGACACACACGTAAGACAAACTGCAATCCCCACACACCTTACAGAGTCACAGTTTCTTATCCTACAGGAGTGGATATATCCCAACCAACAAGACATTTCCATAACATTTCAGCCACGGTGTTAACAGCCTGAACCAGCAACAGAAGTAACTATTCCCTGTCTACCTCCACAGAAGTTGCAGTTCCTCCTCACTGGTCCAGGAATCCTGCATGAAAACGGCACGAGCACCTCTCGCTTTACCCCTCACTCCTAAACCTATGAGCCCCGGCAGGTTCAAAGGATATTTTATTATTATTATTATTAATAATAATAATAATAATAATTTTCAGAATCCCACCAGATGGCAGTAGCATGTCTCCCCAGCAAACCAGGGAGCACTTCTGCAAAGGACAGCTCCTTATTCTCAGAATACACACAAGACTTCCAAAAATCAGACAGACAATTTGAAACATGCAGCACAGACAGAGTTTCTCGCTGAAGCTATAATCCGGATTTTTTTCAGCACTTAAAGAATGTGTTAACAGTGAATACTTAAGAGCAAATTGCTCTGTTTTCAGCAAATTAGGTCTGCGACTTGGTTCGTGGCAATGTGCCAAACTCGAGCGTAGTTAAGCAAATCTGCAGAACCTGGGGAAGGTCCCTACGCATCTTTTCCTGCTTTGGCAACTTCCCGTTCCCCCCTCTTTTGTCACAGTTCAGAAACACCGAGCTTTGGTATTGCATTAATATGCACATCTTTACGTTAAAGCACAATGAAAACGGATAAATTTAGCAATTAATTGTCGATTGTTCAAGAGATTCTTTTCTACTTTGCCAGTTTGGGTTAAGTTCACTTTAAAATCTACTTGTAGTCAAAGGAGACGACGTGCCATGGATAGTCAATTTAGAACGTAATGGTGAGTGGATGAGCTAGGATACAGTTTGTGTGTACAAACACCAGCGGCAGCAGCACAAGGCTGCACGGGTTAATAATGAAAATGCTGAAGCACGATGCTTTGGCTCTTCATGAGTGAAAAACTCCAGCAGCACATTAGCTACACCAAAACGTCATGAAGTACCAGACAAATGAACTAATGACAAATGCTAATTCAACTGCCAAGTCAAAATCTCTCTCAGTAAGCTAACGGGAAACTCAATACCACACTCTGCTGATTACTTATTTGACGAGCTGAAGTTAACTGCAGGGTTAGTTGTATCTTTCTAGACAATGCAATGACACATCTGAGTAGCAAGATGAAAGACTACTTCTTCAAATACTCAAACCGTCTGCAGAATAGCATCCATTTCCCTCAGAAGTACAGATATGAACTTCCAGCTATCTATTAGTGCCAATAAGTGCTCAGAAAGAGATACAGATAAGAAACAGCATCCTTATTCAAAATTAGCTTAGGCCTTATGTTACCAAAAATTTGGTGTTACGCTTGTACCAAAGTATACATTTCTCATGGCTAAGTCAACTTAAACTATAAATATCCAAATCAATGTTTATGTTCAGTTGCATTATCTCACATGGCTAAAATTAAATCACACAGGCATTCTTTCATGTTCTGAATGAAACTCAAAATTCTGTTTAATTATTGCTTGCAGACTCCTAAATTCGGTCTGCATCACTTAGAGAAGTTAATATGAAATGCCAAAAGCCTAACATTGACCACAGGATTCAAACAAATGTGAGCAAAGAGGAACTAATGTCGACCAATGACATTCTTGCTCCGTGCAGTCTCACAGCTTTACCGAAGGAGATCTGTGCCCCAGGCTTCTGCTTTTATTTTAACACCCTCCCTCTTTTTTTTTCTTTTTTTTTTTTAAGACGCTGTTATCTTGAAGTAAGAGCTGCGGTTACAACTTTGCAAGCGCAGTCCCAGCAGTGGCAATTCCTGCTTGTGTCAGGCAGCTGCGGGGTCAGGGGTCTCGGGACGGGCGGCCGCTTTCGGCCCCGCTCTATACCTGATGGCCGTCAGGAGCAGACCCTTCTGCTTTATACACTTCTTTTTTTCCCCTCAGCACTTTTTATGTTATTATATTTGAATATTTAAGTGTGACCTTTTATTCTCCTGAATATTACAAAAGCAGATCTGTCTCTGCACCTTATTTTTTGGCAAATAGAACTGAGAAGATAAAGACCTAGGAAATATATATAGGTAAACAAAATGCTTGTAGAAACGACAACAAGGTCTGATCTTACATAACAATCTAAATTTAAGCAAGCCTGTAACAATTAAGTTAAAAAACTCCACACTGTATGAAAAAAAAATACACGAACAGATGGAAATAATCTTTAGATAGTTTTTTACGGCAGATTTCTTGTCAGTTTTCATTCTTTTGTATCAACTTTTTTATACTGTACCATAGCGAGAACACAGCAGTGCTGACTGTACAACAGCACTCCTCCGACTTTGAAAACTTAGCATTTAGATTAACTCCCTAGGCCTTCTGAATTACGGGGCACAGGATCAACTCCAACATTACCCTACGCCTAGGTCGTGCAGCTTGTTCAGCCTTATTTCATTACAAACACCGGTCTGGTTATGAGTGACCAACTTTACGGGCCGGGACGACGGAATAACGTGTCTTGCTCTTCCG
>NW_009647692.1:1146350-1148700 GCF_000708025.1 Charadrius vociferus
GAGGCCTGTCCTGCAAAGCACTTTGCCACCGTACACTGGTACGGACCGCAGCCCCGGGCACGGAATACTTCTCTCGGTAAAACTGCAATATGGACAGTACCTACAGCAAAACTCCTACAGCACCACAGAAAGTCTTCTCGACTGAACGCTGTGGAAAGTTCTGCAGGGAGACGACACAGTTGCACACTTCAAACTCCGTATTTGTGCTACAGGAAGTGTGCTGCAACTCGCTCGCTCTCAAATCATCACCCAGGCATCTTTCATGTTTCTACTGAACAGTTCAGAATACGGTAAACTGACAACCGTTTATCACACAAAAACAGTATCAAAAATCGTGCCGGTTTTGCTTCAACGATCCTGAAGGGCAGTAATTACACACATTGCATTTAGGGGGTCACAAAAATATATGCTGAGATTATTCTGCACCGACAGAACCCTCTGAAATAGCGTCTGGGGGAATAAAAGGACTGTAGGCGGTACTACAGTAAGACAGAAAATCCCATTTACATTTATGAGAGGAGAGCAAAGTTCAGCTATTCTTTTTCAGGTAGCACACAGCACACTACCGCAGGTCAAACACTCTCCTAGACAAAGATCTTGGCAGGTGACTGGAGAAGGAAGACGTTTTCATACGCTTTTAATTTCTAACTCTTAAGTCAGGTTAAAACGTATATTCTAGAGCTCATTTGTTAATCTGAAATTTTAGGCAGCACAGCTTAGCTACACAGAATACATATTCTAATAAAATGTATATAAGGTGCATAAACGTGTTGCATTTGTCTCAAAAGAGACTGATGGTGCGGCCTGTCAGTCAGAGGTTGCTCTTCACCACTCTAAACCTCGTTCTGCCAACAAAAACAAGTGAAGCCAACTTTCTAAGAACAGAGAAGAACCAGTTAAGAAAAAAATATATTGTAGTAAGCAGCTTACTTGTATTCTGATTCAAATGACAAAAACAAGAATGAATTATGATCTGGTAAAAAAATGAAAAGGAAAAATCGGTTCAGTTTTTTTGCTTTACTCACCAGACAACACCAAAGGCTCCATATCCAATAGGTCTGTCCGGCTCAATATCCAGTTGCTGTTGTGGATGTTGTGAGTGCTGATGATGGTGCGCTTTAACTGCAGCAGCTGCTGCAGCTTGTACCTGAGCTGGGGCTGCTGCAGCTGGTCCAGGGGCCTGACCCGGTGCCGGTGATGGGAAATATGGCTGCTGCTGCCCTGGGTTTAACATTGCCGCCGCCGCGGCCGCAGCTGCTGAAAAAAAGAGGCATGCTGCTGTACGGGATGTACCGCAGCGGCAGAGCCTGGATGCAAGTGATGTTGAGGGTGGTGGTGGTGATGGAGGTGAGGAGGAGGGAGGTGAGGAAGGTGGTGGTGATGGTGGTGGTGGTGACCTGCTGCTGCTGCAGACGTACCGCCATTGTAAGCCGCCATCATTTTTGCGTTGGCTGTTGTGCCACAAAGAGACATTCAAAAAAATGCCCTTTGATTGGATAACAACTGGGTCAAGCTGTCATTTGGCCATAAAAATGAAATCTGCTACACTTTAAAAGAAGTTGGGTTTCATCATACACGGCCCACCTTTAAAAACATTGAGCTCAACTGGCCTTATCTCTTCACGAAGCCAAACAATTTGGAGAATCTCTTCATGTGTGCGTGAGCCAGAGTGCACAAACCCTCTTCCCCCAAGAGTCCAGCTGTGGTTGGCTACTGAAACTCCATCCTTGGGCAACTGGGTTGGGTTTTGTTTGGTTTTTTTCTTCACTTCTTTTTTTTTTTTTTCTTTTTTAATAAAAAAGGAATACAGCGATCAATCCCCCTTCCCTCCAGAAGGAGGGTTTGGAGTCTCTCCTCTGGAATACCCTGAGAGGACTGAGGAGTCTACCCCTTCCATTCCCACATCCTCTCCATGTATCCCCTCGAAACCTCCCTGAGCGCCCAGGCACCTCCTACATAGCTCCCTCCTTTCAGGCACCTGCTCCCTCAAATACGGCGAAAAAAAAAAAACAACTCGGGAGTTTGCAACTTTTCCTCGAAGGCCTGAAACACACACAAGCACCCAGAAAAAGTGAGGAGGGACGGGAGGAGCGAGGGGAGGAGGGCGAGGATCGGGAGGGGGAGGGCAAAAGGGGATGAAGAGGAGATAAAAATAGATGGAGGAAGAGAAAGGGACGGGGCAGGGAAGAAAAGAGCGGCGGACCGGGGGGGAGAAGGGGCGCGGGAGGAGAGATGGGAGCGGGGAAAGTGACAAATGACTGACAGGGGCGAGCGCGGGCCGGGGGATAAAGAGGGGCGCGGGGAGGAGGCGATGGGGGCGGCGGCGGCGCCCTGACAGCCCGACCCGGCC
>NW_009647692.1:1149171-1149648 GCF_000708025.1 Charadrius vociferus
TGGAGCAGTGGGGAATGGGCCGCCGCCCAATCATCGCGCGCCTCCGCGCCCAGAGCCAGCGAGACCCCGCGAGATTCCCTCACCTCATACAACCCTCACCTCGGGTGGCCCCGCCTTCTTCACCTTTCCTGCCAATCACGAGGTGCCGCTCGAGCCTACTGGCCAATGGTCTCTCCCTCTAAGTCGAATCCCGCCCCCAAGACCTGGTTTTTGCCCAATCGCAGCCCCCTATCTGATCCAATTACCCAATGAGGAGAAAAGCAAGCCCGAAAAGGGGTTACTGGGCCAATAGTACTCGGAGGCGAGGCGGCGCCGTGATTGACAGCTCTCCTCACGAGTGATTAGCGACGAGGGGCGTCAAAGGAGTCGTCGTTCTTCAAATCGCAGCGCGAGGCGCCGGGTGACGGACGAGGAAGCGGCCGGTGCGCCCGTCCGCAGGTGGGCAGCCGGCCAATGGGAGGCGGGGAGCCGGCTGAT
>NW_009647692.1:1150142-1170649 GCF_000708025.1 Charadrius vociferus
GGTGGGGAGCGCGGTGTGGCGCGCGGTGGCGCGCGGCGGGGTGACCCCCGGGGTGACCCCCGGCCCTTCGCTCCGGAGCGAAAAATAATTAGAGGTTTTCGACCTTTTCCGCAGCTAGCTAGGGGCGGGTACGGCAGCCAGCCCCCCTCTGAGGCTTGCTGCAGCGTCCTCATTAGCACACTCCAAAATTATGTTTCAAAGGTGAAGTACGCGTTAACCGAGGACCAATATACTTGTTGTGGTTCGTTGTTTTAGTTCACGTACACCATTAATCTGCGTGCTTTGGGAATACAGTGTGATTCTTCAAAGCACAAGTGCTCCCTAAAACATAGAGATTAATAAAAATTTGCCAGTTCTAACACTTTTCACTTTTTTGTGTGAATATTAATCATATATGATTAATAGTTTCACTTCACAAAAAGTCCTAGTTATCAGAGTCTTACCCATGATGGTAAGAGGGTTAAATCAACTGTGATGGTGATAAGAGGTTCCTTCATGTGATTAAACTGGGTGAGCAGTTCCAAAGGCAATAAATGACTGACAGTAAATTTGTTTGTGTCCCTGTTATGGGTGAGCTGAGGCCTTTCCTTCTCTGCATCTGGTTCCTGTCTGAACAGGGGAAAATAGACTAACAGAGCTGTAGTAGTACAGCTACTTTGTGGAGCTTTACCAACAAATACCTGATGGTACAGTATCAAGCACTGTGATCTGTCTTTTCCTGTAAGTCTCTCTAAAAACATCATTGGGCTTCTATACAGCATGTGGGAAAGGAAGCTATAAAAGTGAAAGCCTGTTGCAATTCCGAAAACTTGAGTGTAAAGTCCTTTTAAGAATGGGTTTTGGATACTTTTTGTCTGCTCTTTGAGAACGTAAACAATAAAAGTCTCGCAGGAATTAAGACAAGATTCCTTATTAAAACCGTTTATGTTGCATTTTGGAATGTTGTTAGTTAATACTCCAGTCTGGAATTTTAGCAGAGTTTTGCAATCATGTCACAGTTTTAAAAACAGAGACTTCCCTTAAAAAAAAAAAAGTAAGCAAGAGTAGATTTGTGGTTTATGGCTATTTTATAATATGTATTGGAAGAAGAGACAGAATACGTACTTAGAACTTGTACGTCTAGCTGTCTGTTTGAAGTTTTTATTGAAGTTGATAACAAATCGCTAATATGAATATAGCATGCACCAAGGATTCTTTTGGTCTCTGCGTCCCCTCAAGCTCTGGAGAGGTATGGTGTGGTGTGTGGGACAATGGAAGGAAGAGGATCTAAAGTCGGTTGGATGGGCCCGAGCATAAGGAAGTGCTGTGAGGACTGGAAAGCTTTTAAAATTGTCCCACACATTTTCATTATGGACTTTTTTCTTTCTCTGTTATTACAAAATCTTTCCAAGTAGTAAAATCGAGCAATTGCCTAATAATCATGGCATGGAAACTTGGGTTCTACGTGTATTTGCAGATTAATGTCTCAGTGGGATTATTCAAGTCCAAATACAGAGTGTCATCTTAATATTTTTTTTCAGTTAGGTACATTACTGAGTTAATTGGATCACGTCTTTAAACAATTGATTTTCAGTAGAGTTTAATTTGTATTGGTGTATTTGCTGAAAGGCAGTCATCTTCAACTGCATGTTGGGAAGCAAAGGGAAGGAAGATATTACCTGTCTTGTTCTTGCAACTCGACTATAGCTGAACTTACGTTCATAAATAAAGTGTTCAGTGATATGGGAAAAAGTGAACCTTTTTCTGGCATAAACTGAAAGTCTTGTGATGACTGCTTATTGAGAACTGCTCATAGACATGTGCGATTTTGGTGACTAGGAGCCAAATCTCTGTGGGCTCCTTAGGGTTAAAGGGTAAAGGCATATACTGCATTGCTGTCTGGAGGAGTCTACTTCAGGTGTGTCAGGACATCACTTTAACGTTGCTTTCCCCACTGACTATATGGAGCGTTTAGAGAGAAGCTTCTGAAGACCAATGTTTAATATTAAGCAGCATGTTTTTACCTACTTATTTTTGCACTGGATAGGGAATAACTCAGGTGTAGATCTCTGGTAGCATATTTTAAAGCTTTGTGTAGCCATCTCCCCTGGAGCAGCTTGTGTCCCTAAGACCCTTTCTTTCAAGTATTGCGCTCATGAAAAGAGAGGAATTGGATCTATTTCTCATTAGTGTTTAAAGCATCTGTTTATGCTTTCTCATGAGCAAACCAGTTGCCAATTAACCTGAGGGAAGTTCCAGCTGAAGCTCATGCCGTTGCTTTATCCTTATTACTTTAAGGAAGGATCAACACAATGGGGATTGTACTCAGCATCTTTGCAGTAGTTGAGGATGTGACATATGTGCAGCTTTCCATTGCGAGTATCACATGATGCATTACAATATCATGAATGTTGCCTGTATTTTTATGAAAATCAGAATTATCTGAAAATAATACCACAGGTAAACTTTTGAAAAAGTTTTATATTGTTTATTGATGCCCTCTTTATGGTTATCATCAAACACCAACAGCCTCAAATTTTCGGATAGAGGTTTTCTTAAGTAATTCTCAAAGAAAAAAGTAACAGGTTCCATCAGCTCAGCCAGCCTTCAATCTGCCACCAAGTGCTTTGGGGTCACAATTTGGTGAGCAGAGTTAGGTGCCTGAACCAGTACACTATATCCAGCATAAAGTTTCTTCCCCTACACCTTTGTCTAAAGTTACTAACTTCCTATTGATTTGTCATACAACCTCTTTCTATTAGCTTTAGTGAATCGATCACAGAATGGTTTTGGGTTGGAAGGGACCTTAAAGATCACCCAGTCCACCCCCCTGCCCTGGGCAGGGACACCTCCCACCAGCCCAGGTTGCTCCAAGCCCCGTCCAACCTGGCCTTGAACACCTCCAGGGATGGGGCAGCCACAGCTTCTCAGGGCACCCTGCCTCACCACCCTCAGAATGTAAATAATTTCTTCCTGATATCTCATCTAAATCTCCCCTCTTTCAGTGTAAAACCATTTTACTTTAAAATCGCTCCCCTCCCCGATCAAGAGTCCCTCCCCAGCTCTCCTGGAGCCCCTTTAGGCACTGGAAGGGGGTCTGAGGTCTCCCCTTTTTCGCCTTCTCTTCTCCAGGCTGAACCCCCCCAACTCTCCCAGCCTGTCCTCCCAGAGGCGCTCGAGCCCTCCCAGCATCTCCAGGGCCTCCTCTGGGCTTGTTCGGATAGGTCCATGTCTCTCCCATGCTGAGGTCTCAGAGCTGGATGCAGTACTCCAGGTGGGGTCTCACTAGAGTAGAGGGGCACAATCCCCTCCCTCGCCCTGCTGGCCATGCTCCTGGGAATGTAGCCTGGGATGCGGTTGGCTCTCTGGGCTGCCAGCACACGTTGCTGGCTCATGTTGAGCTTCTCATTCACCAGCACCCCCGAGTCCTTCTCAGGGCTGCTCTCCATCCATTCTCTGCCCAGCCTGGATTTGTGCTTGGGATTGCCTCAACCCACGTTCACCTTGCACTTGGCTTTGTTGAACTCCATGAAGATTGCATGGGCCCACTTCTCAAACTTGTCAAAGGTCCCTCTGGGTGGCATCCCTTCCTTCTGTCTGTTGACTGGTCCACACAGCTTGGTGTCATTGGCAAACTTGCCGAGGGTGCCCTCGATCCCACTGTCCATGTCGCTGACAAGGGTGTTAAACAGTGCTGGTCCCACTACTGACCCCTGAGGAATACCACTTGTCACTGGTCTCCACTTGGGCTGCTGTTGACTGCAGCTTTTGGAGTGTGACTGTCCAGCCAGTTCATGGCAGCTGAAGGGAAACTCTTATCTTACGTGTCCATATGGAGTTATGTCAGATGCCAGTGTTGAACAACCTACCCTAGCAAGTATATCTTCCTTCCACACTGGGTTTATAAACACTTTTAACTGGTGTCCCTGGCCTCTGTCATGCTGTGAAGCTCCAGGCTGTCGGTTCAGCTGCTTTTTAGGCACTTCATGCTGTGAGAGTTAAGGGGGATAAGATCCAGTTGATTCATACAGTGGTATGTTTAAGGAAAAAACTTTTAAAAGAATATTAAGGAAACACAAAACTTGCAGACAAAGTGCTCAACTTCTAATTGACTCTTTGTTTCCTCAGTACAGATCTTTTACTTGAAAGTTACTTATTAGTTATATGAATCACTCCTACTTAGAACAGGGCTGCAGAATGAATTAATCGTGTACTATTGTACGTCAGTGCTTCCTTGTATTTCAGTGCCTCTATAAGAAGCGTAAGGCTGCTGAGGGGGAGCTCGTTACAGAGCTGGCTCATGGAACTTGGAGCAAGAGTGTTTTGTGAGTAGTTCCATGAGCTTGAGCTGCTTGATGAGTGAGTTGGCAAAATCTAACCATAGCAATTTAAACTGGGCAGGTAGAGACACTGCTCTAGGTCCTGCCAAAGCCCAGTTTGATGGCAACTAATTTGTCATCCCCAGTGATGCATGGAGATATGTGATTGGTGACTACTGCTGATGAAACATGACAGATCAATTCTAATCTCTTACTGGTGAAGACAGTTATTCATGGGGACGTGCATCTGTCTCTTACTATTTTATTCACAGTAAGAGTGCTGTAAAGCAGTAACAAGTCTGCTCTTTGAGTATCAAACACGGAATGCCATAGCTACATTTCTCAGGTGCTCTTAGCTAAACTCATTTAAAAACTACATATAAAAGTAAATACTCTGCATTAGAAACACAGGGCACAGACTTGTCCCTCTTTGAAAATCTGTTGTGTCAAGTTTAGTCTTTTCTTACTCTTGAGAGATTTATTTTCCCCTTGGATTTGCCACTTGCTTTGCAGGGGTATAATCTTTGCAGCACTCTGCGTAAGGGCAAGGGGCAGAAGACAATTTGTAATCAGCCAGTTCTGTTTCTTTGATGCTCCTCAGCAGTGTTTTAACCTTAATTCTCCGCAAAAGACTGTATCATATTGCACAGTACAAAATGTTATGGTCCAGTTCCAGACATAGGCTTTGTGGGTTTTTTCTTGTACCACGGGAACTAACTGTGAAAACAGGACTCTGAATATTAGAATAAGTCTTTTGATTTCATGGCTGAGTATTGTGTATAAATGTCCTTCAGCACTTACACATGTAGCATTTTTGGTAACCTTTTAATGCAGAAAAAGTAACATTAAGTGGAACAAAGCATAATAAAATGCTTGCATGGATTTGTCTCTCCACAAAAGGGGTACTCTGAGCTGTACTATTGATAATTTATCGTGTGGGTGTTTGACAAGCCCACGCATACCTTGATATACAACTCCGCAGATACAGTCCTCAGTATTCTGTAACACCCTGGTAATATCTTATTCATAAATCCTAATGCTGAAGCCTGTCATAAACACGGTGCTAATGCCTGTGAATTTGAGGGGATTTGGTTAGTCACATAAATATCATGCTGTAAATAAACTGTGGTCCTAATATACAATGCAATAAACATTAATATACACAAAGTATCATAGAATTAAAATTCCTGTTGGTGTATATTGGTCCTCTTCTTTGCAAAGTATAATATTCCAGAGTTTTCATCTTTAAAACTTTTTCTCTACAAAACTGGAAAAGAAGAAATTAATCTATTAATAAAACCCGGTGAGGACCCTGGGGAAAGAATATTTTGTTTTAACTTTGATTATGTATAAAGGTTTGTATCTTAAAGTTTGCAAGGATGGCAATATGCCTTCGTCTAAGAGGAGGGCAAGGTTCTGCTTGTCTTGTTGAATGAGGGAGAAATAACTGTCCTGCTCTGGGCAATGTATTAATAAGAAGACGGAGGAAAAAAAATCAAGTAGTCAAACCAAATGGATGGCCTAGAATAAGCTTGTGAGTCTATCAAAAAGGCATGTTGGCCAAGATGAGCCTCATCTTTTTCTTTAAAGCAGCAGTGTGGGAACTTGGCTGCTGCTTTGATTGAGATGATGGAATGGTGCTTACTTCAATAGAGCTGCACTGACATGGCTGAGATACAGGGTAGGGGACAGATGGTGTCATCTAAGGTGGTGCGTATCTCTGATGTTGGCGATTGGACTCTACAGGCACTTAGGTTGCTTCGCTGACCTGTCAGCCCTGTTTGTGGCTTGTGCAATGTAGTTCTTGTGGTGGTCATGTTTTGCAGTTGACAGCTTTGCCCCAAGTTTGTTCAGTATACTGTATATACAGATATGATGATCATGATTAGCACGGGGGCTTGAATGCATCTCAAACTACCAACTCCAAAACACTGAACCCTGTGCTTTCTAGCCAAAAGTGTTTTCTTTTGACTTTTGTGAAATAGTTACTGAATTCTTCGCTCACTGCAGCGCTTAAGCATGAGCTTGGCTTTAACTGGGAGTGCTCAGGTGCTTAAGGTTGGTATATACTAATTTGCCATTTGAAGACTTTGGCCTGGTTGTTTAGTTCTTTCTGTCTCATTTTCCTTCTTGCTGCTAAACACTAGTTGCAGGAGGCAGAGGGGAGGTCTTTATCCCCTGCGGCTTTTTGGAGAAAGTGACAGTTCTGCAGTTCTCTCTGTTCTACATTTCTTTGCACCAGAAATGACCCTGCTGCTCTTTGTCACCAGTGTTTCCTTTTATCCCTCTCCTGGCAGCTGCTCTCGCTCCATTTTGATGTTGGAACAGCAAATGAACTCCCTCTGAAGCAAATGTCATGCCAGTAAAGACGTTGAAGCAGCAAGAAAATCATCTCTGTCTCTGAAGACTGAATTGGAGACCTTTGTGAATGAGATGTTCTTAAAATAGCTCCACAGCATGTTATCTTCCCTAGAAGGTGGAGAATTGAAAACACCACCAGAAGCCACTTGTTTTTGCGTGAGCAGAATCCCTAACGTTTCTTTTGGGTGGGGGGAGAAGCAGGTTACTTCCTTTTCCTCCAAATTAAAATAGGAACAATAATATTTGAGCACTTTGTGTCTCTGCTGTATCTTTTATTCAGTGATGGGGGAGGGAGGAAGGAGGCTGAAACACCAGCACTTATGATATGTTGAATTTTCTGGATTGTAGATTTAATCAGAACAGAAAATGCTGTTGCTGTGGTGGTATTTTTTTGAAACACTGTCTTTCAGAGGCCTGAATTCCTGCTCTGGTTGGCCTGCCGTTAGCTTTTTGTTCTGTCATTGGTGCCAGTGACAACAAATTGAACAAAGCAATTGAGTTGATCTGAATTGATTGTACGCTGCTCTGATTGTATGCCTCTTGCTAAGAGTTTGTTTGCAACATCATGGCTAATGGTCATGATCATTTCTTGTCCTGCATTCAATTACACTGAAACAAAGTGCTTGCAACAACTTGCTCTGTCAGATTAGCTGTATTTTGACCCAATATTCTATAGGTATGATTCAGTGAGGTCCTGGGTAGGAGGTCAAATGTTCAGGTTGTTGGGTTCTTGCAGGTGCTGATGTATCTGTAAATACCAGTTAGTTTTGTTTGTACTATCATTATAAAGCTAGAGCAAAGTCCAACCTGACTCTGATTCCTCTCCCCCCCTGCTTTATTTCCAGTTTGGATAGTTTCTTAGTGCTTTTTTATGTAACGACTAATTTTGTCTAGCATAATAGCTCATAAATCCTTCACCCTGTCAGAGTTCCATGAGTCTTGTAATAGACCATGTGCATTCAGTATCAAAAAAAGAACAATGCCTTATGGAAGCCCTTAAACTAATTTTTAAATTGTGGTCTTTGCAGCAGCACACCTATCCGTTACAGCAGGGCAATTTTGAGAATGCAACTTAAACAGTTTTTCTCTGAGGTACAGAGTAGTGATTATTCCTGAGGTCTCGCCAATATTACTGTATTTCTTTGTCATACACCAATAGTCAAGGTAGGAATACACACAGGACCAAAATATTTGGAAACTAATAGGAAACAACAAACTTGCAGCTTGGTTCATGACAACATTTCACTCCATCATCGTCTTGAGAGTGTGATCCTGGTAAACTGGGGTAATGTAATGCTAAATAAACTTAAGTTTATATAGCAGGTTTGCTATAATTAGTGCAACTCGAAGCCTGTGCTTTATTGGGCCATCGCAGATGTGAAAAATTTCATATTGACTCTGGAATTATGTTTATTACTTTGGTACTGTTTATTCGAAATGGACTGTGTGAAGCCAAATCCTCAGTTAGTTCAGGTAGGTCAGTGTGGCTTCTTTCAAACTGACCTCCGTGCTGGTTTTTGGTTTGGGTCTTTTTTAGAAGCAAGGTTCTTTAACTGTGTTATGATGGAAATAGTTTAAAGATCAGCTTTCCATGTGCTTTATTTAACTTCTGTCAGGTTGTTCAATGGGCGTTTGTACTAGTGCTACCTGCCTGAGCCTGTTGTGTTTGCGTCGGAGCTGGTGAACCACCTGCCCGGGTTATTCATTTCCAGTAGTTATTTTTGCCATAGGTTTACATACCTTTTGGTGCTTTGAGCTCATATCTGTTGCAGGAAAGTATTTCGTATATAGAGATATTACATTACATTAAACGTTATGGTGTTATTAAAGGATCTGTTCAGTGGGATTTCAACTAATCTCAGGTAACCAACAATAAATACAGAGCCAAAAACTTGTTACCTTTACTGTGTGTTTTCCCACAGTATTGTTAATAACCAACCAATTTCTCCAGGCAAAAACCACTGTGTGATTTTAATCTGTGTGTGACAGTACGTTTATATATTTTTCCAAGAGTTGCATCACCATTTGCTGCTTGTTCAAACACGTCGCACGTTTAGTGACCTTGTTCTTCTATGTGATCCACTGTTTCTGGAGTAAAAACTAGCTAAAAATAATATCACACCAGAAGTTCAGTAGAGTTGCTCTAAATGATGCTAGCTGAGGACAACCATGGCCCCTGTGGGTAGCAGAGGTTCTCAGCTACTGTAACGTAAAATCCTTTGTGTAGGAAAACTATAATGTGTGGCAGTGAAACCTGTGTGGTTCTAGTTCTGGGCACTCTGTTACCGTTTGGGTACATTCTTTGGGCTGCTGTTGCTGCTAGGTGCTTTTGATTCACTGGTGTTCTCCAGCATACCTCTAATATTAGGGGTTTATTTAATTTGCACAGTGTGACCATGAGCACAATTATTTGTTTATGATGTTCTTAAATATGGTGAGTAATGTCGAGCGTAGAGGTAAAGATCAGGAGGTTTATCAGTCAGGACAAATCTCTGACGGTAATCATGTAATTTACACCTCAGTTTTGTGTTGGGTAAGCACATTTGCTTAATTCAGCATTGAGTTTACATGTCATGCAATTCAGTTGTCTTGATTCAGACCTACTAGCTAAGAAAGACAAGGGGTTAGGAAATAATCTTCATTTACGTGTAACCTGGGAATGACTGGTTCAGGTGACTGGAAGGTCTGTTTCCTTCACCAGCAAACAGTTTCATAATTCATATCACAAGTTTAACTAGGAGAAGTATTAAACGTTTGACATCTTCACTTTTTCACCCTTTGTGGTAAGGTGGAAATAATTGGTGGAACTAATCAGCATTACTGATAGAAACACAAAGTTTTCTAAGTTCTCTCGGTTGTTTTAAGGCCATTAATGTTTTTTCTAATACCGCTCTTTGACATGATAATATCCCTTTAAGGGTTTTCTTTACCAGATCAATTCCTTTCCTACTAGGAGAGCTAAAGCTTTTCAGCTGTCCATCCAATTTATCCGTCTGGACTGAATTCCTCATATCAAGATAACCAGCAGCAATACTCCCCTCAGGAGATGTGTATCAATTAGTTACGCATCACTAATTTCTGTGGTACTGGTGGACCAGTCAGTTGTAAGAAAGCTGATTTGTAAACAGTTATGGCTGTTCAGGGTTTGTCTTTTTTGGTGAGGATTTGTGTTTTGAAATACATCTTTTCCATGGCAGCTGTTGAAAGCCTGCAGGTTCGCACATGTGCATGAAGAGATACGGGGTGGCTTTAGACTGCTCCTTTTGGGGGTGTTAATTGCCTACAGATTTCACATAGTACTAATGAGGGGCCATGTTACACACAGCTAAGCAAATTTATTCTGAAAATACTTCTGATGGAGAATGTCATCCAAGAGATACAGGGCTCTCAAAGTACAGCAGTTGTTTTTGTAGCCACTGCATAAATCCCTTGTGTCTGTCGGGGCGTGTGTCCGCGATGGCACCCTCGCACACGCGTACCAGCCTGAATTCCAGCCATCCGGGAGGCTGCCCTGTGGTCGTCATGATACTCAATTTAATGCACTGTAAAGGAAAGTAGGATGTAAACAGTCTGAGACTCAGGGATGACATAGCAGCAGTCTGGCATTAAAAAGAAGGGGTATAGTCTAAAGGGAAACTGTATCTGAGATGACAGCCACTGTTGCAGCCTTATATATACCAATGTATATGATGAAGAAGAGATGGCTCTCTTGTTCCAATATGCACTAAGCCTTATTTCTGCAGTGTGATGCTGCACTGCTCAGCAGATCCCAAAGGATCTATACAGCATCAAAAGTTTCACGTCTATCCCACGTAAGCTTTTCTGAATTGCTTCCGATCATTAGTTGGAGATTACTTTGGTTCTTCTTGTTCAGGAGAGGACTTGAACGTTGCTGATGAAGTGCTTCACCTTCCCATACTGTGCTCCTGCTGCCCGTGTCTGGAAGCCTTGTCAGTGCGTTTCGCTGCGTAGCTTTGGGCATGTATTTATTTCTGGGTGTTGGGGAGAGCTGTGTTGTGCTGTACATGAAGAGACAGACTCGGTGAGCGCTAAGCATGAATCTGTTGTGCTTTACACTCTGTAGCCACAGCAGTGGCACTGCCTACATCCCTGGTGTCTCTCCAGCTCCTCGCCATCACTGATCAAGAAAGTGGAAAGAAACTATGGTGCTATATTGATAATGTGAGTGGCAAATGCAATCTAGCAGGAAAGCGGGTTACTCCCCAGCTGGAATGCAGACTGGGCTTCAGTTAATCCCTCCTTCAGCCAGAGAAAGGTGGTTTTAATCTATTTATTATGCATTTGGTTGTTTTTTTCTGCACTGATATATCTGCAAATACCATAGCACTGTTAGTCTTTTACAATCCATTTGCCATATCAGCAGATGTACCAGGACCTGAAGCTGCTGTCGGTCACTCAGGTCTAATCCCAAGTAGTGCCATAGGATCTTGTGATTTGCTCTAGGCCTATACAGAGGTAAATGACACTGAAACATGTCATTTTTAACAACCTGCTACTAGCCGCCTTAGGATTTATTTTTTTTTTAAACAGCTGAATTTCTTTTTACGGATTTTTGAGACAAAACTAATTTGATATGATTATTACAGAAGGAAAATTAAAAGGACAAAATCATACAGGAAGCTCATTAAAATGGAAACACTGAAATAACTGGGTAATTGGGCATTGATCTGTCCTCACCCCCTCACTCACTTTATGAGCAGTTTTGTATTAAAAGTAACGTGTCTGCAGGATGATGCTTCAACATCTGTTATTGCTGAAACAAAATGATTTACTTGGTTCTTTCTTCTCTCCACATTCTTCCAACATCTGCATGTGTAGATCTGTCCTGTATGTTAATCATATCTAACGCGGCTCCTTCCCAGGGAGAATGCATCACAGGGTACGGGAGCCTTCCTTCGGTTAGGAGGGGAATGTTTTGGTGTGGGATTTTGTATTGCCATTCACTTGTATCAGATGTGAGGGGACTGGCTGTGAAATAGAATAAGGGGAATGAGGACTCCGAGGGCTGCTAGCACGAAGCCCACGCACAGCTATGTTGCTCTCAAGCGTGCTTATGTGAAACAAAGAAGTTCACAGGCTGTGGCCTGGCTGCTGTCTGAAATGTTAGTGTCACCTTATGGGATTAAAAATACACCAATAATTTTCCTTATTTCCTGTTCTCAGAATGTTTGCAGGCAAATCACCACTTTTTCAAAAAGTATTCCACATTGAAAGTGATCAATAATTGTGTTGGGATTCTGGTTGGTTTTTTTTGCTTTATAGGTTGATCTAGTACATTGATTAGAAATCTGTCTTGCTGAATGTTTGCTATTTCAATAGCTCTGGCTGTGATTATTCTGATAGGAAGCAATATTTTTTTTTTGTTTTCTGTTTTGGATGATTGCTAAAATATATATGGTTGCATCTGCCAATTTTAAGATTAAGTTTCTTTATGAATGTGACTTTATTGCTTCTCCTCAGTATTTGTACTATAAAAATACAACTGCATAAAGATTCATAGCAAGAAAACAAAAAGACTAAACAATAGATTTGAAATAACAGTTGGAAATCTTTTCTGATCTCAAATTATCGTGATGTTAATTGTGTCTTTCAGTCTTCAAACTATGCTCTAGTTGGGAAAGCACATGCTTAAATCCATTCCTATCCAAGAAAATGCTTAAGCTTAATTTTAAGCATGTGCATAAGTTATATTAGTTAAATGACTCATATTTGCTTAAATCCTATCCAGTGTTAGACCGACTAAATATATTAGAATTGCAATATAAATACTGCAGTAAATAAGATAAATACGGGTGTCGAGTTTGCTATGAACTTATCACTGATTTTGACTTGTACAGTCATTTTTATGGTATACAGTTAAAATGAGAAAAGAATGGAAATTTCAACTAATTTTTTAATATGCTGAAATGTATTAAGTTACACAAAAGGATCCATATTATAGTAATCCTGCATATATACAGGAAAAGAGTACCCAGCGTGCATGGCAGATGGTTCCAAAGGAAATCCTCGAGAGCTAGGATTAAAAAGCAATTTTCAGCAAGTTTAAAATGGGGCTCCATATTTGGGTCACAGATATTAACTCTTTCATTGCAAACAAATGAGGGAGAAGTCTTGTTGGATTATTGTGGAAATGTTTCTTAATAAAAGCTGACCAGTACGCACTGTGGAAGAGAGAAATGTCAGTAGATTCTGCTTCTGATCCTGTTCTAACAACAGTGGGAAGTAGAGCTGTGATGTACAGAGACAGCGGGACGTTGCACCTAAGTGGGATTCATCACTTGGCTAACAAACACGGGCAACCCTGTTACAAATAATGGGTATATGCCTTCGATTTTTGTCTGCACACTGAAGGGAGTTTACATAAAGACAAACACAAAAACTGAAGAACAAAATATAAAGAGTAATTTTGTTCTGGGTCTGTAATGTTGGCATTTTCAAGGAAACCCAAGGTATAAAGATGAAGGTACTGAAGTCCCATTTTGTTTCAGATTTCTGAACTCTGTTCCTGCCCCTGCCAGTTTTCATGGGCCTTTGGATCATATTTTTATCATCGTATTTTTATACTGCAGTAGAGATGCATGGATAATCCTGCTCCTCCCTCCTACCCATCACTTCCTATTTTAAACTTTCTGATAAATAATTCTTGATATGTTAGAAATAGCATATTTATACCTGCTTACACTTAGTAAATTGTCCTTAATTACTGGTTATTAAAGGGTAAAGACTTTACACATAGCATTTTTCTGTTCCCTTTGGCTACGGCAAGCGTGTCTGATACACAATAAATAGGAAATTGAACAGCAATACTTTTGTTCAATCTCAGACAGGAATGAACATGGGCTCCAAGTTTTGCTTGGAAGTATGTCTGCACTTACAAATGGAAAGCAAACCCATGTTTTCTCAAACATGTTTTAGGGGCACTCTAGGACTCGATTTATTTTATTTTATTCGAAGGGTTATGTTCAAAGATAACCAGTACCACACAAGCATTGTTCCGGGTTGCAGCTGTTTCTGGTGCTGTTCAGACATCTAGAAATACTATCATCAGTATGATGCACACAAGCGATCGAATGCAGACGAGCTTTGTATTCTAAGAGCAAGAGAAGACACTGGGCTTTCAGTTGGTATAAATAGCGCAACAAGTTGGAGATTATTGGCTTTAACTAACTTATACCAGCTAGTAATCATGTTAGGAATGTAATTCACACTTACATCAGTGCGCCTTTATATACGTCTGGCGGTGTAAAGAACCTCAAGTTTGATATGAACTAACTTTGCTTTCAAAGACTCTTCTATATCCAAAGTAGAAATTTGAGTTAGACCTTAAGCAATGTTTATCACTAAACAGTGAAATATAGCAACTGATACACTTTTATTGTGTTCTCAAAGCTCAGCTGGGTGTATTTGGAGTAGATTTGGAAAGCTTTCTGAGCAGAGGTGCCGGATGATCTGCTAAGTGAATTACAGAAGTAATTGCTGGTTTAAATTTCAGCCTACGGAGAAGTTAATTGCATTGCTCTTTGGCTATTATATTGGCTACATGCTAACAGCAAAGGACAATCTGCTTCTGAAAGGGCATCATAAATGTCCTAGTGGGATAACTAACTGCAGGTATATCTACAAAATGTTAATTAACAATGCTAAATAATAGGTGTTTTCTTCAGGACTGGTCCAAGGGAGATAGCAGAGGTCCTATCTGCTACTCAGAAAAGAAAATTCAGGTGATAGATGAAAGTAATGTTACAAGGCAGCTTTCAGTGTTCAGTTCTTGTAGCAAAGCTAGAAAGCTTGAGTGGACTCAGGATTGGCTTTTAGTTAAAGTTGAATCTGTTCTTCCAGGTCCTTGTTTTCCATCACCTCCTGTGGGATGTTTACCTGTGTGCATCTTGGTGTGAGAAGACCTAGCTTCATGCCATCTTACCAGGTGCTTTTTAGCGTAGCGTAATCTATGTTTCCGATGATTATTCCAGCAAAAGGGAAACATTTAGTCTTTTCAGTTGTAACTGTTGGCTCTTAGCATTCTTGAGGCATCAGGACAAGGAATAAACTCAAGGAAGTGTTTGAAGTGGAACATGGAAGTGGGTTAGTGGATGTTTGCAGAGTATTCCTCCGTAGCATGCGAACAGCATGGAAGAGAGCTTTGAGATAGTCGTTACATTAACAACTTTACAAGTAAATGGTGGGAGTCAGTATTGTAGGCTAATTGGAGGCAAAATTCCACATCTCGGTATTAGAGATGAGTAAGGAGAGAATACGCTATCAGGAACTTGGAAATGAAAGTAACTTCTGTTAATGTGATAAAAGGGAGAAGCAGTAAGGGAATGGAAGAAGACCAACATAGGTGAAGCAATGGATTAGGAAAATATTTTATAGCACAGGTGAACGATGGTAGAACACTGAATCCAAAGAAAAGGGCACTGGATGCTCAAGATGCAGACGGATGAGAATCTGGATGGCAGTGTTAATTGTGTGAATGGATGGCACAGGCTTTGCCTCAGATGTCTTGCAAGAAAGGATGCACAGGCCGTAGATGCAGACAAAGCATGTCCTATGTTATTTTTGAATGCATAATTCTTGGAACCCATGTTCCCAATGTAATTATGTGCCTTCAGAGGGCAATTATGAGTGCCTAAATTAGATACAAAAAATTGAACATCCCAAGCTGTTTTCAACCATTGTGTGTCACCAAGTTATGATACTATTAATACTTGAAAAAAAAAATTCACCCATGACAACAGTTATCTTTGATCTGTGTGTTTGTAAATGTAGTTCAGAATTTCGCCTTAGATTTTTCAAAGCCTTGCGTCTTTCAAAGGGAGGCATAATAGATCAGTTCGTATCCTTCTGTCATTGTTATCTTCCAGGACTTTTGTTTCAAGTGGGTTTTGAAAGTTTCTGTGAAGTACCAGATGATCTAAGACCTGATCCAGATACTTTGGATAGTTAGAGCAATCCATGCTCTTGACTTCAACAAACATGATCAAGTTCTAAATAAAGGAACTTTTATTTAGAAAAAATTTAGTTGAAGTGTTGACTTTAGAGAATTAGTCGATTTCTTTACTCGCTGTAGAGTCAGGTATTCAATACAGCAGGAGTTTCTTGTATGGAGTCAATTGTCTCACGAGTCAAAAGCAGTTTTTTATCGGGGCAAAACGCAATGGAAGGGGAGTAAGCTCACACAGATCACCAAAACAGTAGACGGACAAGTGGAAAACAGAAGCCTGGATTCTCCTGTTAGGGGCCAAATGCGAGTCATCCAGAAACTACACCAAGGTGTAACTGAAGCAGCGTGTGACACGCTGTTGAAGTGTGTTAACAAGAATACTGTAAAAGGGAAGATTCTCAGATGTTGTTTGGCTGCGAGAGCTGTCAGAATATTCTACTGCGGTTGTGCATTGTCTGTTTCAGTTAAAACAGTAGCTCTCAGGGAAGTAGTTCCTCGTTTTCTGCAGCCTTCTTGGAGATGACCTTTGACGGCGAAGGTCAGTACTGCAAGTAGGGTGCTGTTCTAGAAGTTACTCCCTTTGCTTCTTCCTGCAGAAGTGTACTTGGACATTTTGAGATGAGACTGCACCACTATGGCAGTGGGAATGGAAAGCCAAATAACCATCCGGGCCTAACACTTCTTAAATTTTACTGGGGAGCTGCCGGGCTGTCCTAATGTTGATAAATGCTTTTTCCAAAGCAACGTTCTGCTTTCTGACAAATATGTAAATCTCTGAAATTATTATTTCATTGTACAGAGGTCTGAATACTGGAAACTACGGCTTTTTGGTTAAATGCTTTCTTACCTTCAGAAACTCTTAGCAGGAAAGATTGAAGGTTCGGATCCACTTAGTGCTTTGGAATTTCTCTCTACTTCTTTTTGTAGTCAATATTTATTAAAAAGTGTTTTTTGAGTAGATCCCTGAAAGCAATAACCTATTCATATCAAGGACACAAATTCATGTTTAATGTAACTAGTTAGACAAAAGTGAAAGCTTACATGCTGATAAATTGTGCTATACATGGGCTTCTCTGCATTCTTTATTGATGGTACTTTAAGTAGTAAGTTTGAGGAGAAGCAGATAATGAAAATTGATTCTTCTCTGCAGGTCTCTCTTGCTTACTGTTGGACTTTGACAGACCTAATCTGTGAAGATAATTAAAGTTCCTTTGCTCTGAATGCGGTAAGTGATTTTTA
This sequence comes from Charadrius vociferus, assembly GCF_000708025.1. Taxonomy (NCBI): domain Eukaryota; kingdom Metazoa; phylum Chordata; class Aves; order Charadriiformes; family Charadriidae; genus Charadrius; species Charadrius vociferus. The sequence continues at coordinate 1,167,006 of NW_009647692.1, forward strand.
TTTTTTTTTTTTGTCTTGTGGAAATTGTTAGCAGCCTATTTGCCTCATGTAGGGGAAAAAGGTGAAAATGCCAAATAACAAACAAATGGCCGAAGTGAAGTCAGTGCAGATTTGTTATATGACCATACATGTTTGTAGGAGATATTTCTAAACAGCATTTTGCATTCAGGAACACCCCGGCTCCATTTCAGCCATGCTGATAAATGCAGTAGCAGAACCCTAATTGCAAATTGGCAGTAAAGATACCAAAGGAAACAATATTTTCATACTTCTCTCAGGACTTACAGGTAGATCAGTAACCTCAGCGTGGTGGAGGGAATCTGCTGTTGCTGTGTGTATTGGATTTGGTTGAGAATAAACACCTGAAGCATCAGTATAGTATCTTAACCAGAATATCATGTAGAGAAGTCAGAGGGGTGATGAAACTTGTGAATGAAAGATTTTTTCCCATCGGTAATGACACAGGGTGGTGGCCCTGGATGTTGTTTAGCATAACAGTTGTTTGAATTTCAGGTGCCATGACAGCGTAGCAGGAGACTTAAAATGCATCTTTATTGTTTAATAAACTTCTCACAGGAGCAGACTTACCTGCTTTAAACCCTGTGAATGCAGAAGCGTGGCTTCTGGAGCATCTGGGGTAATTCCCCCCATGGGATGTGGAATCCAGCGGTTGTATCTGGTAGGCTACTGCAGGGAGGCAGAATGCGGGTAGGAGGCTGGAAACAGAATGCCATGGATTTCACCTTGTTTCAGCATCCCTTTAGTATCCTTAGGACACAGCTCTCTGATTCTATAGTTAATAGTTATGCGTGTTGCTAATGACACATTTCTTATTTCTACGAGAGTGTCTTTAAAACAGTTTATATTCTTCCACCAATGAAAACATGCAAAGAGCTCTTCATACCCCCAATTTTTCCCCAAAGCTTTGGGAACAATTTTGTGGCTTGTAGAACAAAGTTAGAACAAATTACATAGCCAACATCTGCACCTGGCTCACTTATTAAGCGAATATTTGGCATAGATGCTAAACCACCTTCTGCCAAGAGAGCCTTGCCGATACAGTTGTTGAGGGATGAAGATGTGATAACGTCTTTTCCTTTTTGTTTCACCAGAGCTATTTTCTTGATTTGTCAAAGTCAAAATTTAGTTGGGAAGGAAAATATCCTTTTGCTTTTAAATACCAGAGGTTAATTAATGGTTAATCAAACCTTTTCTAACCAGCCATGTTATGATGATGGTGTATCACTTTAGTTCCAATGGCAGACACATCACATATGGGTTGCCATTTTGATGGCTTTGAACGGTAATCTGACCCATAAAAACTGAAGCATAATATGCAAACTGATTTTTTTTTTTCTGGCCTGCCCTATTCTCGATGCCATCTGTGTTAGGATGGAAATGAGCTTGCTCAAAATGTGGTCTGCCAGTTTTAAGCAGAGTGGTAGTGCCAATTGCAGATGGATTTAAAAGAATAGCCTCATGTGAACAAGAAGAGAAGGAAGCTTCTCCTGAGAGCAGGAAGTTTCACTTGAAAGCATATTATGTCTGTTAAATCCTGTAGCCTGTGGAACATCCAGCAGACCTTTCTGTGAATTCTTCACATGGATTAAGTAAACGAAACTTACTTTCTAAAAATCATGAAAAAAACCTTCAACTTCCAAACGCTGTTCTCCCTCCAAGCACTGCCTTCTATTGCTGCCATCCATAATGGAATACAGCGCAGGAAGTGAACAGGATCTGAGCCTGTCGAGTATTTGCAGTGTATCCATTCAGCAAAACCAACCACAGTAAAATATTTGCTAAATTTTGTAGGTATTTTTAATCTGCTGTATGAATCCTATTGAAGTCATAGCATTTAGAGCCCTGGGCTGCCATTTCTGAATTCCTGTCTTTGACAATTAACAAAAATTGATGTTGGAGGTGAAGGTGAGCACCTATGTGCTTCTGGTGCATCTCAGCTCAAAAATTAAGATGTTTAAGCACCTAATTTTCACCATAGTCAATGAGATCTGAATTTTCTTCCACTCAATTTGAGCGAGCCTGTGCTCTGAAGTTAGAAATTCAACAACCTCGTCTTATGTGTAACCACAAGTGTCTTGGTACTATTTATAATCCAAAGAAACACATTAAATGATTTTTCACTGGTTAGGAATATGGTCTACAGAAATCTCTGATTATTTTTTTTTAATCTCTTTAAATCGATTACATTGTTTGAACAACCATTTGCTTTTGCAGTGAGGAAGCATGGAAAAGAAGGCACTCATCGATGAATTTCATGTTCGTGACACACTTGAACATCCCTCTCAAGTCCTTTTTAAGCCTTTTATTTCCAGGCTAAATAAACACCAATTTCAGCAATGTCTCATCTACTCTCTTTAATTACTGCTGTTGAGAGAAAGTTTCTGCCGATGCAAATGTGCTATTTTGTCATGTCACATCAAATTGCATCAGCCTTATATTTAGGAACAAAAAGAGGGGGAGGCAGAGACAGGATGTGGCTACAAATGGAACCAAAGGGTTTTCTTAAATATAGGCTGAAAATACACAATTGAGGCAGTGATGCTTTTTCAAGCAAAAATCCATGAAAGGGAAAATCAAGTCTGTGACGACAAAAATGAAAAGCAGGGCTGGGGGTGTGCGAGGAGGGAGTTCTAGGTGGAGGCGTGGGCTGGTGCCAGGGAAAAGATGAACTCCTCATTTACGCAGACACCCTTTGCATTGTCAGATTGCTGTGAAGTGGTTTTAGAATACGTTAGACCACATACGTCTCCTCTTGTTCCTTCTGTGCTGGCCAAACAAGTTACTAGCCATGCGTCCCTCCGGCTTGTTGCAGGGCACGGCGCCTGCCCTTTCCTTTGTGACCATCTCTCCCTCGGGTCTCAAACCTGACCTCTTTGCTTCCCAACTCGACTTATTTTGATTGAAAAAATTTTTAATGACTGATCTTTGCTAACTTGGATGTCTCAGCTTAACCCAGTCACTTGCAGGAGTTGTCCTAAATACCATACTGCTTTATTCTCATTGACCTATCTGTTACTGTGTGCTGCCTTGAGAGAGGGATTGTTCATTTTATTTTTTCTTCTCAAAACATTATCAAATTCCTAAGCCACAAATCAGTATGGTGCAAAGTGGCTCAGCTTTATTCCATTCTTTGTGCCTGTTTACATGATGGTTGAATTTGCTAATGTTGGAAGCATTTCTTCTGGCTCCTGGGTCGACCTGCACAATTCTGAGTGTTTTCTGTGTAAGTTCCATAAGCAGAAATCGGGTGGTTTGCTCTCTCTTGGTTTTGCATGCGTTTTGTAGGGTTGTACTTTACTAGATGAGATTTTGGGTTTGTTTGGTTTGTTGGTTTGTTTGGTTTTTTTTCTAGTGAGGTAACCAAACAAATTAAGCAGGAAGACTGCTACAGTCACAAAACGGAAGCCCAGTCCTTCAGGTTGCCAGCAAACATCAGTTTTTCTGGTTCAATAGAAACGTGCAGATTTACACCAGCCAAGAATTTGGACTGGTGACTTTATGTCTCCTTCAGTGGCATTTGCTTGGAGAAACTGTGGTAAAAAATGAAGTCCTCCAAATTGAGTTCCAGGACAGGTACAATAGCAGTGTTCCGGATTCTTATGTTGGACAAAAATTCATTTATG
>NW_009647692.1:1170703-1183652 GCF_000708025.1 Charadrius vociferus
CTCAGCTCACCAGACTGAACTAAATAGATTGTGGTAAATAGGCATAGAGAAAATTTGTAGTAGCTGTCCAAAGAAATGTAGGAGACTTCAAATAATCCATCACACTAAATTTACTTTAAAATGTAGTGTCTCCTCCCAAATAATATTTAATAAAATTGTTCTTCAGGAAAGTCAGTTTGGGTCTTCAGAAAACGTTAGCAGCTTCCCCATGGAAAACACTTTTTGCCCTCCCAGAACTGGGCAGAAAAAGATCTATTGAAATCAAATGCATAAATTATGCATGTAATACAGCTTGCTTTGAAATGATGAGTCTGATCAGAGCCTGATGGCAATTAAACTGAGTTCTGAAAGATCAGCTGTGTTTGAGAATCGTCACAACTCTCCATGCGGATGTGATCTGTAGGCGTGCTAGCAGCACCTGCTTATCAAATTAGAAAAATACTATTCATTTCTTACAGCTAAGCACTTGGATGCTCTCCTCAGCAGTAATTGGTGATGATAGAGGTAATATTTTTCATTCTTGTCGCCAATGCTAATAAAAATGCAGTAGAAGCGGGTATATTTACAGCATTATGACAGGTGTAAGTCAAGTAGTATTTCAGACTGAAGCTAGACAGGCAAAGGCACCCAGCTCGTCGTGGTTAGATACGAACAGTCCTTCAGGACTGGAAAACATTAAATATAGTGATGCTGTAATCTAAACTCTTAACTTCTGTATAACACGAAAATAACAACCCATGGTGCTAAATCCATATACGCAATGAAAGATTTACCGCAGGCTCTATACACCGCGCTGCAGCGAGCGGTGGGCGGCACTCGAGGCGCAGCCCACAGATGGGAAGAGGCATCCTACTGGCAGCTTCTAGCCCGAGGAGTGCGGGGCTTGTGTCTGGCTTGGCTGCAGTATTTGATAGTCTGTCTTCTATGACTTTCGTTTGATAAATGCATCCCCTGTCTGTGGCATCCGACTAGACCGTAAATGGAAGCATAACGGTCTGGGTGCGCTCCCTCCAGGAGCGGAGGGAGGAGGTGAGAGAGTCCCGTAGAGATTCTGGTGATACTTAAAGCATTAATTTGCACAGAATTTCTTATTTTTCATTTTCAGTGTAATCCAATTCCCAAGACTCAAGACAATCACATCTGATCTTTTCCTCCAATGACTTTTTTAGTACAGGAGAATTAAAGTGCTTCAGTAAAATGTGTGTATTTTCATAGTTTAGAATGCATTTCTGTTGTACTTTTTCAGAGCAAATCACAGAAATATTAAATGACGGAGAAAGACGTTTGTTTTTATAGTTGGGGTTTGTTTGTTTTGAACTGAATAAGTCTGAAAATACTAGATAAAAACTGCAGATCAAATGAAAAGACTCTGTAAGCATTCTCCAGATTCTTCATCAAAAAAACACCCAACTGACAACACTACAACAAGAAATTTTCTTAATTAATGTCTTCAGTTAAACGAAAAGCATTGTGGATCCCTTAAATATATTATTAAATCTGTATTGTTTAGATAATAGGACGGGGAGAGACACTTGTGCTGAGTGCTGTGTCAAATTCGTCAGGGCATGTTTTAATTCTAGCTCACTTGCTGGATTTCACAGCTATTTGTCTGGGTATTGGGGTAATTTGGAGGGTTGAGTGAAGCCAGATGACTGTAATGAACTCATTTTGTGTCTTTGACTCATTCTGGCAAAAAAAAAAAGAGCTATTTATGGGGTATCTTGTATTGTTAAGACTTCTGCTCCTCCTGTCTCTCAAACTTTCTCCGGGCCACTGTCTTTGCACCATCACCAATAATTACATCAAATTAATTCAGCATAATTGAGCTAATTATTAGCACTGGAGGTTAACAACATGGCTTCAACTGAACCAAAGCTTTTATCCCCCTTTTCCTGAGGTTTCACAAAATGTAAACAGATCTGAATCATGGATGAAACCTGAGGCAGCTCCATTTCCATCAAGTGCTTTTGCCAGTCAGAACAACTCTCCTGCCACGTTCATTCTCTCAGACGGGTGTTGATAAATGTGCTGTCTGCTGCAAAGGGAGAAGAATACTGTGGCATTCTGTATCAACGTTCAAGTGCTTTAGAAAAAAGGAAATATTTTAATCACCCCAGAGCCATTCAGTCAAAACCAGAAAGCTAGAATAATCATTAATGAAAATTCAGATATACAGAGGATCTTGAACCTGGTTTAGCTGACATACATAAAAAAGAATTTAGACATAGGTTCCAAAGATTTGGAGGATAGCTTTTTGAATTAGGGATGCTGTTGTGAATTGCTGTGTAAGGTATAATCAATCACATGATTCCTTGTACAAGGTGGTAGTTTGGGAATCGGAAAATCTGGTTGCTATTCCCAGCTCTGCTATTGACTCATTGTGTGACTTTGCACGAGCCACTTAATTCTATGGAAGCCAGTTTCTTTTCTCAGATATTTTCCATCTTAGAGACGAGAGAGTTGTCTCTTTCTGCTTGTGCATCCATGGTCCGGGCGTAGGGCAATGGGCTATTTGAATCACTGGTGTCTCGGTGTATCGCAGTGGATCTCTGCGCTGGGACACCAAGAACTCTGCTTTGCCAAGGGTAAAAGCAAGCTTTTATCTTTAGTGCCAAGGGCTGAAATTGTGAGATCCAACTCCTACTTTCCGCAAAGTGCAGCATGTTTGTTTTAATCTCTTGTTGCAAGAGCTCTGAGCTGGACACACAGATCAAGAGTTTTGGCTTGAACTTAACTCTATAGACAATAAAACATATACTTTTTTCCCCCCTAACTTCATCTCAGCCAGAGCTATGAATTAGTTACTCAGTATAGTTGGTGTGTTGTGTGTAATCGATTAAAAGGCAGCTCTGTACCTCAGAAAACAAATGTCCTGCTGAGTTCTATAGAGTGTTTTTCTTGTATATCATTCTGACTCAATGACAAAAATATCCAAAAGGCAGCGGGGAAGTGAAAATTTGAAGAAATCATGTCCCAGTTGTAAGATTATTTTTTTTTTTACCTGGCCAACAGGATGTCCACGATCTCTTTTTGTTCTGCTCTTGATGTGTTATGTGGAAGACTAAGAATATTATTTGATTTCTTTCCTTGTGCCTTTTGGGGAAAGTAGGGCTAAAGATACTTGGTTTGCGTTTATATTTGATTTGAGTTCTGTGAGTTCTGTATTTGGTGAGAATTGTTTAATAATGGATGAATTTGCTGGGACACACTGCAGAAAACTATTAGGATTTACAAAACTGTCCTCTTCCTGCATACAGCTTCTATTTTCCTTTTGGAAGCCCATATTAAATCAGAATAGGAGAGAAACAACAAGGACTGAGTTAAAATGTGTGACAACGCATTTAGTCCTGTGCTTAAGCAACATGTAGGCCTGCAATTTAAATACATTACACGAGGTAACATCTGCCATCACTATGTCAGCTGGAGTTTTAATGACTTCCCTCTTTTAATTGGATCAAATCATGAAGCACTGGAATCAATTGTTAAGTAGCCCTTTCTGGAGCCAGGTACCGATTTCCTGGATGATGGGGTTCCTTCAACATTTTCTTTCAACATCAAAGATTCTTTTAATCTCTTATGACTCTCTAAAATAACAGTATCTTGTAATACATGGGGAGAATGTTCCCTAAGGCCTATCGCTCTTTCACCACCCCAAGCATGGCGAACGCGCGTCTCCTGCCGCAGCTGGCTTGTGAGGAGCTCTCTCTTGTGGCATCCCACTGCAGAGGTATTTCAGGGATAAGGGCCCTTTCTCAAAACCCGCTTGCTGGACCAAGAGCTCTTTCTTTGCGATAAGCTTGCTGCTAGCCAGAATGTCCCTTTGTTTTTCTTATGAAACAGACTGTCTTTGAGCTCGGCTGGGCCATGGAGAGACAGTGAAGTTTTTGGGAAAACTTGAGGTACGGCTTTAAGACCTCAGAAATGTTCCTAAGATATGGCGGGCGTCTGCCCACATGATTAGCTGTTGGTATGGTAACAATCCCTGATTAGTGAACTGTACAAGTTAAAATCCCCCGTAAGAGGCTAAAGACTGCCAGACTTAAATGTTCTGTAATACTCCTGCTTATAAACATTTCTCCCGTGAACAGCCTTGTATTTCGCTCAAGATGTGGTGGGCCAAATTCATCCGTGGTATAATTCCACCACAGACAGGGTTAGTGCCAGGGAAGGGTTTGGCTCACATTATTACTTGGATTGAGAGCAAAGGATTGGAAGATGCCAAATTTCAGCAGGTGTGGATTTGAAATAATGAGGCAGCAAGTTGCTCTTGATGCTGCTGTAAAGGATAATGTAAATTGGGGAGGACGATTACAGGGTGAACTGTAGATACCAGGGCACTGTACAAGCACCGTCGTCATTAGTCAAGGGATTATGTGTGTATAGTTAGGACTGGAAAGGAGGCGCTGCGGTACATCGGTAAAATGAAGGGTCATAATGGAAAGCCCTGTTATACTGCAGGTTTTATTTCCTTGGAGGCTGGATATGATGATTGCACTAAAGGAATGTTGAGGTATATGTTAGGCATTCTTGGTTTGAAAACAAACAAACAAAACAAAACCCAACAGTTTTTTACTAATCCTCAGTCAACAGTGTGGGTCACAGTGGCTTCTCTCGCTTTTTTAAATTCTGACTCTTTGCCTTCCCATGGCTTTGTTCTCCTATTGAACTTTTGTACTTTTACTTTCCCAAGTAGAGCCCTTTCTGCACTAAGTGCCGGCTGCTTGTTTGAATTAGGTGCTTTTACCCTCTTGCCTTTAAAATAAAAAATAATAAAGTTGGATTGAATGAGCAAAATGGGCCTATCTTAAACCATAAAAGTAAAATAAACTTTAACCAGTGTCAGTCCTTCCTGAATTAAGAACTATGACAAAACCTTATGTAAGACCTACTATTATTTCCATGCTTATATGATCCATAGTTCATAGAATTAAAGTTTTCATTAATCAAAAACAGCATGTTTGCACCCTTCTAAATAACTTTCCTACCTTGTGCTGCCAACTGGGTATCCATCCTGTAACAAGATTTGTGGTCGCTTGTATTGTGCCCAATTGGAATTTTTTGAAAAATCTGAAGATTCCAAAAATATTAGAAGGTGATCTAAGCCCAGCCAGAAAGTTGTTATAGTGTCATAAAGTAGTTGGGAGACCCATGATTGCTAAACTGGAACTAAGCACTGGAACACTTCAAAATACAGTATGTACAAGAAATGAAGGAATGAAAAGGCAGTATTGTTTTATAGCTGATGGCACCAAGATATAACTCAATTCATATTCCGGCATGAGTCTCAGAGGTAAATACTTACTGATTTAGCCACTGAGAGCAAAATTTGTGTTGACAGCAGTTGAACTGAGCAGTTCACAGTTGGGAAGACAAAGTTCTTTTGAGACTGTGCCTTTCAGAATTTTCTTTAAGACAGGAGAAGTCGTTGTCAGGAGAAGAGAGTAAGCAGAGAAGTTTGAAATGCACCTAAACCAGGAGATTCCTATCCTCCTGTTGCTGCCTGAACTTGACATTTACTGAGCATGCTCCGAAGAATATTACTCTAATTAGTCTGAGCATGCTTATAAATTATTCAGAGCAGGGAAATCTGGCCTCAGTTTGGGCAGCATCTTTCCTCACTGGTGTTAGATTGCAAAAGTCTCAATGTTTTGATTGCTGTGTTTGATGTATTGCATGTCTCTGCTTCATGATACCAAAGAAGAGTGTAAGGTAAAACATTTGCCCTGTGGCTTTAGTTAATTTATATAAGCGGTCTTCATCATGACAAGAATTTAATGTCTTTTTATGGCCAAACCCCAGAGCTTTTGTGCTCTTTTTTTTTTTTAATAATCCTGTTGATTTACGTCTATATGCAGTTTTCCTTTACCATACAGATCTTTTTTTACTCAGACCCTAAGAAAAACACATTATAGGTCTGACTTGTAGTTGCCCCAAAGTTGCTTTACACCATATCAGCAGTAAAGGGCTCACAGAGTGAGTGCAAATACAAAATATAATCTACGCTTGATCTGTAAGGAACCTCTTCTTCTCAGAGCCTGGAAGCAGGGACTGCCTGTGTGCCGGGCGCGCTGGGCTGCCGCGGGCGCGCGGGTCTCTGTTCAGCACCTTCCTGTGCTTTTGGGGTTTGAGCCCAGAAGGACACCTAGATTATACAGTTTGACTCTGTGCAGCGTGGTGTTAAACTTGACCCGGGAAACTGTGCGTTAACTCAGACAACTTGTGTCACACCAGCGCATCTGTGCCTTCCAAGCCGCAGGCTGCGCGCTGCTGGCCGGGACAGTGCCGCCGTCTGAAGCTCTTTCCTTCTTGTCTCTTACAATGGACTTTCAGTAGCAGGTTGAGCGCTGGATGAATTGCTATGAGAGTGGCAGCCTGTGTATTTTTTTTGTTGTTTTTTTTTTTTTTTAAGTGGATATACAAAATAAAATGAAGCTCTGTTCCACTTTCAGAAGTTGCTTTTTTCCTTTTATTCATGGTTTCCTTGTTTATACATTTAGGGATCACTCTATCAAAATCTTTTTTTGCACAGCAGCTCCCTGCGAGCTGATGTTCAGTTTGATTGTCTAGTTCTTTTTTCAGAACGATTCCTTCTAGGGTAGGTAGGGTAGGTTATACCTACACCTATTTTGTGGGTATAACCTGCACTCCAAGTTGTTTGTATAGTGTTCGGGTGTGTTAAAGCACAATTTTGGACCTGCCTTATCCAGAAATCTACCCCGTTCCCTCTGATTGCCCTGTTGTCACTATGTGCAGCTCTAGCAACCTGTCCTCCTCAAGTTTTGCCAATTATAATTTAATATTTGCAGGGAGGCAACTGCTGATAGTGTTGAATTGCATTAGGCCTGACACCGCTGCTGTGGAACTGCATGAAGGATGTCCAACCCATGGTGAGTCCTTGTCGACAAACAGATCTTTGAGATCTGTCGCTTAGGCAGTTCTTAATCCCCTGTATGCTCTACTAATAGTAAAGTAATAGTAAATTACTTTACTATTACTATTTACTATTTTATAAAGTACAGCGGACTTTACACTGCGGGGCTGTGCCCCAAAACGTGCTGCTGTTGCGCTGTCATTTCACTGCTTCTCTGCCTCGTGCATCAAGCAAAGCACAAAGCAGAGAAGAAGAGAAATGGAAGTGAACAGAACAAGACCGGCTATCGTCATTCGTGCAGATATACAGATCATATTTAGAAAGGACAGAATCCACAACAATGACAGGCCGCAGCTCGTCAGAAGGGATCACATCAAAACAGCAGATCTTAATAAAAGCCCAGCATGCCGGAGAGATGTGTTTATTAGAAAGTGACTTCAGCATTGTACGTGCTCAGCCGTACGCAGAAGGGGTATGTCTGCAGGGCAGGCCATTGCCCAGGGCTGCAAAATATTCCGTGGCTCCCTGAGTGGATGTGACTGGGTAGGGAGGGACATTTGCTGGTTGGCCGCGGGCAGCGGGACCCAGCGAGCTGGCCTCGAACACAGCGCTCGAGTCCCTCTCCTGTGACCTACTAGGGAATAAAACACATCGCAGTGTAATAACCGGAGAAGGCAGATCGTTCCCAGACGCTGGTAAGGTCTGCCGCTCCGCTGCTATGAGTTGTGAGCGTATTTAAGAAGTTAGAGCCCAGAGTCGTCGGCCTTTCCTGTATTTACCAGCTGGCACCCTGGGAAACCGGGGGGGAGGACTGATGTAGCCGAATACTAAGGTAAAAGAGTAAGGAATCCTTCCGAGTACCAGCAGTCCGCTTGGGTGTCTTTCTGGACTGATGTCAAAACATGAACCAAGATGTTTTGTGATTAAAGAGGTTTCAAGAGGCTTCCAATTTCATTCTTAATTTGGCAGTTTGATTATTACTTTCCTGTGCAGAAAATGTTGCCATCTCATTTTGCACAAATACCGCTTTTGGAATCGGTACTCAGACTAATAAAAGCAGGTCCAGTGAAGGTATGAGTCAGGTTACAGAACCTGGCTATGAATTTTTAATACTAAGTTCACTAGTGATTTTTTTTCTTGTGGAGTCTGTTATTAGACACTTCAAGGAGGACAAATAATTTTGGCGCCTGAGATAAAATAACTGTGTAAGATATTCCAAGTTCAACACCAAATTGCCAAGATACCTAAAATCTAACATAGGTTTGAAAAAATAGTCCATTTCCCTGCTTTTATGAGTACTAATACTGCTGGGAGTGTTCTGAAGCATCTTCCTAATTAAAGCTAAACTAATGCTACTCAATAGATTCTTTGCATTTTTTTTCTTTGATTATTCTTTTTCTTACAGGGTTTGTTTGCTTAATCCTGATTTGCAAAACTCACTTTGTACTTCCCAGTGATTTTTATGACTGAGTGCAAACACTGCCTGGTAACACCTAGGGGGACAGTCTGGGTTTTGGTTTGGGGGGTTTTTTTGAGGAATTTATTCTTGAACGTGCGGTGTGGTCAACTCACACCACAGGCAATCGGGAGCAGGAGCCTGGAGCCAGCTGCAAACGCTGGTACCAGCCTTTGGATCCCACAGGTACCTTCGGTGGCGCACAGCGAACAGTAAAAAATAGTATCGAACGGTTCTATCTCTCCATTTCTAGTTTCTTTTCCCTCCGGCTTCTGTTTCACGTGGATGCCAATGGTCAATGGCAGTGCCTTCCCCAGCAGAGAACCTGCTTGTAAAGGTGAGTTTATCATGGAAGGTGGTTCGGTGGTCGGGATGCCGCGGCCATCGGGGACAGCCCGGCTCCGTTCTGCCAAATGCTGCTTCGGGTGGTGTTCAACGCCTGAGGATCCTCGCTGCCCCGTGGAAGTGAGTGTGCGTCTCGCCCGACTGCGGCGAGCTGGCGAGGCGGTGCTCCGGGCTAGCGCTGCGTCAGCTGAGTGGGCAAATTACGCGAGTGAAGTCCAGGCCTGTCTTGGCTCCTCGGTGTTTAAAATGGACGTAATACCACTGTGCTACTTTACTAGGGTACTGTAAAATCAGTGCTTTAAAGATCGTGAAGTTTGACTAGGATAGGGAATCATAAATTCTGGAGTTAGACTTCTAGAAGTGTAATAATTTGAGTAATAAGAAAACACATCTCCATCCTGTGTACTGGGGGAAGGGAGAGCCCACCTGTGAACAGCAACAGCTCAGGTAACTCTTCCAGTCCGCTAATTGACACTCCCAGTCTCTGAAGCCCAGCTTTGGTGGCCGTTTAACTAGTCCAGAGGGATTGAGACCCTAACTGTTGAACCATAGGGATTTGCTTGAAAAACAGTCACAATAGCAGACGCCCCCTCCGAGCGCGGTGGCACAGTGCGCATCAGTGGCATCGTGGCTTCGGCCATACACTGCGTCAATTGACGAGCTCGCTAAAGCAGAGTGCAGGATTAATTGGCTTTGGTCAGCCTTTGCTTCGCTATCTGAATATCATTATCAGGAATGTAAATGATTATGCAATGCAGAGAAATGCCACAATAGTCTCAGTGTCTCCGTTTTATACTTGTCTCTTTTTAAACAGGGCTTTATCTAAATGCAAATGTGATTTCAGCCTTCTGATTAGGACATTATACAGTCATCCATTCCAGAAAAGCACAATTAGCGGATTATTTTATTTCTGACTCAACAGTTCTTGGTTGAGATAGTTTGTTTGTTGTGCTATGCGTGATATTTAAGTTATCGAAGATTTACATTATTTGTCGGGATTATAGCCAAATTTTGTGAGGTCGAGGTTTTCTTCTTGGCAGATAAAAATGGTAACATTTGTGGGATTTGAGGGGGGATGTTTTTTGAACAAAAGGCACTAGTGCAGATTCTTACTATGCTTCATTGTCCTTTTTGTGCCAAGTAAGGGGCAAATTACAGTAGTAACTGTGCAAATTCTCCAGTGCAGAGTTCAACCTTACCGGTTTTCAGGATCTATTCAGCGTTGCGCCCCAGTGTCTTAGAACTTAACAGTGGTCAGGTCTTAAGATTATTTCTCATTAAACAACCATTTTACTAAAATAACCACGTGCTGTGGTAGATTTCCAGTAGAAACGTCACTGGAAATGATACTGCAAACACTGAAGTTACATGCTCAGAAAAACACAGATCTTTGGTGATAAACTTCCCTGTGAAGCTTATCCATGTCACAGAACTTGAAACGGTTTTGCAGCTGTGAATCTGTCAGAACTCCGGATATTTTTTTTGTTTTTTCAGCATGGGAGCCTTGGACAGTGTATGTTTGATAACGAGACCGGATCAAAACTTCAGTCTTCAAATCTATCAGATAGTCCAGTATTTGTGGGAAGGTGGAGGAATTTTTTTTTTTTTCCCAAATTCATCAGTGTAAATGTATTTGTCACATGATTTGGATTCAGCAGCTCATCATTTTCCTATGAAAAATTACTGTGGTGGAAAATTCCTAATTAGCTATAGTGAAACAACTTTTTCAATTCCATTGATCAGTTTAATCCTTCCATATTCATATGTTTATGTGACTGGTTTCTTGCTCTCTTCCCCATAGCTTATTTTCTCTATGCTGAAACAAGCTGTCCTGTACATTCCCAACACATGAGGGATCGTTGCTTTTGTGTCGGGAAATCTATTGCATCACTTAGGTTTAATTAGAGCACAATGACATACGATGAGTTTACACATCAAAGCCTAGAAACAACTCAACAAAATGGCTCTAGTCCCAAGGTATATTTTGGGATCTGTATTGAATTGGGATGTTTCACTGTATTTAGTGGGAATATGTGAAATACAGGGTCAGTGTCAGTGGAACTCTACCATTCTTACCAGCTAAGATTCTAGCCCAAAAAACCTGTGTGTAAAGTTTAATTGAGGTTCAGATCAACTTGAATCCGACTGCACATTCTAGATTTCTGTACTGGATGATAAAAACCATATTCATAGAATGGTTTAGGTTGGAAGGGACCTTAAAGATCATCTGGTTCCAGTCCCCTGCCCTGGGCAGGGACACCTCGCATAGGTTCTGTGTGAGTAACAAGTTGACTCCTGTGCCCAGTTCTAATTTGCAGCAAGTTCAGAGAGTTGAGTATAGACCCAGGACATATTTTAATGTGCCACGTAGTGGAGCGAGGGGTTAGCTTACACCTGGGTGCACAGATGGTCTTTATATTCTGCTCACCTGTAGCACTACTTATGTGTCGGTAAGTCAGGCGGTGACTCAGTGCCCTACCGCTTACTTAAATGAACCTCTTCACATACATGCTAAAGACATGAGATGGGCTTATTGTTTCAAGAAGTAGGATTTATTACTGTAGCAATTTTTTCCTTCCATAAATGCTTTTCATTAAATAAGGGAATTTTGATGTTTCACAGACACTTTTTTTTTTTTTTTTAAGGAAAGCTGGATTTGAGATATAGTATCCAGATCCCCACTTTGTGTACGCTCAGGGTAATGGAATGGGTCCATTTTGTCTTATTGTTACTAACCTACATTTGTGCATGTTACATGAAAGATAAAAAGACCTTCTCTTCTGTAGGGAGAATGCAAAAATGATAATGGCAAAAGCAATTTAAGCTGGGGTTTTTATAGAGTTCATCCCTTATTTTCAAATATTCACTTTTCCTGTGGTTATTGGACTGCTTTAGTATTTTCAGACATTGTACTCGGAGGGAACTAGACTATTTTAAGAACAAAAGTGCCATATATTTGGTGTAGCATTTAGTGTAAGCGTATAGTAATGATGCATGCCCGGCCTTCGCATGAGTCCAGTGCGGCAGCATGTCTCAAGCGTTCACCTTCAAGACACAGTCGATTCCCTGAGGACCCGTTCTGTCACGCGGGGAAAGCCTTCCTCCGCTGCTGACTGTGCTGGCATTGCTCCCGTGTCCAGGCACCTGTGGGGCACAGCGAAGAAGTCAGATGGCTTCGCATAGTCTGTGTGTAAATTGCCCAACTCAATGTGTAGCCGTTTGGGTTCTAGGCTAAAATCTAGCTGTACTAAAGCTTGAATTTCAGAGTTGGAGAATATATTCAACTGGCAGTGAAGGAAGGAAAAAAGGTAAACATTGGTTGGAGCCAAAGGTATCCCATGTGAGGCTGGTCTGGTCAGTTAATTTCTGTGCCTCGTTTCCTATTGATGAGAGCAGTGTCCGGTCTCAGAGTGGTGTTCTCGTGTCCATATCCCACACCGGGAGACACTTGGGGTGCAGTAATGGGGGATTCAGAGGTACGCAAAGCTAGACAGATATCTGTGGGTGCAACACCTCTAAACAGTAATTCTCACCTTCAGTAATTTTTTATAACAGACCCTAGAAGGAGCTTTATTCTTTAGAAGAGTGCCGTGATTAATCAGGCTTTAAATGACTGACAGATAAAGCACCTTGACAGTCAGTGGGCCATTAACATGGTGGGGCTTTTTATTTCTGGCATGCATTGAAGCTGTTTTCTGGTTTTTGTTTTCCTTCTTTTTATAACTGTACATGTTAAGGCAGTTCTCGTTCAAATGTATTGGTAAAACTGTATTGGAAATACAGTGTCAGATACACAAAGGACATCCAAACTTTATTGAAAAGGTCTTGCTTCCCTTATGTAATTTAATATGGTAAAAAATTCAAGGCTATCAAACAAAGGCAGCATGTATGTTACTGTATTCTTTAACTTCTTGTTATGAAAGAAAAGTAAATCTAGGTATTGATCAAAAAATAAATCCCTTGCATCCTAATTCCTCTGAAAAAAGACAAACATTGGCATCTCCTTCTATAAATTGAATATTGTTGTGAGAGAATCCCTTGAAATATCAGTATGTGTCAGGAATATTACTCATTCTACATGTATCATTCTCAGTTTTGTCACCTGCAGTACTAAATGCCAGGAGAAAGCTGAAGGAGAGGATTTAGCATGATTTGTGTAGTAAATGTTACTTACAACATATGGTGTAAATTGGCAATCTCAAAATACTTTAATTAAAAAGGTAATAGCAGTTGCACACTGAAAGTTCAATTTAAATAGTAGGGGAGAAGGGGCCCGG
>NW_009647692.1:1183711-1205708 GCF_000708025.1 Charadrius vociferus
TAACAAAACAAGACAGTTTTCCAAGTGTCATTTGTGTTCTCCCTGGGATGTAGTAGGGGTATACGGAGACATCGCTGCACTGAGCGCTAGGAAGAAACGCAAGGAGGGTACCAGAATCTGTTTTGAAAGTCCATTTGTATTAGAAGGGTTCCAAAGCAAACAATTTTAGAGAAGTCGTCAAGGAAGGAAGTTAATGCTGAGCGCGGTGTTAAGGGTGGAGTGAAAGATGCGTGCTGGGAACGTGCTCTCGGCTGTGTGCTGGCAGCGAAGCCCGCGGGCTGGAGCCCATGCGGCAGTTAGAAAAATAACAATGCGTACGTATACCTGCTGGAGGTACCTGTTGAGGCCTTTTGGAAAATGTGTCAGAGGGGGTGTTGTACCATGAGGTGCCCAGTATGCCGAAACAAAACTGAGAGCCACTCCAAACCAAACTCTTTTATTATATTTGATGTTACTTGATAATGTATTATGTATTATTGCCCCATCATTGGAAGTGTTCAAATGCAACTTGGTCTATTGAAAGATGCCTCTGCCCGCGGCAAGGGGGTTGGACTAGATGGTCTTTAAAGTTCTCTTCCAGCCCAAACCATTTTATGACTATATTGCTATTTTCAAAATAGGACACAGACTTGGAATCGTCCTGCCTAATTTAGGCTTGTAACTGCAGGATCTATATTATGATTCTTGTTTTGTTATTCATTCTGTGTTCAACGGAGAGAAGGGCAGGGAGTAATTCAGTCTACATATTATCTGAATCACATTCTGGAGTTGCTTATCTTTCTGCTGGCTGGAGGGGGAACGCCGGGTTCTCTCTACTGACTGTGGAGAGTATAATCACCTCCAGTACTCAAATGCCAGAGTGAATGAATCCAAACCAAAAAATGCATGGAGCTGATGCCCAGCACGGGTTTTGCTGCAAAGAGAAAATGATATTTTAGAGAAAAAAGATTGGAAGATAACAAGAGATGAATATTTTGAAGCCTGGGGGTATTCTGATTGGTATTTTAAACTGATCTTTTTAGGTAAAACCATAATTAGTACATCGTGTATACTTGGAAAGTAGACTAGCAATTGGACTGGTCAAACTGAAGCCATTTTGAAAAGTCAGCTTTTGGTCTATATTTCTGAATTTTTGTAACATCTTTCTGCCCTACATATGGTTTTATTTTTTGGACACCACCCAATTCCTGTAGTGTGTGAGGCCGAATGGCTTTTTTTAAACAAATAAGAAAAAACAGAACTGGAATCAAACAAGCAGAATGAAAAGATTGCAGCAGCAGTATAGAGCCAACTTCTTGCCCTCAGGATGGAAGAATGGTTTTCTAATTGTTTGTGAAAGCTAATGGAAACCATACTTTGGCTGTGAATAATTCTCAGGAGGGATCATTGTGAAGTCTTACCTCATCTCTCGGACTTTACTGATGGAGCATATCAAGCATTCAGAAGCAGACACACCCCATGAAGCTCAAAGTGCAGAAAAACACTGGTTGGTTTTAGATACTGGAGGAAGATGGGACCCTTCAGGGGAGAGTGAGCTTTACTGGCGCATCACTGACCTGTCAGAGGCTGGTCCCGATTTACCTTCGTTACGGTACGTCAGTTGTGAGAGGAGCGGGAAAGGTTATGATGACAGAATCCAGGAGCCCACATCAAATTGGGATTTTTGTAATTTTTATGGGTATTTTTCACTCGGGAGTTCGTCACTGCGGTCAGCATTTGTTCCAGTGTACCGTTTGTCGTAAATCTGTATACTTTAATACTTCTGGGAAAGGGCTTTGCTTGTTGAAAGGGTTGCTGAAGTGATTTTGCGTAGAGTCACAAATGAACTATGCAGAACCCATTTGAGATATAAGGAAAGATGTCAGTGTAAATAGGCACGAAAGGGATCTCGACATGTTCTTCAAAGGTTTAAGCCTATTATGTATCTTAGAATTAGTTTTAGTGATTTACATCATCAGCTCATGAGATAGTAGCCCTGTTAAGTACTTCCTTAAGACCGTCATCTTTTTCCCTTGGAGGCTGGAAAACCTTTTCCTGAAGTGTCATCAGAGCCTTTCTGAGGGGCCTCCATAGCACCCATGAGCCGTGACTCACTACGTTTCTGCAGGTCCTTAAAAAAAATAGTGTTATGAAACTCGCCTGTTGATAGCAGCTAAGCAGGTGGTGAGCTATATTGTGTGCTCTATTAGTCTACACAAAAACAGGCTCATATTACTGTCACCTCCTCCCCATCCCCATCCCACCTGTTTGGCTCATCTGCCTCGTTCCGCCTCATCTTATGACTTGTCATTAGTCTGCCTTGTAAATTCTGGGGGGCAGAAACCTTTTCATGCGATATGTACGTATATATAGTACCTACCCTGGTAGAGCCTCCTCCTTGAGTGAGGAGTATGGGCACAGTTCCAGTACAGATAACGCTAATATTGCAGGGCTCTTTCTCACGCGTTTCCTGTAGACAAGCGGCTCTGCCACAGGAACAGTTCCCTCTCTTTTTACAAGATGTTACTTTTGAAAAAAGATAGTTCGATTCAAAAAATCAGTATAGCATAGATTTCACCCAATCTTTCAGTAATGAACAGAAAAAAACCAATACCACGAGGTGCTCACATGTGATTTTGTACTGTGGATTTGTGCCATGAGTAAAGCAATGTTGTAGGGGCTCATCCCTCGAGAATAAGACATTCTGCATTTTTGTTGTAAAATTCTTTAATTTTCTTCACATAGAAGAATCATACTTTTTGTGCCTAAAACATTAAAGATTTTCAGTGACCTCTCCTCCTTAAATCAGCGTAGCTTTTGTTACTGCTATAGAGGTATGATAAGTTACGTCTTCTTAGTTGTAGACTGAGATGGAATTTTGTTTCACTGAAAATACAGATTACAATAGTACATATCCCATTATGATGGGCATTTTATGGGTACATAGTGAGGAGATTTTCCCCACTGCAAGAAGAGCTAGTCTGCACAAGTATACGGCCCGGAGGACTTAAATTACTTAAGCAAATGAAAAAAATATTCCAAATGATGAGTAAGTATCATAACGGGTGCTAAAATAATGCCATACACCTACTTCATTATTCAGTTACTTATTTATTATCTTTATTCTTAAGAGTAATGATGTAAAAGTGCTTTTTTCCCAAATGTTAATTTAGTTCTCTGCAGATGGTAACCATCTGTTAAGTGACAAGTCATTTACAGTATTCGATTAGCACTTTATATAGCTTGGATGGACTTACTGTTACAATATGTACGTAGAGTTATGGAGGTGAAACTTGTTAGATTTGTTCTTTTCCTGTTGCTGTTACCAAGAAAAATGGAAAATTTCAAACCTATCCATATTTTTGCCTGTCGTCTTCCGTAGTTATACATGTTATTTCAAGTTAAAGCCTGACATTCGTGGGCCAGCTCACAAGATCTTCTTGAGAGAATGGCAATACTGGGCAATGCTGTTAAATTCCAACACCACTTGTAGCCATTATGAGCATCCTCATTCCGCAGTGTCACCATGTGGAAGGACTCTTATGGATGCTCAAGGAAAGCACTGGAAGCTGGAGTGAATCTAAGAATTATGATTTATTGAGTAGAAAACTCCCTGGGGGCTGTGATACTGCTTTGTGTACTGATAGCAGCAGCCTACGCTGTGGGTCTTTTTTTTAAACTAGAAAAATTTAATATTTGATATTGCAATATACCTTAATATTGCCATGGTAAAGTGATCGTGTGTGAACTGCGCACTGTTGTATTTTAATACCTTGATCAATGACAACTCACCCCCATCTGTCCATAAACTAAGCAAGTTCCGATTCATTTTGTATTGTGTTTTCTTCTAAAGTTTCTTCAAATTATGCTGCTAAACCTTAATTTGCTGGCCCTGGTTTCATTGTTGTGCAATTACTTTACGCTTTTATTTCTGTGTTTTTAATAAAATTCATTAGGTATTTTGATTTTTTTTTTTTATTATTTTCAACAGCTAAAAAGGTTGATAATGGCCCCCCTACCGAATTCTGAGTTGGTTCAGAACTCTTTGCAGTTATATCGTTACCTGCTTCGATGCTGTAAGCAACTTCCTGAAGAGAATATTCGTCAGCATTACAGACATGCAGTCAGGCAGGTGAGAAACACATTTCTCTTCTGTTGGGGGAATTCAGTGTTGTGGGGGTTTTTGGTTTTGTTTTTCTCCTACAGTTTGGAACAACTTTTTATAACTTCTGGCACTTAAAAAATTGTTCCTTTACGAGCTTGAAACGTTAATGTATTTAAGGATTATACTGAGAGTATGTGAAGGAACATTTCTTTTTGTTTGCTTTGAATCTGAAACCTTCTGTTTTCCTTGGCTTTCATCTCTACTTCTTGTGTTAGTCAAGAGAGTGAACAATGATTCGTTACTTCCCTAAATGCATCTTTTATAGTGACACTTACTGGTTCCTTGTTGGTCATTTTTATATATATATATATATGCACACACCCCCAACACCCCCAGCTCCCCCGGCTGGGTAAATTTCATCTAATTGTTCATATGGAACCAAATTCATGCCTTTGATCATACTTGTCGCGTGTCTTGCCAGCTGTAACATACCAGACAATTTCAATTGTTGTCCTGAATCAAAGTTCTTTGGGTTTTTTTGGCTGCTGATGTGTGAAAGGAGTAAAATACTTAATACGAAATCGCCTTTGACAAGACTTGTTATGGAAATAGCACAGCCAGGTGCTACAACGTATATTTTTACCTTTTCAGATCAACAGTTTGTTCGCATCAAATATTTTCTTTGAGGTTTAGAGTGATCCTTGTTTTGACAACTGTTGCATTAAGTCAGGTAGTCAGTGTAACGCTTTGGTTGAACATTGCAGAGTTTCAAAGTTCATGCAGATGAAGACAACCCTGAGAGAATCCAGCAGATTATTAAGAGAGCCATTGAAGATGCTGACTGGGTCATGAATAAAGTAAGTGCATCAGACTGTTTAAGTTTTGCTCTCTCTCAGTTCGGATCAAGGAAAACGTCGGAAAGCTATTTAGGAACAGCAACTCATTCCATTGCCCGGGACGTCTGGGTGAAAGGCAATGCTTAGCCGCCAGGGATTTAGGATTGTGATGGTTCTTGTTTAAAAATTCTTCTTTGTTGATATATACTTAAGCGTATTTTTTAGAACCAATGATGCTTCAAATTGGTCTCTGGATAAATCTTTGTTTCCATGAAGAATTATATTAAATTTCAGCAGTGGTGGCTAGGATAACTCTATTATAGAGAAAAAAACTACAATATTTTGCAAGCCACAGTTTGTTGATATGCATGATATGCATCAGCTGCTTCCCTAACAGGAATCTGTCCTCTCATAGTTTACGTAAACTCCCAGAACAATTTACTTTTTTTCTCAGCTCTTCCTGTGGCTGTGCCGATCAGCCTTAGACAACATAGTGGCAAAATTGTGGTAATTGCTTTATTGTGCCATGGCTGTCACCCAGCGGATGTGCCTCTTTACTATTGCAGCACTGAAAGGTACCACTCCAACTGGTTTCTTAGATAAAAGACTGAAGATTGTTTACCGTTAGATGGCTGAGAGTCACCTGGACTTCCTTGGGTTTAACTCTGGTTGGGGAGCATGATACGTTAGCGTGGATTTCTCAGAGTATAGCGAAACAAGTCAAAAGTTCAGCTTGCTCTAAATGTCTGTGATTTAATTTACTAAATGACTGTTAAGTCCTTCTCTCTGGCAGCCCATGAAATCCAAATGAGAATTGTTACAGGAGCAAGCACAGATTAGTCATAGATTATAAAATTATAGCAGTAGCCAAATCCCAGCAGTTACAGCCTAGTAAATAACTGTCTGTGCCTGCATCTGATTTTATTCTCCCTACAATTATGAAAAGCCTCATTCTGACTCTGCTACAGAGATTGTAGTCTGCTTCTTTGGAAAACTGGTAATTGAAGTGTGTGAGAGGAGGATTGTGCCTGCCAAGAAGCGTTATTTTATATCGCAGAGGGAAAGCCTATCAAATTTCAATCTAACTTAAAGGAAACAGATAATATCATATAGATCATGAAGAAAGTTGTAAATCCTTGTCAGTATGAACTATTTTAGTTATGTCCTCTTTCCCATAAATAACTGTTCCTTTCTTTTTTCTTTTTTTTAGTATAAAAAACAGAAGTAGAAGAGGAATGATGAAGACAAGAATGTCATTGGTAAACTTCCTTAGAGGACTTGCACTCAAGCCCAGTAGTATATTATAGTTATTGCCTGGAGTCTTCTCTTAAATAATACAAATACAGTAATTTATATCACATTGGGATGTCTTGAAGCTAAATTAATATTTCTGAAGCTATTTGAGTTGGCAGATTAAAAGGCACATTCTAGGTTGAAAGTACTAGCTTGTATAATCACAAACTTTACTTTAAAGCCCAAACTTGTCTAAGATTCGAATAACACAGATTTCTTCTCCAGAAAACTTACTGAGGGGTATAGTCACTGAAACGCACAATGTTGTACAGATATAAAGGCCTTCACAACTTTTTGCAACATGTAATAAATTTCCTGTAAAAATGGGAGTCTATGTCCTTTGTAAAAAGACTGTCTTTTCACTGCGCTAATAGATTTTCGTCAGGAAAAACTCAATAGAAATACTAGTTATATTAAATAAAATTAATTTAGGGGTAAAAGAGTTTCCTGTTGAAACATGACCTTCGGTTTTAGCTGTAGTTGGAACCTTCTGCCCCCAGGTGGCAGCGCATGCTGCGATGGTAGCCGAAGTCCTCCGTATTCGGTGGTTGGGTTTGTTTTTTCTATTTCCAAACTGTTGAGCTTCCTTGCCTGCCAAAATAGAACTCAAGTGTTAAAGCAGCTCTATTTTAGGCTCCAGATTTTCTTTTTTTCTTTCAGCCATGAAAGAAACAAAGAGAAAATCCTAGCTCAAAGTAGTCGAGAAAAATTTGACAGGTGCTATAAAAGGGCTCTGTTTATACCATAAAATATTGCATTTAAAAAAACCTGTTGTCTCTGCTAACCCTAAGCCCTCCTCTTCAAGAACTCCTGCCCTCTGTTTCCTCTGCCATCACCCCTATTATTCCTCTCTCTAGTCCTACATCTTTCACATCGCCTTATACACCCTCAACTTTTGTTCCTGTTCTACATATTCCTTAATTCTGTTCTCTCTCATCTTATCTCTCTACTCCACTTCTTTCTCTTCCTCAAATCCTTTTCTGACAGGTGCCTCAGAAAGATACTCAGGTACTACGCTGTGGCCATCCTTCTGCTTAATTTCAGATAATAAAGCATGAAGGTAATAGCTTCTCAACGAAGTTGGTGTAAGTTTTTCTTCTTCGTGTGAGGAAAACCACTTGTCTTTCTACTTAAATACATTGTTTTGAAAGCGCAGCCATTCTGGTTTAAACTTTCAGAATAATTTGATGCAAGGTAGAGCATAGAAAACTTCAACCTTGGTAGCTGACAAGGAATATTCAGTACGAAACTGAACACTAGTAAAAAAGCTCAAGTAGATTTCATAGAAGATACCTGAACGTGTTACCTTTAATCAAGAACAGCAAACAGATGACCCATGCTGTACTCCAATTCTTTTATATATATATTTGGTCTGTAGTATGGAGATGCGCTGAGCTTTCTATCAGTGCAACAGTGAAAACGCTAAGACTCAGTAGGATTAACATACTAGTTTCCTGAACTTTAAGTGTAGTGCGCTCAACAACCCTTCATTGCTTTCATTGTCTCGCTTGATGTAGCGTGAGACATAATGTTTTGTGCAATTACTAAATAGGATACTTGTATGTGTCTAAATCATTTACATGCCTGTTATTTAATTTATGGATAGTTCAAGAGGAAAAGCACCAAGGAGCTGGAAGGTGCAGCCGTGGCATGTCTGCAGCTCCAAATGTCTGAGGTGCCAGCTGACATGTGGGAACATCAGACCAAAGGTATGATAGATGTAACTGGTATGGTAGGATTAGAATATGTCAATTTTAGTCTTTGGAAACTAGTAGAGCATGCAGGTCTTAGTAGAGTGCAGAGGGGGAACATGGTTGCTGAGGCAGGAGACATCATGACTAAATATTTTGGCAATAGTAGGGCATAATGAGATTTCAGAATCTTTTTTTTTTTCATGCAAATATAATCTGATTTTCAAAATAACAAACCTTTTAAATAGAATGGAAATATAATGTGAAGATAACTTTATTTACTCCTTTATGGAACAAATAGTTTTCTTGGTCGTGGGGAGACACGATGCAAACAACTATTTACTTCCTTGTAATAGTGAAAATATCCCCAGTGTCTGACAGGCGTGTTTCTGTAATGCCTGGGCTGAGGAGACATTCAGCTGCATAGCTAAGGCTTTTATGTTTTCAAGCTATTACACTGAGGAACACCATTCGTAACTGATCTCCACTTGGACATCAAGCTGTTGACCACAACAGTGCAACTTTTCAGCCAGTTCCTTATCCACTGAGTGGTCCGTCTGTCAAATCCATGTCTCTCACGATATCTTGTGTGGGACGGTGGCAAACGCTGTGCGCAAGTCCAGGTACATGACATCAGTTGCTCTTCTCTTGTCCACTACTGCCATAACCCCCTCGTAGAAAGCCACCAAATTTGTCAGGCATGACTTGCCTTTGGTGAAGCCGTGTTGGCTGCTACCAGTCACCTCCTGAGACTGAAGAACTGTTCTCTGTTCACCACTGTCTCCACGTGGTGGTAATGCCACTGTGGTGATGATTAGCTGCCAGTGGCTCTAACAGGGCCCTCTGTGGGCAAGACTTGCACAGTTGCAGGCGTAACTTTAGTGCTGCTGCTCACAGGGGAACACTTCATTGGTCAGTCTCCCCCATGGCTCTCTGGTGGCAGCTGCAAAGAAAACATCAACACCAAATAGACTGGTGCGTCTGTGTTTCCATATTCGGTCATCCAGAATCTCTGAAAATAAAGATGTTGGGTTCAAATTAAGTAATAGGAAGGGGATAAAAGAGACTGTGTTTTATGCTGTAGTTGCTATTGCAAAGTTTAGAAGGAAAGAGCTCAAGGAGCTCATTAAACTGTTGACACAACAAGGGATAATGTCTGTAAAAAGGGGCAAGTCATTCTATTAATAGGGTTCAGTTTCTTGTTACTGAAATGAGGAACCCCTTTCTGTACTTGTATATCATGCCAGTTCCGGTAAGTAATGGACCGTTGATAGGTCTATGCAATAACTGAATGATTAAGGGCCCGTCAGAAGGTCACGTCAAAGGCCCGGTTTTTGTCAGCCCGCTGATAGGCACTCCTATAGGAAGCACTCAGCAGCATCACTTTCGGTGTGGAATAGCATCAGCTGGCTGTTCATTAGCCTGAGGGTTTTCATTGTGATCACACAAATGTAATAACTACATTCTGGAAGCGACAGTTTTGCAGCTGTTTACTGTAAGACTGTGGGTCAATCACTTCTTATAAGTGCTCCTCTACAGTTAGAGGAGTTGAGTGGAATTAATTGTTCAAAGGTTGTGTACAGTCAACTCTCAGTTAAGCTAGAGAGAGGTTTCCGCAGGAGGCTTGTTATACAAAACAAGCAGTAGAACAAGGAAAAGACAGTTGGGAGACTTCTGTTTAATAGGTTGGTATCATGCTTTTCATTCTTCCGATATGGAGAAACAGCTTATTTATATCACCTTTTAGATAAGGAAAATGAGAAAAGAGTTCTTAGGCATTAGCTCCAGGTTACGGACTTATCAACGTTCAGTCTGAGGACAGAACCAAATGTGGTGCTTTCTTTTCTATACATCTAACATTAGGAAGCTGAAATTGTGTGGGAAACAATCTGTACATTACAATGTGGAAGTGACATGTCTAGAAGGACTGGAACAATGGCAATTTACTGGTGGGTTAGTTGCTGTGATTTGCTCGGTGTATAGGTTCTTGCTCTTAAGCCCACAGACAAATGTTAAAGGGTCTGCTTCTGTTCCGACCAGCCTTGGAGCCTCCTGTAGAAGCTTTGTGTGTAATGAAAAGCTTTCCTTTTTTTTTTTTTTTTCCCCAATTTGTTGATATCAGGTTTTGGTATGGAAAAGATTGTTAATTTTTGGTTTATCTAAAATATAGGATAGTATTCTGCACTTCACGTGGTCAGAGAGATGTATATATTTCTGATCACATTCTTATGTCAGAGGTGTTACTGATTTCAATTCATTCTTTCCACTGAGAGTCATTTGAGCCCTGTGGGTACTGAATAGAATGCTTCCATGCCAAGCCAGGCTTTGCTCAGCACCATTTGTCAATAACTGAATATTCTTTAAATCATTCTTTAGCTTTAGCACTTTGTAAACTCTTTTTCACTTGGTTCATTATGTCACAGGCATTGCTTTTTGTCTAGAGACACGTGAGCTTAAAAATTTGATGCTAAACAGAAACATCTCTTCTATGGCATTTGGCTCATTTTCAAATGCCATAAGGAAGTGATCTTTACTGCGATACTATAAAGAAAAAATATACACACTATTTCTGAGAGAAATAAATAACATTCATTGTGATCTTTTCTTAAAGGAAACAGTTTCTTATTTGTAAATAGCTTTTAGCCTAGCGTTGCAAACTGCACCTTCACATAAAGCTGTGATGAGATGCAAAGGAACAGGCAGCACAGCGGCTGTGAGTCTCAGACATTCAGTATCATTCATCCATTATGAGAGTCCTTGAGCTTAAACTGTAAGAACGAGTCTTTAGAGCTTTATGCTCCACAATGTAGGTCCCTCAGCCTCACCCACAACAGCATACGTTTATTTGAAATGTGTGAGTGGTCTCTTTGTGGAGAACTGTGTTCGAAGCAGGTCGGTACCACGTGAGAATGGCTCCACACCGTACTGCGCTGTCGCTTGGGCAGTTGCTTTACCGCCGTCTCTCCTACTGTTCAGAGCAGTGTATTTCGTCCTGAGCACGAGCCAGCTGGCGCATCTTTCAACTTTTGTATTATTTGATTAATTTATCTTATACTTCTGTCAAGCCGGGTTTTATGAAATAGTGTTAACTGAAGTATACACTAGTCATCAAATACTCCTTTCAGCTTGTGATTAATCAGGGCAGACACATTAACTTTAAAAAAAACCTGTTCTTTGAAGAATATTTTCTGTTTTCCTCATAATTGTGTTCGATATTTAAAGTAGTTTTTAAAGGTTTAGAGGCAGATAGAGGCGTCTGTCACTTGCAGCTAAGGGCTTAACAGTGAGTGTATTTGCCGTCCGACAGAGATGTCCCTGACATCGCACACTTAAGGGAGTAGTTCTGCCCACTTAAGTACAGTAGTAGATGGTGAAGAGGCCAGTTCTGGAACTGCTGTTTGTTGTCCTTACCTGAGAGGCCGAAGAAGTTGATTTCCCTATTCTGTAACTACCAACCTGGGTGCCTTTTCCCCCAGAAGAATCTGCCTTCATAGTCTGCGTTAATCCGTTTTGAAAAGGATTAACTCGATTTTTTAATCAGGAACTTCTGAGACAGCGTTATTTGGGTGCTTCACTACCTCATATAAAATACTGTTTCAGCTGCTGCCCCACCACGTTAGACTGAACTGCCTCATTACCTCATTACCTCATGTGTGCTTCCTTCTGCTGGGGTTCCACTTCATCCATTTAAAAGCGAGTGCACTTTATATCCTTTTACAGTTACAGCTTATTTGTGGCACAGTCTTTGGTATCCCTCGTGAAAGAAGTTTAAAAGGGGTGGTGT
Source organism: Charadrius vociferus (assembly GCF_000708025.1). Taxonomy (NCBI): domain Eukaryota; kingdom Metazoa; phylum Chordata; class Aves; order Charadriiformes; family Charadriidae; genus Charadrius; species Charadrius vociferus. Next base: position 1,195,400 of record NW_009647692.1, read on the forward strand.
TTTGATTAATGTTTCCAGCTACTCAGCAGAATGGATTTTAAAAGATAGAGAATTGACAATAAATTCTTGTAGCTGATCAGGTTGACTCATGGTCTGCGTTAGGTAACAACACACAGGATCTGGGATTTTCTGTCTTACTTTCATTTTCTCAGTAGTTGTCTCATCCACAGAAAGCCAGCTGTATCTCAGACGGTATGAAACAAGGAACAAGGAAAACTGGGTTTCAAAGCAAACATGAAACAGAGGTTAGTTGTCTGGAAAATATTATATCATGGTGGTGGACACAGGCAAAGGCTGTATTTGCTGGCGACACCTCCCTGGTACTCACCAATCTGATTTTTCATGCCTAAAAATAGAGTATTTTGTTTTCCACAATTGTGCAACTGCAAGGGTTGCTTTCTCTTTTCTTTTCTGGTTTTTCCTCCTCTTTTTAGAGGGCACAAAATGGTGTGTTTAGCTGGAGTTTACAGTATACAGAATGCAGACAGCTGTTGAGTCTTGGAGGATTCTGTCCCCAGAGAGCTCTGTAGAGTTTGTCCTCTCTTTAGCTGGAAATATCTCACGGAATAGGTTGCAGCTTTATGGCCAAGAGTTTCAAAAGTAATTCTCAGATTGCTTTTTAGGTGCTTACCTTGGGAGACATTAAAAATTGTACTTGCTGATAGTCTTAGATATTTCATTGTGTTACTGTCTAACCTCGGGAAAATAAGATCACTTCTCTGGACTGCTATTTCATGTTCTGTCTTGGCCGTTTGGATTACGTGGAAGGGTGTCTGGTTCAGTGTCTACATAGCGATGCATACTTGTAACTGCAATCAACAGTTGGGTTGTCATAGGCAAGACAAGAGTAAACAACTACTTATAGTGGATCTCAATACTGGGTTTTTTTCAGAACCAATAAGAGCTCTTCACATACCCGATTCTCTCACATGGTCATTCACCCCCTCTCCCAGTGTTGTGTTCATCATCTTTAGGCTGATGATTTCAGTGCACAGAGCACCACTCCAACTGGTTGGGACTCTGTTGGCAAGTAGCAGAGAAATGGTTATTCCCTTACTAGCATGATTCTGAATTAAGAAGGTACTCAAATGGTAATGACTGTTTTACAATCATTTCAGAAGCACAGTTTAAAAACATAGAGATCTCCAAATTCTGCTCGCAACTGTCATAATACATCCTATAGGATTTCACAGTTACACTATACCAAGTCTGGTAATTTCTAATTGATTAAATGCAGTGAAAAGGCATCCGGTGTGTATTATGCAACCGAAGAGATGAAGAGCCAATCCCTGCCCTCTAACAGGGTAGGTTGTTTGTATTTCAATGTACAAGTATTTAGCTGGACTTGCATCTCAAAATCAACGAAAGCTGACTAAAAATACTCTGAAGATGCTGAAGAACGTGCCGTGGAAAATATCTTTTTTGGTAGGGGAAGGTAGGTAGTTGCTAGTAAAGGAGTTGTAAGCTCATTCCCACAAACCCTCTGGCACTGGCTTGATGAACAGAGGAAAGGTAACGTCACTCTCACTGAAAGGTTTCAAGATGTGATGTAGTTTTCACAGACACTGAAAGTTGTGCAGGCTTAGACAAGACTAGTCTAACTTCAACACTTCGCAAGAAGTCATTAAAAGAACTTAAGCAGCAAAAAGGCTCATAAAGAAAAAGCGGAGCCGTAACATTTCCTGAGAAAACCCCTGTCTCCATCCAGGGAACAGTGGAAAGCAGCTGAACATGCTATGATTTTCTGTAGGCTAAGCTGTGCTGACCGGAATTTGCCGCTTGAGCGTGCAGAAAGGAAGTTAAGAGTGGGTAAAGGCTGGTATAAAGGAAAAGTTAGAGACTTATAGGTCAGCAATAAAGATAAGCACATGGGTTTTACTGAAATTGTTTCAACAGTGCTGTATGTTTCAATAAAAAAACCCAAAGAAATGGACAGAGAAACCTTGTAGTTAGGGATTGCAAATTATTTTCCCTTTCTAGCAGAGAGCGCTCTTGTACTGTATTTAGCAGGTGAGAGACCGATGTGAGGGGAACTGGACTCGTTAACTGGGTGTACTTCTGGTGCAGGTAGTAGTGGGAGGGAACGCTTCTTATTTACTGAGGGACCGAGGCAGGAAGGCTTCCCTACTGATTTTAATTAGGAAAAAAAGAACAGATTCCACGTGGACTAAAAAATTTAAATTTAGAAGCTGTATTAAAAAAACCCATCTCCTTTGCCAAGACCAAATATACCAGTTTGTATCAAATTTTTCACACTGGCTCTTAGTAGTAGTAAATATTGGTAAGTATATCTGGACCCAGAAAATCTAAGAAAATCTGCTATTCCAGAAAGTGGTAGAATAGATGGGGTTTTTTCTTCCTTATTTTTATTTTTTTGTGTGTCATACAACTGACGTATTTGAGATGTTGTGTAACAAATGCGTCTCTCTGCCAGGCTTTGTACAGAGCTTATGTCATGGTTCATGGTAGAATGTCACAAAACCTAAGAAGTTTTTAAAACACTTCTTATAAATTTAAGTCTGTCAAACCAGGCTGACCCACAGCAATACGTGTGGTTACACAAAGGAGTGCTTTGCATCGCTCAGGCCGTCCGTGAGGATGGGTTGTCGGCTACTGGAAAATGAGGCGGTGCAGAGCTGGTCTCAGACCTCTATTTCCAGATCTGCCATGTTCAAGAATAGTGCTCCTTTAGAGAAGGCTTTTTTGTGAGCTTAGCGATAGTGCAAAACCACGGTCAGGGTGGGTGTAAAAGGCTGATCAGTAATGTGGTCAGCAGAATGAGACTGAGCATTTCTAGGTGTGGGAGATGTTCCTGTGGCTATTTCCTTCTTGATCTACCCGTGCGCTTTTCCTATCAAACAGATAAGCAGGGACAGCATCGACCAAAAAATATTAGGCAGTTTTTGAGCAAAGTTCCCTGCTGGTTGTTTGGAAGAAATCAATTAGGGAGAGAAAAATGGCAGAGATTTGGGTAGAAGTATGACTTGATAGAAAGACGTGGTAAGTATGCACATCAGGTAGCTTGAAGTACTTTCTTTTTACTTGATGTGGACTGTTTAGTGGAGCCATTCTAAGGTTTTCGGAGCAAATGACCAAGATGGCCAATGATTCGTTCTCACTGTTAAGCAGATAACTGCTCCAGCAGTCACACCTGCCGCAGACGTTGGAAAGAGGTGCGGAGGTGCCCTCGCTCTGGATGATGAGTCAGTAATGTCTTGTTAGTTCATCAGAGCGTTCTTCAGCCAACCAACATCACGGACTTTTATGGAAGGAAAATGTCTCATAATTGCTTCATAAAGAAAGCACGTGGTTTAGTGGTGTCAGTAAAGAAGCTGCCCACTTTTGGCAAACAAAATGACTTACGAGCATGCTCTTATTTTCTCCTCGTTTTGTCCTCTTCAAATTCATCTTCATGATTGCTCCTCAGTGAGGAGATACAGGACTGGACGATGATCCATCCCTCGCTGGATATCACAATTAGTCCGTGTATTTCCGAGCCAGAAGTTCCAGACTGGGATGCAGTGCTAGAGCAGATGCAAACACTTGCTTTGGGAGTGGAATTCAACCGATGTCTGAACTTGTGCCTAAGACCAATTTCTGTCAAAGAAATGATGGTCAGTATCTTTTCAAAATGCGCACAGCAGCACACAGTGTTAACACCCAGTCGGGGAGGCACTCAAATATGGAGAGAAGTAGGGTGAGGGAATTTGAGAATAATGAGAAACATAGTCTCTGGGTCCAGTACAGGAGGACAAGGGAAATGTTGTACACATCAGAGGTTTTGTGGGAAAGGCTGACCGGAGGATCAGTGAGAAAACACGCTTTCCGCTTGGTCAGAGCTCCTGAGGTGAAGACCTCAGCGCTGTCCCCAAAGGAATCGGTGTGAACGTTGCCGTTGCCTGTGCTTGAAGTGAGTCTGGAGTAACCAAGGGAATGATAATGAAAGGTTTGTGCTGTGAGGAAAAAAAAAAATATGGCCTTGAAAGCATGATGTCTGATTATTTCCTGACACAGGTGAAATCATTAACAGTTTTCTAAAGACTTAACTTCCTACTTCCTTAATCCAGGATGGAGCACTTTGGCTTCTGTTTGCATCTAAGGTTATCCTGAGTGTATATTACCTGTTCAAGTATTAAGCAAACAATGTGATTTTCATTATCTTAATATTACGCCTATGTGCTTCCAAAACAGAATATAGCAGAAATAGACTGCATTACACGCAAACTTCAGGCTCTGGGGACTTTGGTGGACTCCCCAATAGACTTAGTAACTCTTTCAGAGCTCACTAAACTCCGAAGAAAGAGTTTCTGCTCATATTTCATGCAAAGCACAGACTGTATTTTGTAATTACACTGCGTGTAAAATAAACGTGAAATCAGTCATTTCAGAGAAAGTTATGTAAAAGGTAAGAAACAAAAAAAACCCACATTACAGAAATCAGTGATGCAACACTGGATTAAGAGCCCCCATCATTGCCCAAAATTACTTCAAACATTTATTTGGTGTGAATTGCAGGTAAACTTTCAAGTCCTGTTAAGCTGAAGAACACGATCCACCCTCCATGGTAACAGACACGTATAACCCAACTCCAGGATTTTATAGAGCGGCCAAATCAACCTCCAGGACTGTATCGTTCTCTATTCAACTGCGCTGGGTTTGGAGCAGTTTCTATGGAGGTGTTTTAATGATATTTCTAGCATATTCCCATGAGAAATAATGCAACACTTGGCTCTACGTTCCTTCACATCGTGGTTAGAGACTGCTGTGAGATCAAAAGTTTCTATATGTTTTAGCAACATTTTCATATCTTTGGATGAAAACCAGTGCAGAAACACAGAATGCAGTTATACTGTGTAAAAATAGTCCTCATGATTTCTTAGGCTGAATTTTAGCTTCTGCTCCCTTCTGTTTAAGCTATTTTTAATTTTCAGAACTTAAGCTGCTTTTATACCTCAATATTCCGGGTTTTGTTTCAGTCTGGAAATCTATGGATTGTTTTTTGGAAACCAGTGTTTATATCTCTTATATTGTCTGACCTTGATTAGAAATTCTGAATCCTACTGCCATCAACCAGTGCTCCGTTACTTAAGTTGGAGCTTCTGCCTCAGCCCATGCTTTTACTAAATGAGAACACATTTGCAATTCTGTACTTCACTGTTACTTCTCAAGCAAAAAAATCTTTTTGCAGACGGTAATCTTCACATCATCTTTCTTTACATTCAGCTGTGACCTGCATGAATTGCAGGACCAGAGATGACCAACACTCTCCTATACATTTCCCCCATCCACGTGTTGGCTTTTCCCTGTGCCCCAGACAGCGACATCTCCAGTGGGCTCAATATAATAAAATCGCGACACGGAGCGTAGGGCACGGCGCCCGGCAGCCAGCCACACGCAGGACACGGGGCTGTTTCCCCGTTCCGCCATGGTGTGCTGCCCTTTGCTGCCGCCGCTGGGTGCGGGTCCCGCCGGGCACCCACCGCCCTGCGCAGGTCACCGCCGCACGGGCCAGCGCGCGTCCGGGCACACAGACATCCTGCTGTTGGTTGTCTGGTTGCTTTGTCCCTCCTTCGCTTCCTCGTCAATGCCTGTAATATGCAGACACGGGAATTTTGTTATTACTACACTGCTGAATTTGACCTCCCTGTAACAACTGGCCGGCAGGAAGGGATGGGTTTACTGGCACCACGCTGTAAATTTAACACTCTCCTTCACTTTCATTTTCGCCCTCAGATGTTCACATCATGAAATTTTCCACTCTGCCCTGTCATCGTTTGACATGCAAGCTTGTGCTGTCTGGGTCAGGAGACGGCAAATGAAACATTACGCTTTTCACCCCAAAGTGCTGCTTTTAATATACCTTAAATCTGCAGAAACTAAAAAGGCGTCCAGACAGTAGATTTGGGATCCTACTTGTATTTGCGTACGCCTAGACCTGAGTCTTTTCTTTTGCTTTCGATAGAAAGTTGTTATCCCCGCTTTATAAGGAACATTTCAAAATAATGAAGCAGCCAGTGAAGAAGGTGCTACGCTTAATGGTAAATACGTTAAAATCCTTAAAGGTACAGTAAGTAATCAAAACACTAACCCAAGCCATGCCATCTTGCAAAGTTTGATGGAATATTCAAACCAAACAAATATTCTTTGGGAAATGAAAAACCAAACCGGTGTAAAAGAAGATTATTAACAGTTGTCAATATGAGGAGGTATTTGGGAACACCTTTTTTAACAGTAGTTACGGGTATTATTAATTCTGTCTTTCTTTGTCAGAAACTACCAGAAGCTTCCAATAAAAACAGTGAATCTGTTGAGGTTCCAGAGCATAAAGGCAGGAAGAATTGGTGAGAAGGTCTATTGTTTCATTGCGCAAATCTTCATTTTAAGCCATCCAGTGCCGGGCAGGTGGCTTCCATGGACCAGCGTTTCTGCGTGTTTAAGTGCGGAATGTCATAAGGAAAGAAAGAGTTATTTTTACATTTTTTCCACCTTCTAAATTAAATGTAGCAAACATTTAAAGTTGAAAACTTGCATTTTTATAGAAGTTACCCGTTTAATTTTTCATGTCTCCATTAGACATTTGAAGAAGTAGAGGGTGAGAAAGTGGAGATTTCCAGTCTGTGTTACTGTGCAGTTCTCCAAGTGTGACATGCATATGCAGTCGTCATTGTTTCTGTCTCCATCCTTTAGTACAGAACGTTTTCACCATCCTCCACTCGGAAAAGCTTTAAGGACAATGACCCTGAAACGTACCCACATGAGGTTAGCAGGTGCTGAAAAATAAGACCAAAAGAAGTGGGTCACTTACAACCTTTTAAAAGTTCTTATCGTACAACTCCTGGATTCCTCACAACCTGTGTGTCACAAGCTTTCTCTTCCGTTTCTGGAGCACTGGGTATTTAGTGTAGTCTTGTAGTAAAATTGACATAAACGAGGAAAATGAAATGTAAAACGTAATTGAAGCAACCAAGGAAACCTGCTGCTGCTCAAGTCCTCTGTGCTGCCCCAACGCTGTTTAATTTTTTACCTAATATTAAAATAGAGAAATAGTAACGAGACACGATTTAGCTAACTAACCAGCAGGCAGTGTGGCGTTGTTGATAAGCAGGGTATTCCTGTCAAGAGAGCGACGGACTGTAGGCCTGGTCAGCAAACCAAGAAAACCACACGGAACTGCCAAGAGGAGAGGAGAAGTGGGCAAAAGGGAATTCTGGTGGGGGGGATCCCGACCACCAACCCATTGACCACCTGCCCAAACCTACTCAAGAGAGAGCAATGGAAGAAGATGGAGTCTGCACACTGATTTACATGGGCAGCGAAGAAATCTTGACCAATCATTAAAGAGAATAACAGTGAATATGTATTAATTGTTTGAATATGTAATAATCAGTGTATAAAAGTGGAGATTTTTGGAACTAAAGTGTGCTCCTCTTTTGGGATGAGCACCCCGTTTCTGCGCATTAATGGAATAAACTTAGAGATACCTCTGCTCTGTGTGTTATTGGCTTGCACATCAGGTAAAGAACAAGAAGCACCAGAAGATTTGGGACAACAGCAGGAAAAAACAGGAATTTGGGAACTAAAAATACATTTTTTGCAGATAACATTTTTGGATGAGAAGTGCAAAGTTGCTAGCAACCTGGGACTCACAGGTACTGCCCCAGGTGGTCTGGCACCCGGGCTATGACACAAACCCTCACCATTGTCATTATTTATGTATTTATTTACCTTTGAGTTGCAAAAAGCACCGAGAGGTTTTCCTGTGGCTCAGTGCCCCATCGTACCAGTCATTTGATACAGCACAAAGAGAGAATACGTGTCTTAAAATAACTTTTTAAGTATGTAATACACACTGAAGTGTTGCCAAGGAAATGCTTCTCTTCTCCAGTTAAGTGATAGCGAACTGGAAAATGTGAACGAAGTCTCAGAGCTGGGAAAGTAAACAGCACTTCAGCCCAGAAACGGAACAGAAAGTGAATGAATGTTCTTAATGGAACAAGTGACTTAAGCTATTGGTACCACAAAGTGGTCATGTGTGAAAGAAGTAGTGAGCATTTTACTGAAAAGCATGAGTCCATTTCCATGGTGTAACTGGTCATTTGTGATCTGGCTCCATTTTGCCTGATTAGCTTACTCTTTGGTGTCTCTTCTCAGGCTGCTGGGCGCCTTTTGCCTCCCCATCCTGCTCCTCGTGCTGACTTGTAACTGTTTTCTGGTGCTTCAAAAATATCGTGGTTACAGCCGATACTGCTGATGGGGCAGAGAGATGGACGGGGGGTCCTGTCCAGTCCTTTTTTAATGATTGTGTTACTGGTACTTTAAGGATGAAATTCCGTGTTCCCAGTGAAGTTAATCAAATGGGGTAAAGCGGAAGCAGAGCGCGTTTCCTCAGGAAAAGGAAATGTATAAAGAGGAGAGCCATCAGCGCGTAAAGGCAAAGGGAGCACTTCGTCCCTATGGCAGGAGGGACGTGGGAAGTCTGAACGAATCTACGGTGCAAGTGTTCCCGGGGCCTGCAATGGTGTATGTTGAATTTGTGGTGTTGTGTGCAACAGTTCTGAAAGGTCATCCTGGAGACATCTCAAATAGTTAGAAAATAGGCGAGTTGGGAAAAGGGAGTTAGAGAAAAATCGCTAGTAATTTATGACAAGTTGGGACAACTGAACATCATCTCTTGCTAGGAAACGCAGCCCTCGTTACCATCCGCTTTGCCGCGGTGGAAGGGCCCTTTGAGGACTTGAGGTGTCCTGAGCTCAGAGGAGCAACCGCGCAGGCAGAGCTTGGGTTTTGAATATTTTCAAGAATATAACTTCTTGAGCTGATGCAGAATATTGCATCAGACAAAGAACGCGACTTGATTTGAATGAAATTGCAGGAAGATTGTTGTTGAGGCTACAGGCCATCGCGTTTTCAGGAAGAAAACAAAATTTCACTCGAAAATTACGGTGTGGTCGGAGTGCCAGTGAATAGGTCAAACGTTCTGCTCTGAAAGGGCACCTCTTTCATCAAAGTTAATGCAAGAAAAGCAACTGGTTCTGGCAGTTCGATACGGCGGAGCCAGAAATGGCTGTTAACAAATAGGAAATATGTGTGGAATTGGTTTTCTGAGGGAGGAACTTTCCAAGCAGTGTCGAGTATTTGTACAGGGAGTGCACAGGGAGCTTGTTTAGTTAATGTCTGACTCCGCCTAAGAAATGAGTGGTGCTCTCTTGTTCTTATTTTACAGAGGAAGTTATTATTGATTTTGGTGAGTAAAAGAGCAGGTCCTGTTTGAAAAACTGGAGTGATTAAGCAGTTCCCTGAATGGCTGTACCTCAGCCAATTCTTAAACAATTCTCATGAGGAAAGAAGATGTTTCTCGTCTTCTGGTCATTCCGAATCTGATTTTTCATATCCAATCCTTACACAGCCTTTGTTGACTTCAGCAGGCGCCAAGCACAGGGAAATAAGGAGGCTGAATAATAAAAGCTTAGAAATTGGACATAACTGAACTCACTTAAATTTCTACTAAGATATGGTCTTTCTTACAGTCCTAGACATTAAGATTCCCCATGTTCTGTAGAAAAGAGAGGTCAGATTTAATAAGAAAGGGAAGGATGCAAATAGAATCTTTAAACACTGACAAAAGAGCACATGCGAGGAAGTGTGTAACCTTGTTCCTTGAACATTGATGTTTCCTTTCAGTTCAAACCCCTTTGGTTTGACCCGTGAGACATGTGGAGTTGTGTTCACGCTGGAGCCGTTACAGCCAACTGTCGGGTTTGGGACAGCGACCGGGAGCAAGGGAGAAAGTTGTGGCACGGCACTGGGTCACACAGCTCACACGTTATTTCTGCCTGCTGACTACGTGCCTGGGATATTTTAAACAAAGGGATGTCAAGTGATAATTCTAGTGAGAGGAAGGACATCACATTAAAAAAAAAAATTAAAATCGGAGTGTGAACACGCATGAGCAGTGAATGTAGAGAAGCACGGGCTTCATACAGTCAAGCTGATGAGCGCTCAAACTACAGAAAACTCTGGTCTGTTTTTCAAGAGATTCATCTGTACCATACCTGGATGAAATTATACAAGTGTACGCGTGCACGAACACGTGTACGCGGAATTCGGTTACCTCTAGCATTGCTTTACACAACCTCTGAGTGTTCATTCTTAAACAGAGAAACTAGATGCAGAAAAAAGAAAATGCCGTGGACAAGTCTGTCCAGTAAAAATGTGACAGATGAAAGGAGAATGTGCATTTCCTTGTTTCTCTTGCAACCTTATGCCTTATTTCTGTAGATATGTGGTCAGCACCTGTACATCTTTCCCT
>NW_009647692.1:1205732-1305094 GCF_000708025.1 Charadrius vociferus
ACCTTGTAATAGTCAGCGGATTTAAGAATTATCTTTAATTTGAAAACGGTTCTAAAATTTCCTTAAAACAGTCATACATAATACCAATGAACTAATAACTCGGGCCAAAATTCTTGAGCGCGTCCCGGCAGACCGCGGCATTCTGCGTCGGCAGTTGCCTTGGCAGCGCTGGGCTGCGTGCCGCCGCGCGGGCTCGCTTCTGCCTCGCCGACTGCAAGCACAAACCCGATTTTGTAATGTGTGAATGTCCACATGTTGTCTCAAATTGGAAATCAGCTTCATGATGCCACCTCCATCATCTGGCTGTCCTGCTGGTATCCACACGTACAGCATGCTGTGAATAGTTTATCCCTCAGGGAGTTGCAGTTGCCTTCCAGTGTTCCTGGCCCGCTGGAAGGCACGAAGGGGCAAACCTCGCAGGCAGGGGAGTGGTGGAGGGGAATTCTACAAATGCTCATTGAGAAAGAGCCTTTAAAACTTGATCAAAAATAAGGCAGTAATATATTTATGTTAAACTTAAAATACCTGTCCTTAGTTAAAATCACCCGTTTCAGTGCTTTACGGGTCGGTATCCTAAGGCTCTATGGTTCTGTAGAATTTCTCTCTGTTGCATACTCTCTTTCGACAGCCGGTGGTTTCATGTCCAGGAGAACGGCTGTCCAGTGATAAAATCTGTAAGAGTTCCTTCAGGATTACTTTTACTTTTTATTTTCACCTTGCCTGCAAGGTTGCGAGAACCATTCAACGTGAGACGGCATCCTTCTCCCCGAGCACGTGTGGAAAGCAGGGTTAGGGCGCTGCGCAGGAAGGAGGGGATGCCGTAACCTCAGGAACTGGTGGCGGCTCTCCCTCCCGGCACACGCGTTGTGTAACGCTGCAGCAGCACATCAGCCACACGCCCTCCCGCTCCGAAAGAAACCCGGGAGGGTTTGGGATTCCCCTTTTGTCCCCTCTCCATGTGCAGCCTTACTCTGCTGTTTTGCATACCTTGTCCGGGAGTATAAAATGCTTTGGCCTCGCAGGAGGGCTGCAGAGCAGGAGGGCTGCAGGAAGGGAGCTCCGAGAGAGAGGACCGTCTCCCGGCAGACTCGGGGAACTCTCCCACAGGAGAGCGGTGAGACAGCGCTGTGCCATTCCTTTCCTGCAGCTCACAAGTGAAGGGATTATGTGGCTAACTGTATTTTTTTTTCTTGTATTAGGAGTGAAGTGTTGGAATCAGTCTCCTGCTTTATTTCCAACCTGTCCTGCTGCTCTGAAGACTCGATCCCCCTCTTTCTGCGGATTTAAAGGTTTGTGCAGGTAACAGGTGATATTGTAAACATTATTTAAAGAACCCTGTCTGTGGAGAACACAAAAAGCAAGCAAGTTCTTACTCTCATTGCCAGTGAATCGAAAATGTGAGTCTTCCCTCTTTTCTTTTTCTTTTTTTCTTTTTATTATTTTTATTCTTCTTTTTATTTCTACTTTCTTCCTCTTATTTTTTATTTTTTTATTCTTCTGTTTTCTTCTTCTTTCCTCTTTTTATTTATGTATTGGTTTTCTATTTTTTCTGGTTTGTATTTGTTTTTATTTTTTTCCTTTTCCTTTCTCTTTTCTCTCTTTTCTCTCTTTTCTTTATTTTCTCTCTTCTCCCTCTTTTCTCTCTTTTCTCTCTTCTCTCTCTTCTCCCTTTTCTCTTTTTCCACGTGTTTTACAAAAAAAATTGCATCATTTTTTATTGCAGAATAGTAATTTAGATTTGTTCCTATTTTGTAACTGTAGAGAAATGCTTATTACACACTATTTCTTTTACTTGATGTAACAGAGAAGTCCTAATGCCTTCCAGTTTCTGCAGAGGTCGTTGAATGGATTTCTTTTCTTGTGTGATTTTACAGCAGACAGCATCTTGGGACCCTGGCAATATAAATTTTGCTTTTACTGAAAAAGCAATATAAATAACAACACATAATTTGCATCAGGAATATGTGTCAATGGGTATTTTCTTTCCTTATCTTTAATTTTTTTGAAACATCAGGGTTTTATTTCTGTTATGTACCAGGTTCAAATGCTGAGGCTAATTCTTCTTCACTGAGCGATTTACTGGTTCGCTTTTTTTCTCCTGTCACACCTTCCCTGGTGCAAAAATCCAGGTTAGGATCAGAAATTAGCATAAAATGTATGTTAAAATGAACAGCTTTAAACTTTCTACATCCTTATATAAATGCTATATATTACATTCAAATATGTGCTATGCAGATACATGTCTGACAAAATACAGAGATCAGAATCTCAGAATTCCTTTTGTCTCTGGCAGATGAATACATCGCAAAACGTTTTGGTGAATTTACAAACCAATTCTTTTTTCATTACTATGGGAATAACACAGCAACCTTTTACATCCCTTTTCTTAGCTAACATATAGTGATGTGAATTAACAGAACATTTATTCACACTTAACGACACTGAACTTAACCCGCCCCAAGTGTCAAGGCGTGTTTTTCATAAAGGAAAGTGCACATGTGTTTTTCTTAGACACTGATATTTGCTCTTTGTGCACCTGGGGGACGTTTGAAATCTCTTGCCAGTATTTTTGAATAAGGCTTGGCTGCAGCATTACACCGACAAAGAGGACTGTTAGTTTTAGTATCACTACTCCGAGTCAAGCAATTTTCATTCTTAAAAACAGGATGTTAATTACATCAGATCAGTTAGTCTGGTGAGATTCTGAGCCCTTTTAAAGGGAGTTACTTTCTTAGTCAAAAAGTGACCTCGTTGTTATTTTCCCTCCTCAGAAGCCTTCTCACATCACATGAAACAAGATTGCAGCACTGTGAACTGAAATCATAAATAAAGCGTACAAAATGCTGTGCCCGTGGCAGTTTGTATTCAAACCTCGCGCTGTGAAGAGCCGGTCTTCTGAAGAGAAGGATGTCAATAATAACGTGGAGAAAAATGGGAAGATCCATGGGTAAGATCTTTGTCTTTTAATGGCTTTCTAGTTTCTCTTTCATTTGAAAAGGAACGATTAAGTGATGTGGGGTGTGGAGAAACCTGCAATGTGTTTGCAAAGCAATGATATTAACCAAAGAACAGTTGTCCCTGGGGGTCACTGGGTGGTGTTGACTTGGAAAGGTACATTTAGGCTTTTGTGTCTAAATTATGCAATCATTAAGGAAAGAAATCATCTTGCTTTCTCTTTCATAGTTCTAAATTTATTTGCTGTGCAATGATGGTTTCATATGTGCTAGGACTTAGGAGGCATGGGTGTGCTATAAAAATTAGAAAAGTGATTATCAGCGCTGAATTTAAGTTGGTAAAGTATTTCTGTGATACGATTTGTACAGACACTGTAAAAAAAACTGCGCATCTGCATATGCATATTAAATTTCTCAGTTTTCAGGGTGTTACTTATTTCAGTTTTCCATTGCATACCGTTTCTTTCTCTGCCCATTCCCTGCCCTCTCCTGACATTGCTCAAAGGAGTTTACATTCAAATATGAAGACAGGTGAGGCTGACTAGTGGAAGTGGGAGATCGCACACGCTCTGCTAGCTGAAGCACGTCATTGCCCTCTCCAAACTAAGGCTTTTGTTTGGAGTTTGTGGTCTGGATGCCTCTTGGGTGGTTTTGAGCATCTTCCAAAATGTGATATCCAAATTAAAAAGGAGGAGTTCAGAAAGTAAGACTTAACGCAGAAGCAAAGGAAATGAATATAAAAGCATATTACTTGCTTAATGGGCTGGAGACTGGACCTAGCTGAAATTTTCACACGTTTCCCTGAAGGTTTCAACCTCTTTGTTTAATTCCTCTCAGTATTTTCTGGCCAGATCATAATTGTACAGATGACCTTTGTTTAGCTTACAGCAACGGTACTCAACCTTTACCATTCCGGGCCGTATCTGTTGTTTTCCTGCCCCCGTAGTGATCTGGAAAGGGTGATTGTAGCTTTACTATTGACTTCTAGTCCACTCCACCCCTCACGCTGCTGCGAATGGTTGGCTTATTGACCCAGTACATCTTTCAGAGACGGCTCTCAGCATTTCCCTGCTGATGCTGCAGGTAAAACTAACAAAACTAAGGACATTGCGTTATACTGAATTGTCTTTCTCTCTTTTAAAGCTTAGAAAATGGTGATGCCAAATTATATGATCTGAACAAGAAGCAGATAGAGATGCCACCTATCATAACTTCAGGAAAGGCCAGTGATGGGACAGAGGTCTGTTTCCAGCGTCATTGTTTGATACTAACGCTTCACACGGGTTGTGCTTACTGCTCAAAACTGCTCAAAGACCTCATGTGAGGACTAACTGTGATTACAGGAGGTTAGGACTGCTCTGAGAGCTTTGGATGAGATATCTTTTCTCAACAAAAAGGAGCTTTGGTGAGAGTTAAGGAAAAGGGTTGACCCGGTGGGATTGGGGCGCCCGCATCCTTTATTCGCCTTTGAAAACCCGGCCTTTAGTAATGAACATGTTCCTTCTCTGAAATTGTCTGGTTCACTGTTTTCCTGAGACTGTGACTATTGTGTTAAGAGACCTTATTGAAATGTAAAAGGTGTTTGCAGTGGCAGATATTGTTTGATTAGTACAAAACACTTTTTTTTCCCCATTTCACATCGAAGTGTGGATTAGGTCAATAGTTTTGTACTCAAATGAATAAATATTCATGTTGGGGAGAATCACATTTATACCTAGTTTCTTGAATTTAATTTGAAGCATTTAAAGCAATAAAGCTTTAAGGTGTTTAATAGGTCTGAAGACAATATCTATTTTTATCTTTTCTCTCTCCAGAACCCCTCCCAAAATGGTATCAAAGCTTCAAACCAAATATCAAGATGTCCAAGACATGTAAAAGTAAGAAACTTGGAAAATGGATCCAGTTTTCTCGACACACTACACCTGACAGCAAAGGAGGTAAGATATGGAAACCTGGACAGTGATTTTTCATAACTTTGGAATGATACAGGGTGTAACATTGGTTTTTGACATTTTATTGTTTTTCAGGTTATCAACTGCCGGACCAAAGCCTGCCAAGGGGCACTCATGACCCCAAAGGGCCTGGTGAAAGGTCCTAGGGATGGGCCAGTTCCACCGGCAGAGCTTTTACCTCAGGCACTAGACTTTATCAAGCAATACTACAATTCGTTTAAAGAGTAAGCCAACTTTATCTTCCTTTTTGCTATAAAAGTCCTCTACCTCCCTACCTGTCTGTGAGACTATAGGAGTGTTCGGTTTCTTCACAGCTATTGGTAACTACCCTGTTACATAGCATGCACTCAAAAATAGGTAAGGACTATTAGAAAAGGCAAATAAACCTATTGCTGCACTTCATATGCTATATCTGCCAATCCAAGATCCTGGGAATACAGGAATGGACTCTGTTCAGTGCATTCCTCAGCCCCATTCCTTCTGAGTGTCTTAAGTTATTGTACGTTTATAATAAGCAGCTCGGTTGGGACTCTCTTACAGAATGATACCTTCTGTTTTCTTAACATTGGATGTTGATGGGAATAGCTCCTGCGCAGATCAGTCTTAGACATGAGTAATGTGGATAATGCTTTTTGTTTGTGCTGTTCCAAGTATCTCTTCTCTGTGTTCTCTTGTTCTCTGTTTTGATTCTCAAGGCTTTAGCCAAAGATTGGAAGGCCAGTCTCTTGCTTCTCAACCTTGCTCTGTGCTATCATCAACATAAGCTTACTGAGCATGCTGAGAGGGATGCTCTAGCTTCAGAAGAGAGGTTTGTGTTTTCACAAAAAACGGACGTGGTTCGGAGGGATCTTGTTGCAGGAAAAGCTGGAACATCTGGTTGAGGTCCAAGAGTTTGCAATGACATTTCACGTGACCGGCTTTCAACTGACAATTCAGTGTTTGCTTATCCATTATAAAACATTATGAAACTTTCAAAGGGACTCAGCCACATAATGGCTACTTCTTTAGACACTTTGAACTCTTCTACAAAGCTTTCTTCCCCTGAATCTTTCTGAAAGTCCCTGTCGTACACACAGGCTGTACTCGCTTGCCAGCGAATTACATTTGCACATCTCTGTGTTTCTGCTCGTGGCTATTTGATCACATTGATTTACACTATCTTACGTGCTTGCCCTTGATCTTTCATCTTGTTGAAAATGTGAAAACTCTCAGACAGTGCAGGCTATTTTCATTCTGTCTGTAGGCCAACAAAACAATTTTTGTCTGTGCTGTGATAAATATTTCCTAATGTTTTGACTTCATTCTCTGTTATCAGACTCAAGAATTTGAGAGTTGGTTTCCCTGACAAAGGAATTGCTCAGCCCTTTTAGGAATGAAAATCCTACTTACTTTGGTCAGAAAAGCTGTGTCGCTGTGAAAATAATATAACTTTGACAGTCACTATAATCCTACTTTTGGGCTGAAGCTAGCCTGTTCTCTGCTTTTCGTTTGCTTGAATTCGACAATTTTTTCCAAACTACTCCAGAAAAACCAAATTTAAACTGAAAACGTACACAGAAAAGCTGTGATCAATCCATGTACGCGTTAGGTGGTGAAAGGATGGTGTCGCTACTTAAATTTCTAGTGTGTTAGTTTCTTCATTAGGCTGGTAAGCTCTGTCGCTTGCTCTCAAATAAGGACATTTCCTAAATTCTGAATCCATGAAAAATTCTCCGCAGCAGTCCTCAGTCGGAGTGCTATTACCTAGAATCCCCCCTGCTTTTTGATAAAAACTGTGGGGCCGCAGACTGCTGCAATAGATAACGGACACGCTTTGGGGACAGAAGTGTGGTGCAGCAGAGGGGAGGTGGGGAACAGATGATGGTGACTTCTCACATCTGAAGGACAGCAAAAGTGCTGACTTTGTGAGGTAATGGATGTTTTCATAAAGGGTAGAGTATTTTATGTTGACCTTCATCCAGAGAGTGTAGATTTATAACAGGAGCAGATTTCTCAGTGTTTATCCAAACTTGCCATATCTCAGCCTACAGAGATGCTGATCCCCTCCCTGGAAATTTGCTCTACCCGCGTTCTGGCAGATAAAATCAGCGGTGTAGGTAGAAGTCTTCTCGTGCAAAAGGATGCTCAGAAGCTTTATGGCTTCAGCAATGCCTGTGCTCTTCTTGACCCCGAACATAAGGAGAATGTCTGCATTTTAAATCAGTTCTAAGTAATGAAATTCTCATTGTTTCTTTTCGTGGCTTTTTCCTGTTCAAAAGGCCAAAAATAGAAGAACACCTGGTCCGAATGGAAACAGTGACCAAGGAGATAGAAACAACAGGAACCTACCATCTGACAAAGGATGAACTGGTCTTTGCTGCCAAACAGGCCTGGAGGAACGCGCCTAGGTGTATTGGGAGAATCCAGTGGTCCAATCTACAGGTAGGCTATGAGTCTAGGTATTATGGGCCCAATAGGCATCCACTGTAAATCTGAAGAATGTCCTTTGCTTTGGTAAAAGATGCCAGTTGCTCCAACTGAGGAATCCTTCCTGTACATATCGTAAGATAGACATTTTTTTGTAGCTCTCTGCTTCACAGTTGAATGGAAACATGTGTAGGAGTGCTGGTGTAGGAACCGAGTAAGTTGTGGAACCAGGTGCATGTTGTGGTGCTTGGAGGATTGTTATGTGTGAAAATGATGCATATAAGAACAATAAAAATGAACCTTTCCTAGTGGAGCTACAGTTAGATTGAGAAATACTGATTTTTCACTTCACTTTTAGCCTTAATCTTTCCTTTCCTTAACTGCATAAGAAAAATAATGAGCTTATGTTACTGTTTCAAAATCAGTTTTTTTTCTTTACATTTCTTTTGGAAACGTACAGGTATTTGATGCACGTGATTGTAAAACAGCGAAGGAAATGTTTGAGCATATCTGTCGTCATATTCAGTATGCCACAAACAATGGAAATATAAGGTAGGCCTCTCTTATTTCATTTGAATTTTAAACAACAAAAATCATGTCCAGATCTTGATTCAAAACTCTACCTAAGACCTGAAATGGTCTATCTAAATATTTTGACAACTAGTCTCTGCTCTTAATTCTGTACTTATATGTTCCTCTTGTGTACCATCAACCATTTTGAGTTTGTAACTTTGATGGCTGATGTGGCAAAACCCTTCATAATTCCTGGGGCAAAAGAGATTTGAAGATTCAAGAAGGTGGGTGGAGAGGATGAATGATTTTATTTCTACTGATGCTTATTTTAGAAATATAAAATAATTGCTGTTGGTAACAATTTATGTCTTAATAATTAGAATGCGTTTGATGTGGCGCAGTGGTGTAATGGGATTTGATTTTCTCTCTGGGCAGATCAGCCATCACTGTCTTCCCCCAGAGAACTGACGGGAAACACGATTTCCGTGTTTGGAACAGCCAGCTCATCCGATACGCTGGATATCAGATGCCAGATGGGTCTATTGTAGGAGACCCTGCCAGCGTGGAGTTCACACAGGTACAGCTCCGAATGCAGAATCCTGACTGCTTTCCATCCTGGCTAACCCGTCTGTCCTGCTTTTCCTTTTTCTTGCGTGTTTATGCAGAGTGGGAGGGAAGTGTGGCAGTGAGGAGTGCATGGGATGTTCTGCCCCACAGGTTCTAGGTGCAGGCTGAAGCCATAGTTTCTTACAACCCTGATGTAAAATACTCCCCCCTCTCCCGGAACAGGGTGAGCTCATGCTCCCCTTAAGTCAGGGACACAATCGGTACTCGAACAACACGTCTTGGTGTTGTTTGAACGGGGAAGATAATCTTTATCACACAGAATTTAGCCCAGCAAGTTTTAGAGGGTTAACATTCTTTTGCCTTCAAATCGAGGGGGAGGGAAACCAAAAAAACCTGAACCATACCTTCTTTACAGTTGTGCATTGAGCTTGGGTGGAAGCCGAAATATGGCCGCTTTGATGTAGTTCCACTCGTTCTCCAAGCAAACGGCCAAGACCCAGAAATATTTGAATTCCCGCCAGAAATTGTCCTCGAAGTGCCAATGGAACATCCAAAGTAAGCACACAAGATTTAGATAATTGCATTTTTGCCTCTGCCTCACCTCGGCAGGTTATTAGCCTGCGCCTGTGGCAGTCATTTTATGAGTTCTTTGGTAGGATGAAATGGTGGTAAATTGTCCTGAAAGATAAAATCCTTGTTAGAGCAATGAAATGAGATGTAAATTAAGGGAGCCAAAAGCATTTTTGTTGGAAATCTTTTTTTCCCAATCTTAAATGTGCAGAATATTAAATATTCAGAATTTAAGAAATCTTAATTTCTTATGCCGGTGTAATACACATATGAAATATGGCTGCACTCATAACAAAATGTTTATTGCCTTTCCGTCTGTGTTTTTCTTCATGTTTGTTTGGGATTGGCCTGCGGATCGCAGAGCTCTGTAACACTGTTCTGCAGTTCCTTTAGCAGGCAGTGACACCTTACCGCTCTGTGAACGAAAACTGTTATGGGCTGTTGCAGACCGCGCTTCGTGGGTCATACTCTCTGTCTTCCTGGGCTGCTCTGGTTATCGCCTAAAGGAGGAAAAGACATGTAAAGTAATAAATCAAAATGCTCGTTTACCAGGTATGAATGGTTTAAGGAGTTAGATCTGAAGTGGTACGCGCTGCCTGCTGTCGCCAACATGCTTCTTGAGGTGGGAGGCCTGGAATTTACCGGGTGTCCTTTCAACGGCTGGTACATGGGGACAGAGATAGGAGTGCGAGACTTCTGCGATGTGCAGCGGTACAACATCCTGAAGGTAATCTTCTGAAGTAAAGGTGTGGTGATCTGAGAAGGGAATGAACGTGGTGGGTGGAGCGTTTTTGAAAAAGACGTGCTGTCAGTCTTTGCTGGGATGGGTGTTGTATTTGTACCCCACACTTCAGTGCTAATCAGACACAATGTCCTGGCTACTGTGGGTCACCTTGAGTTTCTGCCGAGATTATGACTGCCAGATTGTATGACTGTTTTTACAGTGTTCTGACAGTATCTGTTCCAAATACCTGCAGAGAATGGTGAAACTGCAACTGTAAAAAAAAATAAATTAAAAATGCCGTCCCCAGGGAAATCTTCCCCCATTTTACCCTGAGTCCTGCTGATCCAGGGCTTTGGTCTCTGACTGTACGTTTCTCAGAGGTATAGCTATGTCAGTTCCAGTCTGCTGCTGACAGGGCAGTGGAGTCCTGGTGGTTCGCTGCAGGTCTTGGTCACCTCGCCAGTACAAATTAATAATGATGCCTTATAACCAGATGCTGCCCCTTTTGAAACCATTTGGTCCAGGAGAGAACCACCCCCACTTTACCAAACTGGAATAGCTTCAAGAACCAGAACTCCGTAACTCAAGTTTACCTCTAATCTCAAGTGCTTCTGCTGCCATCACTTTCCCCAGTACAAGACTGACTCTTCCCCCTCCCACAATACTTTTTCCTGCATGTTAATGTGGTGAGGTGGAGAAATCATGAGGTCAAAATCCCACATAGTAAATTTGCTTTTCCCTTTTCTCTCTTTTTCACGTGTAGGAGGTAGGAAGAAGAATGGGGCTGGAAACAAACAAACTGTCATCGTTGTGGAAAGACCGGGCTGTTGTCGAGATAAACGTGGCTGTGCTTTATAGCTTCCAAGTAAGTCAGCGAGTGTGGTATCTGGAGAGACACTGAATATTGTGTCTCCCTTTTTCCTTTCTCATATAACAGCTTTATGCAAATATAGTGCCGGGGAGCAATGCTCAGGGGAGGGTATCAGTGTGATTCCAACAGAGTTATTCTGGATTGACACCTGGGAAAGTAGAGGAATCCACATTTCCTGTTGTTGCCCGAAAAAGATCTCAGGTGAAGGCAGAAAGGAGAGAAAAAGAAAAGGAAGTTACAGGCAAGATTGTTCATCACGTGTATCTAGGTGTCAAAATCGATGTAAAGCCATTGGATTATATCTTTTATTTACAATTACAGTTTATTTAACGTATCATAACAACCTGAAAGGTAGGTAAAAATGATCAGAGACTTTCCAGCATGCACTCCCCGTCCTGGAGAGGTAAAATGCTGATGTTGGGTTTTTTTGAAAAAAGGATGTAAGAGTCCTTAATCAAAGGTCCACCTTGGTCTGTATCTATATAATAGTTACTGATAGTAATTATTTCCCAGCACTGTATAAAGTCCTTGAAATATTAACCAAAGCAAAAGGATTACTTTAACTACATCAGGAAGAAGAGAAGAATGGTCTTTTTAATGTATGTCTTTCTTGCGATTATTCTAGAAACAAAATGTGACTATCATGGATCACCACTCGGCTGCAGAGTCCTTCATGAAATACATGCAGAACGAGTACCGTGTGCGAGGGGGCTGCCCGGCTGACTGGGTGTGGATTGTACCCCCTATATCGGGGAGCATAACGCCTGTGTTCCACCAGGAGATGTTGAACTATGTCCTCACCCCCTTCTATTACTACCAGGTACATGTTTTCAAAAAAAATATGATTCTAGTGGTCGACTTCAGCAGTGCAGATGATAGTGTGGGACCTGAAGAAGTCTGAATGAAAAGCCCTGGTTAATGAAAGTTCACTAGAGGTTGAGAAACAGCAGGCAATATGTACTATCCTGTGGAAGGTTATGTTAGTTCTGTTGAATTCTCAAGCTGTAAGTAAAATGCAATTTAGTGCTACAGAGACTGATCTCGTATTGGTACACAGTGGTTTGTATGTACAGATCCTATTTAATCTGGCCCTTTCAAAGCTATACAAATTGTGCATTTATTATTTTACATTTCTTACCTGAAGCTTAACATTTTCTTTTTTAAAGGTGGATGCATGGAAAACACACGTCTGGCATGATGAGACGCGGAGGCCAAAGAAAAAAGAAATAAAGTTTAACGTCTTGGCAAAGTAAGTTGTTCCAATAAGAGTCTTCATGCTTTTGTCCAACTATTCTATTCTTGTGGGGTTTCTGTTCCACTTTTTTTTGGAATAATTATTACAGTAGGGACCACTTTGCATCATAGACTCACCTGTCCCCCAGGTTAAGGAATATTCATATCTACGATTCTTATTCAGGGCTGTCTACAGTGTATTGCTTCTGAACAATCTTCCAAGGAAAAACCATGCTCAAGATCAGTCTTCCCTACCTTGTTTGTGAATCAATCTGAGGGGTTTTGTAGCTATATTAAAAATGATATTATTTTAATAAAGAATGTGTTAAATATTATTAATATAACAAATATATTAAATTTATTAAATATATTAAAATACATTAAATTATTTTAATATATTTAAATTATTTTTTTTTCTCAGGGCTGTACTCTTTGCATCTTCACTCATGCGACACACAATGGCGACCAGGCCCAAGGTCACTGTACTCTATGCAACAGAGACCGGGAAATCGGAAACACTCGCCAACAATCTATGCAGCTTGTTCAACTGTGCCTTCAACACTAAGGTAAGAACGTATAAATCATCCACACTAAATGGAGAAAGAAGTCTGGCTAGTTTTATCAGCTTCTGCAAGCTTTTTCATTCTCTGTTTTGAACATTCAGTAAATATAAGTTGGACTAGAACTTTGACTTTGTATTCATTGAGCATAATGCCTTGTACATTTGGTCAAGGGCCACCTGGCAATCACAGAGATATCTAATGCTCGTTCTTATGTCTGCGAGCAATTTCTCATGAGCTTTATACCTTCCAGATTCTGTGCATGGATGAGTACAACATCTGTGACCTGGAAAAAGAAACGCTTCTTTTAGTGGTTACTAGCACTTTTGGCAATGGAGATTCTCCAAATAATGGAAAGGTAATATTCACCTCAGAAGTATGTATGAGCCTTAACTCAAAGACTGAGACTAAAGACAACCCTTTCATTTGTCCTGTGTACTTGAGTAAGATATGGATCGGGACTCACTTCTCTTTTAAATCAGAGAATTTTTCTAACCTTAAGTATTTTACACATTTTTCTACAGACCTTGAAGAACTCTTTGCTCACCCTGAAATTGCTGAGAAAAAAAATCAGGTGAAAATACTTTGTTGTTTGGTTTGCATGTGATTGAGTCCTTTTGCATTTCATTTAGCACAACGCAGTGATCTTATTTTTATCTCCTTCTGCAGATATGCTGTGTTTGGTTTGGGGTCCAGCATGTATCCAGAGTTCTGTGCCTTTGCTCATGCCGTTGACCAAAAACTGGCCCAACTAGGGGCTTCTCAGCTCGCTCCAACAGGTGAAGGAGATGAACTCAATGGGCAAGAGGAAGCCTTTCGCACATGGGCAGTCAGCGTGTTCAAGGTGACAATATAAATAGTTAGCTCATATTTTAGTTCGTCCATTCATTTTATCTCAGTATTCACTCGCATCCCATAAAAATGGTGAAAAACGAAGGAAAGCAAACATGGATTTATATCTGAATTTCAAACTCCTCTCTCTTCTACTGCTTGCCTAAGTTGAAGAGGGACCTGGGCCCCTTTTCTATTATTTTTTAATATTCACATAAAGTTCAATAAAACCTTTTGGATAGTGGGATGCTGAGTACGGTCAAGGGTGGTAGCATCAGACATCTGAATTTTGTGAAGTAGATCAGGTATTTTAACTGTGCTGGTATAGAAGTGGAACCTTACTGAGCTCAGTGCACCCCTATAACATCAGTGAACTCAAAAGAATCAATAAACAATAGCAATCTGTGAAATGGGTATCTCCCCATTAGCATTACGACAATGCTAAGAATATAATTTTTACCGTGAATTTTTACCTTTTTTTCTTTTTTCTAGACTGCCTGTGACATTTTTAACATCCGTGGGAAAACCAGTATTCAGTTGCCTGAGATATATACCTCTGATGAAAGCTGGGATCCTAAGAACTACCGGATAGCGCATGACTCTCAAACCATGGACTTGGCCAAAGGTATCGCCTCCCACCTCCCGCTTCCTCTGTCCCTTTTGCTTCAGATAGGTCTGAACTTGTGAAGGTTTTCTAAGAGTGATGATATCGGTCCTGTTAGATGATAGAATTCATGTAATAAAGTACAGTGCTCAGAGAAAACGGACATTGGTTTACATCACACAAATCATGATCTTTTCCAGTGCAATAACGTGAGAACACAGACCTGGCATACAATTTGGCAGCCCCAGAAGAACAAAAGCTGAGATGAGCTACTTTTAGGCAGAGAGGGCGTGCGTATGGGGCACATCACTGACTACAAGTATATCGCGTTCTGGGGCGAGCATGGTTCAGTTCTTTTCTGCGTGTTATTTGAAGACATTTTAAACAAACCTAATCACAAAATTGCCATGAGTCACGTCCTCTTTTCTCAACAGCACTTGCAAACATTCACGCCAAGGATATAATTCCCATGAAGCTGAAATTCAGGCAGAATCTTCAAAGTGTAAAATCCAGGTATGATACCTCATTCTTTTGAGTGTTGTAATACTATATTTAACTAAAATCTTAAACATTTGAAGGGCCATGTTATAAACATCTTCTCCCTGCCGTTATTTAGAAATATATATGAATTTTTTACCATCTTTAGTAGAAGTAAATCATTATCACAAGGCCACAAGAATATGTACAGTCGCAGCTGTGGTTGAGGTAGGAGCTGACTTCCCAGCAGAGTCTCTGGGAGTGTCGGGAACTGAGTAACTTTGTGATACGGCCCTTTGATACCTACTACACATGGAAGGTCACATGTATGGTCCCTCTCCCTTGCTTGGTATGCTACATGTCAGGCAAATGTGTACTTCATTTAGGGGGAAAATTGCCCCTTAGCATGAAAAAAAATAAAGAAAAAAAAAAGGACAGAGTACAGCGCAAGAAACTGCTGCATTCGGTTGTGCTGTACTGGACAGATCAGGCAGCACTTCAGCGTCTTATTTGTTTTGACACAAGTACTTCACATATCTGGACTATTATTTGTTTAAGTCTCTGTGAAGTACTAAGCTGGTCTGCTAGTTTGGCAGTGGACACCAGTGAGCCCTTGCCAACTGTCGCTTCAGATTTAGTCCTTTTCTGTGCAATTCAAGGGAAATCCTGTCGACGTAACCAAGATCTGTCTCATCTCTTTTTTTCTATATCTAGTCGTATTACCATTCTAGTTAAGCTTTCCTGTAAGACTAATCAGGAAGTACACTACCTGCCCGGAGAACACGTTGGGATTTTCCCAGGCAACCAGCCAGAATTAGTGCATGGCCTCATTGCACGTGTCAAAGATGCCCCTCCAGCTGATCAGACCATCAGACTTGAAACCTGCACTGATGGTAAGTTGGTTCTCTTTAGACAAAATAACAGACAATGTTTGACAGATTTCCCGTAAAATTCCTGAGAATTTTTATAAACTGAATTTGATTCTATTATCCTCTTCTTAAATTTCAATAGGATTTTGTTGATGCTTTTAGTTATTCATATAATTCTCGATTCTGATTTTGCATACTGTGGCGGTCCATGGCAACTTCACCAGTGTTCACGGGGTTATCCTAGGCTGACACTGTAATTTAGTTGCTAAATTGTCCATTGACCCCAATTAAATTAATCAACAGAGTTTGCTTATTGTTGCTACTTATCAGAATCCTAAAATAGATTTACATGTCATGACCTTCTTTTCTATCTTATTAGGAACAATCTGATAAATCATAGGATTCTGACAGACAGAAAGATGATTTCCTCAAATGAAAGACTTTTCATTTCAAAGTGGTTTTTTGCTATCGGGCAATTCTCCACATCAGATCCTCGCCTTACAAAACGTTTGAACCCTCACGTTAACCCCTTTTCAGCAGGGCCCTGTGGTCCAGACCTGCTGCAGCCTCGGCTGAAGTCGTATTTTGAAGGACACTGAGTTTTGCAAAGCTCTACAGCTGTCCAATGCCGCGGGAATTGCCAAGGGCTCTTTTATTTCCCTTATTTCCAGGTGGCTACTGGACAAGTGACAAAAGGATTCCAGCCTGCACGCTCCCCGAGGCTTTGACATACTTGCTTGATATCACTACTCCACCCTCCCAACAACTGCTAAAAAAACTCTCCCAGCTGGTAACAGCGGAAGGAGACAAAGAGAGACTGGAAGTTTTATGTCAGGTGAGTGTGAGGGCTGGATTTGCGTTACAAGTGCTGTGTACCGGACCGTCTGATGCCCTTTCCCTGGGTAGCAGAAGGTTAAGAAGTTTTTGTAGTGATGGTGCCTGATTCTTATCCCTCTGTTACATATTCTGTGTGGTTGTTAAACCAACCGCAGTGAGAGAAAGGGTGCTCTCGTGGCTCAGCTTGAGCGTGGGAATCGAGAGACTTCTTCATCTGATGTTTCCTGTGGGGTTCTGGGTGGGTCACTTTGCCCGCCCATCCCTCTCGCCTGCCGCGCGGTGGTTTCTGCTGAGCCACCGGTAAAAGACCTCACAGTTTGCAGGTGGAGGGGTTTTGGGGGGGCTGGTAGATAGTTTTGTCAGTGTGATGGTACCATGAGGCCAAGAGGGATGTCACTGTAAGTAACCAATGACTCCTGGTAAGTGCTTGCTTCTCCTGCTGGGTTCAGCAAGGCTCAGCAGGTATCAGGACCGGGGCCCGTACGGTTTTGTGGCTATCCCATAGCGGGGGGCTGAGAAACAGACTCTACCTCAGTTTCTACATCCCCGCTGAGAGAGCTGCTCTCTGGGAAAACTAGAGCGAGTATTCTGTACTTCTGTTTTCAAAAAATACACAATTTCTTGGGAAAGGCCAGTATCGGTCTAGGCAAAGTTTTGAGAATTCTCTGTTGATTTGCCTGCGTATTTCACTGAATGTAAGGCGGGAATCTTAGTTACAAGTGACATTTCAAATATCCCTGCTCTCCTGAACTCAGCATGGCCTGGTAACATTGTGATGGTGGCCTTTGGCTTTCAGAGCACGGAAGAATACAATAAATGGAAGTTTTACAACAGCCCGAACATCCTGGAGGTCCTGGAGGAGTTTCCTTCTGCTGAGGTCTCAACAGCTTTCTTGCTGACTCAGCTGCCGTTTCTGAAGCCCAGGTACTATTCCGTCAGTTCCTCCCGTGACATGACACCCAGAGAGATTCATCTCACAGTTGCTGTTGTAAACTACAGGACAAGAGGTAATGAGTTGTTGCTTTCATTTCTCTCTTAATTAAATCGGATTTAGGCTACATTGTGGTTCAGAAAAAAACTGTGTCCGCCATATGGCACGAAGCAAATCTGTAACAAAACATTTGTGTTGTCATACGTGCAGAATAGTATACTGCCGTGCTGATGTTCATACTGTGTCAGGATTTGCTAAAATCCTGTGTCATCATCAGTGTAACCTTGTTTTATAAATCATTACTAGATACACACTTATTTAAAAACATAATTTTGAGTATAAACTGTGCTTTTTGAAAAAAAAGGAGAGCTCTTGAATACTGACAGAGGTGTTTTCCTTTGCTGTGGTTAGATGGACGAGGGCCTCTGCACCACGGAGTTTGCAGCACATGGCTGAACACAGTCGCTCTCAATGAAACAGTTCTGTGCTTTGTACGCAGGTGAGTGTATGACAGAGAAAAAGGAAAAGAAAGAAAAAAACAAAACCAAACCAGCGGTGCTTAGTTCAGCTTCTTCAGTGTTTCTTTCATTGTTTGCATATGATTTTCAAGTGACTGGTGAGTGCCAGTGGGAATACTGAGCTTGAGGAGAGAGGGAATTCCCTGTTTTCCAGAGATGAGATCCTTTACCATGTCTTACCTTGAGTAAAATCGTAATTGTTAGAAAAATCTGAAAGAATTCTATTCATTTGACACCATCCCACTGTCAGCACACCCACTACAGGAACAAGCAACAACCGGCCTCAAGTTAAGCCTCATTACTGTTTTCAATTTGGTAACTGGGGCTGTGCTGCTTAAAATCATTCAGGAAACCGAGATGTCAGTCCTATGCGAGTTACCTAATTAAGGTGTTTTTGCATTTCAGTGCTAATGAATTCCAGCTGCCCAAGGAGCCGAGCAAGCCGTGCGTTCTGATCGGCCCCGGGACGGGAATCGCGCCCTTCAGGAGCTTCTGGCTGCAGCGGCTCTACGACTTGGAGAAGAAAGGTACTTATGGGGATTGCCACAAGGGGGAGGCCGTAACTCGTCCAGCAGCAGAAGACACCCCTAACCCTCCACACAGAACCGCTACGGGTGCAGACACCCGGAAACATTGGCCAAGTAAACCCGAGGAGGTTGGTCATCCCAAGACTGGTTGAACACGGCACTGAAAGAGCGAATCCGTCCCGCTTGAGACTGTTCTGGTGGTCTTGAGGTATTTGGTCACTTGGAGGGAGCAGCCTGGGTGTCCTTGTAACGACTATCTGTCCCGTGACGGCCCCAGGTGCTCACGCTGGGGCCAAAATGTGGAGATGAAACGCTTTGGCCTGCCTGTGTCAGCCCGTCTGGGGAACCTGCTCCTACAGGGCATTCCACATAGTTCTCCAACGACTTGGGCAGGTTCAGTCCTACTAAGACCCTAAAATCACCAGCTGTCACACACAGACACACACGCTCTCCTTCTCAGGTGTGCGGTGAGGAAGGCTGGTTAGAAAATAGCTGCAGAGGCAGCTGTACGCAGCTGGGTACTGTGACAGCAGCGTGGGGAGGGTCCTGAGAGATGACGGCCTTACCAGGAAAGACAAAACACTTTCCCATGTTGGTTTCAGGGATCAAAGGTGGTGACATGACATTGTTGTTTGGCTGCCGGCAGCCAGACATGGATCACATCTACAAAAAAGAAATGGAGGAAATGAAGAGGAGGGGAGTCCTGCAAGAGGTCTATACAGCCTACTCCAGACAGCCTGGCCAGGCCAAGGTAAGGCTGGCTCCCTTGGTCCTCGGGGGTTGGCTCCTGTCCTCCAGGTTAAGATTTGGGCTCTGTTTAACACTGTTCTTTAAGAAAATGGTAGCGTTTTGCTTCAGCGTGTTGTGAACAAGTGACAAAAGGCCCCACTCCTTCAAAAGAGAGGAGAATCTCACTGAGCGCTTCAGCACGAGCAAGAAAACACCGAACCCGCACTGCCGTGGGGAGGCGTCACAGGCACAGAATCAAAATTTAGGTTCAAACAGCCTTTGAAACTAGAAGCTGAGACATTTTCAGAAACCTTAAATTTTGCAGGATTTGATTACAAATGAGTTGGCTCCGGCCATTTGTCACCGTCTCAGTGACACAGTGACCCTGGAAGTTGGTTTTGGTTAGGGGGAAACTTGATTGGAGAAAACAACAGCACTTAAGCTGTCCTCTTTCTAGCTGTGCCGCTCTCCTGGCAAGTTTGGAGACGTTGGCAGTTGTAACTGGTTCTAAAAATGAAGAGCCGTAGTCTGCTGTAGGGTAATTGGCAGGGAGGCCCAGCCTCCACATCTGAGGCTTGTAAAGACGGCATGAAGACATTTTTCTTCTTTGCTGTGGTGCAACACACAGCTGGAATAGAGAGGGCATTGAGAACCTCACTGCGTAGCCCCACGTTGAACTGGGAAAAGCCAATAGCCAAAGTCGCATTAAGAAACCTTCTCTAATGATCCTTTTCCTGTTTCTAAGGTCTATGTTCAAGACATTCTTCAAAGCAAGTTGGAGACCAAAGTGTGCAACCTCTTGCATAAGGAGGAAGGGCATCTGTATGTCTGTGGAGATGTACGCATGGCCAAGGATGTTGCTCAGACTTTGAAAGGGATGCTTGCAAAAAACCTCAACCTCAACGAGCAGCAGGCAGAGGAGTATTTCTTCCAGCTAAAGGTACGCTGTGACATACGAGGCATTCTTTCTAGTGTTCCAGGACGGGTCAGAGAAGTCATCAAAGTCACACTCAAGATCTTGTGGGCTGCCGTGGGTTGCTGTGGGCTGCCATGAGCTTCTTTTCAGCAGAATGCACAAGAAAAAAGCTTAAAGCGAAGAGCTTAGGCCACCCACTGGGATTTGAAATGCAGCGTTTCTGTTTGGTCAGGGTGTAAGAGTGACACGGCATCTTCTCTTACGTCTACCGTTGTCCCCCGTGTCTCCCTTTGGGCATTAGCTCTGCAGTGTGTCTGGAACATCAGGAGTTGGAGACTTTATTGTACCAGTGGAGGAAAGGGAGTTAAGAAATTAGTGGCCGCGTCAGTGAAAACACGGTGCCTGTGTCCGCTGCTCTGCAGCGCTTGTTCTCAGCACGGCGCCCGGAGCACGTGTGTCGTGTCCAGAGAGGTTCCTGTCATCGGCAGTGATGAAGGCCACGCTCACAGAACCAGCCATGCGAGCGAAAGGCTGTTCAGTCACTTAACTGTTGCACAGGGAGGAGCCAGCGGTGCCTCACTCACCTCTTGGGTTTCCTTTCGTTTTTTGCAGAGCCAAAAGCGATACCATGAAGATATATTTGGGGCGGTATTCCCACATGAAGTCAAAAGCGGTGTAAGAGCTCTGCAACCCACCAGTCCGAAAACGAAACAGCTTATGTTTTAGACAACACTTGCACATTTGTTGTTATTTTGCAAAAGCGAGGGGTCAAATCCTCTTTCTTATACATGGTAAATCACACACGTGTGTATGGTTGTAGGATTTGACTTTTAAACCTCAACCTTAATTAAGAAAAATATTAAATTTAACTTTTGTTGCTATTTATTGAGACTTCTTTTAATAGATTATCTTAATAGTGAAGATGCAAATTATTTTTTTAATACTGTCTATGCTCGCTAGTATAAATCTATTTTTTGTAAATACAAGGAAAATTTAGAGTTTTTTACTGTTTAAGCTAGAACTGAAATCTTTTTTTGAAATGTATTGTTTGTTGAGTTTATTTATATCAGATTGTTTTACTGTGTGTATTATATTCACTTTAAAGCAAGTAAATAGATGGTTGTGTCACACGCCTTGTTGAATCTGAAGCAGTATTTGCAAATGAAATAATAATACAGTGGTTGGTGAGTGGAAGTAAATACCTGCTGCGTACGTCTGGAATGCCTATGCGCGAGGAGGCAGGAGTCGTGGATTCTGCGTTATGGGATTCGGGTACTCGAACCTGAGTCATCGTTGTTGCAGAGCCTGTGGCTGGGAGGCTCAGAAACTTCAAAAGCACTTTGTACATCTGAATTCGATGCTCTGATTTACTTGATTTGTTTGTAATAAAAGATGCCTTTATATTGATACAAACAAGGTGGTGTGGGTTAAATGTACCTCGTTTTGCTATTGGCTTCAGCCCGAAAAATTAGGTGTAAGTAAGTTCCTTCTCAGGTTCCCGTGAAGCGGGTTGGGCTCCAACCAACGCTCCTTCCGTAAGTAAGAGCCCCTCTCCAGGAGTTACCCATTCTGCCCAAGATTAGGTATGCAATTTTGTTTCTGCCAGGAAAGTGTGAGTTTGCACCGTAAATTGTGAGATTGGTGTGCAAACTGCAAGAATATAAACCAGCAGTGAGAGCAATATCTTTTGCCCCAGTTAAATTTTGACTTTGGTTCTTTCTCTGCCTGGCACTTACGTCAGAGCTTTTAATTCCTCCTCTGAAATTAGCAGGGCTATGTGATCATGTTAAAAAAGTGTAAGGTGAGATTTTCCTGTCATCCCTTGTCTCCAGGAGCTGGGATCTGATGAAGGAGGAGTTGAGACTCAAAAGTCAACAGTGCCGCGTACGTACAGTGTGTTTCACGTGTGCTTCAGGACAGACTTAGGCATAAGATCACAAACACAGCGTAGGTGGAAGAACGTGGACAGTGACGGCAGAGAGCAGGAGGTACCACACAACAGGTACAAAGAGGGGAAAGGGCAGAGGAGGTTCCTGGCAGTTACGGAGTCCTGAGGGGCACCTCGTAGCAATATACCCCGAGTGTTACTTCATACTTTGTTTAACTGATGTCTTCTGATTTTAGATTTTTGGGGTGGCATGGAAACAGAACAAGGTAATTGCACTTTCCGTTAAGAAAGTTCTCAATAAGCCCGGGGCTCGCTGAGCCCCAGACTTCGAATGAGTCCAACAAAAGTAGGAAACAGAAGAAGTAAGTTCCGTACTGCAGAGTCCTAATGTGTTCTGTGCCTTTTTGGGAGGTGTGTCACTGCAAAAACCCATTTTCCATGCACGTGACCACACAGGTGAATTTCCTTACCACGTTGCTTTCTTTGTACCATAGGTGTCTTTTGGAAGTAATCACTTACTTTAAAGCATTACCATAATCCTTTGTAAACGCTTGCCTGTGTACTAAAGGACCATAGTTCACTTCCATTTGGAGGGTCAGAAACTCAGAGAGTCATATATAGTTATAGCGTTGCGAGCGGGGTGGGGAGCCGTCGGGTAATGCCATGTCCTGAAGACGTGAGACAGCACTGAAAACTGCCGGTCAGGGCAGCAAAGCGTCTGTTCCTTCTTGGCCCTCTGTCAGGTCAGAGAAAGGGGCACAAGTGTTGTGTGTGAGCTCAGAAGGTGCGTGACTCCCCGTTTGTATATACCCGTTGATGAGGCAAGTCTTAGTGGGGGACCCGTCCATCTTAATTCCACCACTGCAAATATTTCCCCCTAGCAGATAGGTGAGACAGCAGTTAAAGGAAAGGATTAAGCAAAGCAGAGATCGGCTTTCATTTTCAGTGAATTTATTTAAACCGGTCCCAACTGTAAGTTAACGTCAGTTGCAGCCCTGATCTGAAGCTGTGTATAATTGCTTTTTCTACAGAACTAAATGGGGAAGATAAAGTGCAGACGTTAAGGTCAGTGGATAATTATTCCATTCCAAGATAAAAAACGAAACTTCCTTAAAGAAACCAGATGCAAAATATACCTTTTAAAATCCTGAAGATGATCAGATCGCCTGCTCTGCGGTTATTAATGTGCTCATTACAGCCCCGAGTCAGGAAAGGATTTAAGCATATGCATTAGTTTAAGCACTTGAGTGCTCATTGCTGGAGGCAGAGGAACTATTCTGAGCTCAGAGTTACTGAGATGATTCTGCACCTCACTGACGGGGACCGCGCTGAGGGTCTTTCTGAACACTTTCTGAAGCAATTAGTGGTTTGTTTCATTAACGCTGAAGCCCAGCTTGCACGGCTGTGATGGGACTCAGCATCCAAGACGGGCCGGATGCTGAGGCACCGCAGTGCGGACCTTTTCCTCAGCCTGGTCCTCCCTGCCCGGAGAGGCGCCGCGCTTTGCCAGGAGCCGTGTCCTGCTTTGTTGGTGCTTTGGACAACAGGTTGCAATCGTCGGGCTGTAACTCTGGCCCGGCAAATGTCAAACTGTTCCAGTTCACAGCTGGTGGAACATAACCTTCATGCTTGAGGATGGTTTTGTTTTATTTTTTTTTTAAGTTAAACACCCTTGGCCTTCAAGTTTAGTTGAGAATTATATTCATTATTTCTTATTCTTCATGAAAGACAACAAAGCTCAACGTATCTTAAGCTTTTTATTGTTTGCATATGAAAAATCTAGATAAGATGGATGAAATGTAAAATTGCGCTTTTATAATGCCTTGGCCTTTTCCCCGCGGGACGGTACAATGCTGCCATTATTTTCAGCGTAACGCTGTTTGGCAGCAGCGTAACGTTCCCAGGATTAATTAACACACTGCAATGTCCCTTCCACCGAGGATAGCAAAGCAGCCCGTGTCTCCCCGGCAGAGCTTCTGTCCCACTCCACAGGTGAGGAGGTTGTGGCAGGACCTGGGGGCTCCGGGAGCCGGTGGGTGCGCAGCGCCGCATCTCAGCACGGTGCAGTGGGGACCTCTTGCAGAGCCTGTGGGTGACCAACCCTGCAAACCTGCTGCGGAGTGCCGATGGCGGACGGGAGACTACGGAGCTCCTGCCTCCCTGGGGAGTCGGTGGAAGGGGTCACGGTGGGCAGGAGGTGCCAGGTCAGGTCCAGGTGCCGTCAGGGCTAATCCCCGTGTACTGGCCAGGCTGCAGCGCTGGGGACAAGCAGGGGACAAGTGATCGGGTTCTGAGGACGGCCTGGAGTGGTACAGGGGTAGGAGGCGGCTTCTCAACATAGTTTAGTGCTTCAATAAAACGCAATGATGGAGTTCTTAGAGCATGAAATAACTTGACCCATCATATCCAGGAGGGAAAACTTTCTCTGATAATTGCAAACGGGCTCAGGGTCTCTTCAACGGGGCCGTCGGTGGGCGCAGGGACAGCTGCAGCTGCGATGAAGGGCGTAGCCAGGAGAAGGCAACCAAAGCCCGGGGGAGGATCTGTGCCAGAGGCTGCAGGAGCTACTGAGGACGCCGGGTCTGGCCTCTCCTTGCTCTTTTTGATGCAATTTGTGCAAGAATGAGAGTTACAGCAGGAAGACAGCGAAGAGCCTGGTGCTTCGGCCCGGGGTAAAAGCTGAGGAAACCGTTTGCCGGCTGTTTGTGACTGAGGGCCTCTTACATTTGACTTGTGAAAGGAAACGAAAGGAAGACACACTCTAGTCTCATTTGTGTCAGTGATTGACAGGTATTATAATGGAAAGAAAGCAAATGGGCTCACAGGCCATAAATTAACAAGTCAATCTGGTGACAGAAAGCTGTAAGCCACAGAGAGGGTGATAGACAAAAGCTGTGATTTTTACTTTTCTAATCTTATTTTTCTTCTTACATGAGCTAAACCTGAGACTGCTGTCACCCTTTGCTTCAGCACGTTATTCCGAGAGCTTCTCTGTTGCAATAGGATTTCTATAACCAGGGAAATGACGGGCAATCCCCTCCTGCTGCGCCCCTCGGGACGGGCGCGGGGCAGGGGAGGGCGAAGGGCCGCAGTGAGGACGGAGTGGGGACCTCCCTGCGCATCAGCCGACACGTCGTGGGACTGTCACCTCTGCCCACCCACAGCCCCTTCTTCCTCCACACCTCCCGCATTTTCTGGTCTTTTGAATATATTGCCCTGAATTCCTAACGCCCAACCAGGGGCAGTGTCTCCCCGTACGTGGAGAAAGGCGCGTCCATCTGGGACGTGGGCCATCGGCCCCTCCGGGGCGAACTCTCGCTGGGTGCGAGTGGAAGGGCCGTAGCGCCTCTCTCGGCTTTGTCCCTCGCCTGTCAATGTCCCAGGACCCGCCACCATCTGAGCCTATTCTGGGGGGGGTCCGCCCCTCCCTGCGCTGCCACAGCGCGACCTGCGGGGGATGGCCAACGCCTCAACGTCCTGCGAATCCTCCAGCAGCTCCTGCTCCACACTGTGCGATGTGTTAGTGGGTCACTGTGAAATCTGCTCATGTTTTAATTCAGCTTCGGGGGGGGGGGGGGGGGAGGGGGCAAACCACAATGCTGTAACACTGCTTTATCCAGAGCAAAGATTTATTCACTGAAAAGATTCCTACAGATCCAGAATTTCATTAGCATAGAGTGCACTCGTTTTTTTTCTTTTTTTTTTTTTTTCTGGTTGCATAAACTAATACAGAAACTGTTGTTAATACTAACAATTTTTAATTAATTTAATAGCAATTCTGGAAGACACTCAGTTGATAGAAAATATAAAAAAAAATTTTACTGTACAAAGTTTACATCACATTTGAAAAGAAAACGTGTCCATTTTCACCGTATTACAGACTCCATTTACATTCACTACTGACGTGTGGCTTTTGTAGCAGCAATGTACAGCCAGCTTCACATTTACAACTCTAATATGGTACAGACCTGCGGTGCTCCGCACCCTCACACCGGCACACGGGGGGACAGCGCCTGTGGCCATGGCACAACGCGACCTGCCCGCGTGGAGGGGTGAGAGAGCTCCGCGCTCTTCACAGCCGTACAGCTCCACTGGTTTTGGGCCACTGCCGCGTGTCTCACACCAGCTGATGAAAACACAAATCATCCCAGAGAGCCATCAGCCTCTCCTCGCTGACGCACTGGGCCCAGGAGGGTGGGTGGGTCTTGCTTTCGAGAGCAATTTACTGGTGTTAAGCGCAGACCCGAGGTGAGGTCGAATTAGAATCCCAAATCTCACAATTAAAGCAGGTTTTGGAGGCCACGCAGGGGCGGGCTCCCAGCGGGGCGCCAGGGCAGTGCTCAGCTGGGGTGAGTCTCCCATCGCCTTCAGCAGAGGGGCGGCGAGGTGGCGGACGCGCTGAGCGGGCGGGGAAGCGACGCAGCGCTGTGTCCGGAAAGTTTCCACAGACAGTGTTTGAATTACTCCTGAGGACAGTCATAGGAAGGACCAACGGTGATAGTTTTTTAATTATTTCGTTTTAATCACGCTGGCCATGCGGTGCTGGCTGCCCCCCTCCTGGCCAGTCATCTTACTGGAAATAACACTGAGGCTGTATTGCTTTCCCAGCACAGCGCATGCGCATCCGCACAGCAGCGCTGCCGCTGGTGACCCGGCGGGGAAACGCTCTCTGTCCGCAAGTTGGGCGACTGGTTCCCACCCTGAGGGGTTCCGGGTCTCCCAGGTCTCGGGACCTGTTTTATGCACTCAGAGGGCAGAAACAATTCGGCAGGAGGTGCTGTCCCCTCGGCCGCAGCGCGCGCCCGAGGCCGCTCAGAACCACAGGCTGCAGAGCAACGGCTGCGCCCGCGGCGCCTTCTGCGCGGCTCTACGGCGAGATGCAGTGACGCCTGCGGAGGTGTTGGCCGACGGGTCCCCAACGTCCCTGGTGCAAAGCAGCTCATTTCTCCCCACTTCAGGTTTGTGTTGTGCTGCTGTTATTTAAGCAGGGAAAACAACTTCTGCTTAAAACTGCTGACACGCAACATTATTGTGAGAGAACAACAGTAGCAAGTCTTGAAGAGCCCCGAGTGGTGTGGGTTAAATACACAGTAACGCTGGAGGGGGTTTATTTGCTTCATAAAGGTGGGGGAGAGGAAGGAGGTCAAGAGTACCACAATGCCACGTGTGGCTACCACCAAACCCGTGTTTTCTTTTCTAGCTGAGAAACATTTAAAAAGTGACTCTATCAAAATATTTGTAAGAGAATATGACTGAGGCACATAGCAGGAGTGAAGCTCTCTGCTCAACAGAACTCAGGAAATTTTTTTTGCTGCTTAATTTTCTACACAAGGACAGCCGCCCGTAAGTAGCCGACCGGAGCGCCCGTCCCACGGAGGCCTTCAGAGCTCCTCTCCCTGCCAGCACCACCCCAAACCCCGCAGATGACAGTGAAAGGTGTTGGGGGCGTGTAACGTACTCGTGCTGTTGGAGAAATGGCACTGGGTGACCTCCGGGGAGCCCTGATGAAGGAGCTCAACAAAGCGAAGCCCTGCAAGGACAGAGGACGTGTGCGCTGGCTGCAGGAGGGCTCCCCCGCCCCGCGGGTGGGGGAAGGCAGAGGGATGGGAACGGGGGGCGTGAGGGAGCCTTCGCTAACGCCGCTCGCAGTTCACGCGCAAGCGCGAGAATGCATCTGTCACCTTAAAGGTGGTAATCGGATGTACCCTTTATAACCTGCATATTCTATATTAGAGAGGGTGTGGCGCTTTGGGTTTTTTTCTTTTTTTTTTTGTCTTAAAATTAACCTTTGAAACAAGTCTGAGCTGCTGGGTTGAGTCAGCTCCTCTAGCCCAAGATACAGCTTTCCTGGTTGCAAGATTTCTCTCTGTTGTCTTCATTTTCCCCAAAACAACTGCTATAGTCCTAATTTTTTGGGGAACTCCAATGTGACCAGCTAGAGGAGGCAGCAAGGCTGCCGGGGGGTGACTCTGAAGCTCTTGAGAAGCTCTGTGCATCAATGCATTATCAGGGGTGGCTTTGTCCTGTGTCTCAGCCCTCCTGCCGTTCCCTGCAGCTCTGGAAATCGGCTTTTCTTCTACAAATAAAATGCTCGAGTGGGGCTGGTCGGTGTGACATTTCCAGACATGCTGCTAGTTTGGGGGACTAGAACCTGCTGTCCCTAAAACTTCAAAAGAAGAATCTGGCCCCTGTGCGCAGAGCTGTAACAAGTCAGGCCTTTATTTTTTTAGAGGTCAGCAAGTCTTAAGCTTCCTACAGGACTGTGCGAGAACAAGGAGCTTTTAGTGCGAGTTCTGCGTAGAAGAGCGCTTCAGTCCTTAGTTGTGACACAGCCTGCACGATCCCTACTGGATTTCTCCATGAAAGTAGAAACATGAGAGTTCCTACTCTCCTATCAGGAGCAGATTTGTACTGGTGTAACTTCAGTCAAGGTCACCAGAGCCTGGACCGACCCCACTGAAACGCACCTCAGGGCCTAATGGTTGGTTTGGGCAAATCACAATGCGCCAGATTCCTTTTTACCTTAATGAAAGAAAACTGCGGTGTGGAACTCCAGCCCCCTGTACCAGATGCGCTGCCATTCTGAAACGAGCCCGTTCCACTTCTCTTAAGGGAAACGAACGCTCTGAAGGCAGAAGGCAGGTCCTCTTTACCACAGACACCAGAAGGAACTAGAAATAGTTCTTTTTTTCAGTGCTATTTGAGAATGGCTGTAGTGAAACTTGATTCACTGTTTATTATGTTTAAAAAAATATAGTTCACACAAAAGTGTTATGTAAACATTCTTTAAATAACTGCTGGTGCTCAGGCAGAATTCAGACTTTGCAAACAACACGGGGCTGTGAACTGATGGTCGTGCGGCTTTCAGCTGGGGCTGCACCAGTTCCGTAGCTTGGAAGATCAGTGCAGACTGGTGATGCGCTGTGTAAGCGGGCAGACAACATTCTCGAGCCAACTACACACCACGCTATATCTTTTGATTACTTGGTTCCAGGATTCCCAAGCCAAATCTTTCAAAACGCAGGACAACTTTGCTACTGTTAATGCTGGAAAGAGCGGGGAGGGAGAGGAGAAGGGAGGGGGAAAGAGTTATTTATTTTCAATTTTTCTTGTAAAGCTACAGGTCTATAAAAGGAACTAAAATGGGTTAGATCCTGATCTCACACAACTCCAGATCACCCAGAAAAGCAGCTTACGTAATTAAGCAGCAAACACATGAACTTGTTCATGCTAACCTCATCAGTGGAAACATACAGCACAAATCTGATTTGCCTCAAATTGGAGAAACAGGAGGTTTTCCTAAGTCCCGAAGGTGGGCAGAAGCCCGACACTTGCTTTCAACAGGCACTTAGTTTCCTTGAAGTAGAAGGGACAGAAAAAATTACTTACAGAATTTTGCTTTTAAGAGAAAGGGGTGTTTTGACAAGGTACATCAATTGGGTAAAAAACCCGAAGAGACAAACCCAAACCCATTTGTTCCTCTTTATAGACTGCAGCAAGTGCATAAAGATGTTTTTTCCTTCACTCTTAAACTGTTGGCATAGCTGGAAACACTTTCACTTCAAAATGCCTTCCTACGCACACACGCTCAGGTGACAGCAAAGCCGACAGCCTGAATATGTGAGCTCTTGCGGGAGACTTTCTGCGAAAATGAATATGCCGAGCGTGTTTGTCCTCGCTGAAGACAGAAGAAGTAGAAACTTCCCTGTTTCTTGCATATTCTCTCTGTCCCTATCCTCCCTCCTCCAAAACAAGATATTTTTTCCAAATCACGAATCGGTAAAGAACAAAAAAAGACCTTTTCTAAAAAGGCACATACTTGCTGTGTTACCTACAATTCTGAAAGCCCCTAATGTTAAGTCAGACAATTTGCTGAACAGGGGATGTAAACAGAAGCAAATCACAAAATTCAGAGCACCAGATTTGCAAGGGGAGGAGAAGGAGGAACTGAAGAAGCTCTTGCTTTCCTCCTCCCTTACACAGCATTGTGGCGGATCCCAGCTGACCCACGTGGGCCAGCTCTGGACACCACTTGTGGCTTGGTCCCCGGCAGGCCAAGGGACTGCAATCTGCTCCAAGCAGAGCAAGGACCATCCATCTTTCCACTCAAGAATTGCAGCAGCTTCAACCAGCCCCTGACAAGACTGACCCTGCCTTCAGTGCTGGCTCTGGTCCCCAGGGAGAATCGGCACAATCTGGCCCTTAACTCTTGTTGGTTTGCAGAGCAAGTGGAGTGTTCGGTCGTGGCTGTGCCTGTGAAAATGTACCCGTTACCTTCAGCCACAAAGCCCCACTCCGGCACTGAGGATGCCAGGCATAACCTCAGACTGCAACTAGGAACTGGCACCCCTCTGCCTCAGGAGACTTGCAGGACGCACACAGATCACACCAGTTTTGGTAAACCCCCCAACCTGCTGGGCAGGACACACAGCGCTCGCTGTTGCTTGCACCTGGTTAGTTAGAGAGCAGATCACTAGACCCTTTCCAGGAGGAAGTTACAGCCCGCTGAAATGCTTCAGAAGGGAAAGATGGCCGCGTTGTTAGACGGGAACTTCTTGCAGACGGGAGTTGTTATTCAAGCTAACAGCCCACACCAAGCGGAAAAAGGCAGAAAAGGAGAATTCGGATATAGTGTTGATTATGTCCATGGGTTAATTTCGTGGTTTATTTTTGCTTTTTTAAATGGAAGGTGATTGTCCAAGTTGCTGGTTAGGATACAACACATGGAAGCATGCAAGGTGGAGCCCATTATTGCACCAGTAGCTACAACCTACAAAGAAACATGGGAGGGAAAGGAAAAAGACACCGTGAGAGTTAGTTTTCAGTTATTTAAAGCAAGCCCTTGAGAACTACCTATTATAAAGATTACACCAGAATAAAGCATGGGGTTAGCCCAATGTTTCTCAAAGGATTTGTCAGAGGGGACGTGAACGTGCCTCTAGTGGGTTTTGCCTCGGAGGAGGTCTCTGGCTGGCATGGCTACAGAGAGCCTCCCAAGGGCAGCTTGGATAGAACGCAGTTTGCAGGGGATGAACAACAACTGAGCTGCCCGTGCTTTCATTTCAACGAGCGCTAATTCAGCTGTCAATGCTGATAATTAATACTGACACTTAAAGTACTTCTCCCCTATTAAATGCTTTGAGCAGAGAAAAAGTAGTAATGTATGCAAATCGACACGAGCCACTTGTGGGGGCGGAGGGAGGGTGTCAGTCCCTCTACCCAGGGAAAAATCATTAGGGTAGCTACTACATAAGACATCGTTCTGCAGTTCCGCAAGCTGTTCAAGAATAACTCCCTATGGAAGCACTAATCCAAAATAATCACTTGGCAAATTGCTCTGGAATTGAGCATTCTCATGAACTGACTGCCCAAATGGGAAGCATTCCTTCAAGTTCATTTCCAATGTGATGTTAGAGGATAACGCGAGAGGGTGACTGTCTGGATGGGAATGTGCAGACAGCTTGGGCTCTGTCTGCTCTGTGCCCTCAGGTTAGGTAGGTGAAACGATGTCAAACCACTCAGATTAACGACCCAACACAAGTGGATCTTACTGTATAGGGAAATGAGCGCATGAAAGTATTGACACACAGAACCATAGTGCTGGAGTACAGTGTGTTTCTGTAGAAAGGAAAAAATACTACCAAAGGACACTGCTGTATCATGCAAATCTCCTGGCAAAACAATTGCTGTCTTCATAACATAAGACGACTGAAATACAATGAGCTTCCTTTGAGGCAAGGGAGGATTAGTTAAAAAAAAAAAACCCAGGAGGAAATGTCACAAGTGAAGCTGGATGTCTTGAAGGAACGGGTAACGGAAAAGCACATGCTCCAGGGGGGTGGGTAGAGATCTGACCAATGCAAGCTGTGCCTGGAAACAGGGTTTGGTACGCTGTAGGCCAGACGAGGAAAATATTTGTTT
The DNA here is from genome assembly GCF_000708025.1 of Charadrius vociferus. Taxonomy (NCBI): domain Eukaryota; kingdom Metazoa; phylum Chordata; class Aves; order Charadriiformes; family Charadriidae; genus Charadrius; species Charadrius vociferus. The sequence goes on from NW_009647692.1 coordinate 1,237,131, forward strand.
CTCCTAAATTAGGAGTGAAGGATTGATATGCAGCAGCAATTACATGCAGGTCCATTTTTTAGTTCAGATTTTGTTGGTTTCTCTTTAAATTTTTATTTTAAACAATCTAGACAATTGAAATCACAAGGACTGAAGTGCAGCTGTGACAGCTCTGCTGGAGGAGGGAATGTTCGGGGTGCAGAAAGACACCCTGCCTCCCAACTAGGTGCCACGGCACAGAGAGTAACTGATACTGCAAAGAACACCTGCCAAATGTAAGGCACCCTCAATCCTTTGTTGTACCTTTTTAAAAGGCGCGCTGTGATATGCATGTATACCTGCCTAGTGTAAGGGGAAAATACCAGACAGTTCCACTTCTCAGTGAGTGGACATTAAGCATTCAGTTTTTGCCGGTAATAGTGTCCTTTCGTATAAAGATGAGGCCACAGTCTGGAGAAGCATTCTGCATTCTAAAGTTGTTAGACATTGTAAGGCATCAGGGAGCCAGTACAAATGTTAGGGAAATTGCCCAAGAGACAAATGGTGACATTTTCAACCAAAACCCCAAACAAACCACTCCCACCAAAGCACAAAATGCCATGACAGTCACCAGACAAGCAAACCAGTGTTTGGTTAGTTATGACAAGGTATTGCAGGAAGATTGTGAAGGATTATGGGAAAGAAAGAGGGTAGATTAAACATCAAGAAAAGGAGAAAAAAGAGAAAATAAACATTAGAGGTTCGGTAGATGAAAATAAACACTGAGCAAAGTATGCGGTAAATGGGCTCTGGTCGCAAACATGTCTGATCTCCCCCAGACTTTGAGAAAAAACACTGAGGTCACCAAAATGTAACCTTGTGCCTAACAGAAACCCTACATGTGCTCCTGAAACCGGGGTGGCCGTCTCTCACTGGGGCGTGCAGGCCCAACCTGGTCACTGAAGTCCATCGGAGCTACTCGGGGTAACAGCGGCCGGCAGTGGAGATGAGATCACTGACAGAAACCTGGTCTGGGGTGGGGGTTTCAGACTCTTGGCTCCAGAAATTGTATCTGCTTTGCTCCCACTTGATTTTAACAGTGGAACTGGGAACCATCCTTCTCTGAGAGTGACGGGTTATTCATGAGAAGGGAGGCTGGAAGTTTTAGGCCTTGTGGCATTATGCTCATCCAGTCTGAACTGGAATGAGTTTTATATTCTGGTCTGATCTGTCATAACATATGTTGTGGGACGTACAATCAAGTGTTTTGAGGGATGACTTCCAGTTTTGACAGTTTACGAGACCTTTCTTCCCCAGTTGCAACACAGAACTGACTTCGAAAGTATCACGATCCGACAAGGATTTATGCTGACTTCTCACGATTTATCTTTTCTTGATCCTGATCTTGACATAATTCTAACTTTGAGATTCAGTCCAAAGACTGCCACTTGTTCCTAGCTGTCAGTTTACTGCATCTTCAGGATTTCTAAATCACTGGACACATAATTACCACCTACTTCGTTTTTTTCCCCAGAAGTCAATTATTCTAAGTCAGGACTAATACTGCACTTCTTTATCTCCCTGTGCAAATTGGGCACTCCTCCAAAAAGAAGAGGAGGGGGTTGGATTTTTTTCCCCACATGCTCCTCAAGGAAGGCTATGAACTTAGGACTCTTTCAAAATCTGACAATTCAGTTTCAAAGGGAGACGGTGGCACGTGCTTTGGTCCTTTCCTTCCGCGGTCTACCAGCCATTATAGGGGAAATTCTAACCACTTTGGGGTGAGTGTGGGCCCTTTCCAATATTGTTGGTAAATACCCTCTGAAACCAAACATAAAGTTGGATAAGTAATCTGACGAAGGAAGGAGGTGAATATGTTAAAGTAGGAAATTAACTGTCATTAACAAGCATGCAAGCTTAATTGCATCATTTCCTAGTAACTAGAAAAGCAGAACAGCACACTGTTACTCTCCCATCAGAGGTTTGACAGCCCCCAGGAAGGCAAAATAAAGGACAGAAATGATCAGTTAGCAAATTCTGAGCGGCATAAATGTTCTTAACAGCGGCAAATACTCACTCAGCAGACTTCCAGAAATGCCCTGGGTGGGAGAGCCGACGATTCAATTTTGGCAGTTTTTCAAGCATATCCATGAGGACAGTGAAGCTAGGTCTCTCACTGAGATCAAATGACCAGCACGCTGAGAGAATCTCCTGCAAAGGATATTTGTGGCTCATTACCTCCACTCAGTTCACAGGTCAACTGTGCAGACCAAGGAACCGACTGAGCACTGTGATTTGTGTGAGCCGGGTCAGAGATACTGTTTAACAGAGGCTTTGGACATTCTTATAATCAAACAGTATCCTGCATACTGCTGGATGTCCACTTCTGTATGACAGTTACAGGCAGAGGCTTAGTATCTAACCTGGTGTCCCATTCTAATCTGTTCTCCCTCCTGCCCTTTATCTTTAGAGTTATGAGTAAAATAAATCTCCTCTTTAAGCAGCTCCCTCTTTTCCTGATAAATAGCTATATGGAAGGATTCCTGCAACTGAGGTACTTACATTGACTTCTTTCCCCAAACTAACAGTTGCAAGGACTTGTTTCACTCCTTCACCACTTCCAATCTGCCAGATGAGTGCTTCTGCAGGCTGGTTCTTGAAAGGCCATTCTCTTGCTTGGAGCTCATACCACACAGTCCTGCAACATCAAGAGACAAATCAAGCCTTTGCCTGCTCTTAAGAGAAAGATACAAAACCCTGACACTGTTCCAATTTCTTCAGATAAGTTCTGGAAGGTGTATTAGGCTGTGCAGCAAATTCCTCCCACCCCACACACCTCCTGCCCATGATTTTTCCAGTAGCTGAGAAAAATCTTACCCAAAGGCATAGATATCTGCAGCTTTGGAGAAAGGCAGCTTGTCTTCGTCTTTCCCAGGGGCCATCTCACGAACAATTTCAGGGGCCAGGTAGCATAACCAGTCATGAGGCAGCTTCAATTCATTCTCCCTCCTGAGTTCAAAAGAAAGAACTGGTACTGAAATGATACTGCTTCAACCAAGCAGCAGCACATGGACCATATCTGTGCTTCACCTAATGCCTTGACTTTATTTACTCAAATGTTTTCACTGACATTTGCTTTCTAATTTTCTTGCCGTATTGAAAAATACACGTGATAGCCTGACTCTCCAGCTCATTCTTGGGCTTAAATTTTTCTTTGTTCTGTGTTCTGAGTCTTACTCCATACATAACTTCCTAGCAATGTGCTATGGGAACTGTAGAAAGAACTCTGTTAAAAAAAAAAAAAACAAACCAAAAAACCAAAGAAAAAGTGCGTATTCCAAAAATGTGTATGTACTGAAGCAATCAACACTCCTCACTTGTACTGCATAACGCATCAAAATGCTTCCCTATTTGACCATTATTTATCATTCTAGAAGTGGACCAAGCATTGAAACCGCCACTTACCTTCCTTCCTGAACCACACCCGAAATTCCAAATAATCCAAAGTCAGTGATCACAACCTTCCCGTTGTCATAGAAAACATTCTTGGATTTCAGATCCTTATGTACAATGCCCTTTGCATGAAGATACCCCATGCCCTGGGAAATATATGCAGAGATGTAAACCTTTTTTTTTATTATTTACAAGCCTCTAAGCCTGGGTACGCTCTGCTTTCTAATACACATTTACTCTCACTACTCCAGCATAAATGATTAATAGTAAATGGAGACACAACAGCTGTCTGACTTCTGCAGGAAGGGTACAAGGGAAGTCTGCAAGGGAGCAGATCTTAAGTTTCGTGCTCAACCTCTGAATTGTTTTTCATCCTCTGCATAGTAGGGCTGCTGGAAGGGTACTCTTAGTAGTCTGTATGTGTGAGAACAATGAACAACTGACACGACTTTGCTCACTAAATTCACAGGATATTTCTGCCAGAAAAGAAAACAGCAGCTTTAGAAATGCTTCTTCAGTTGAGAAACATTGAAAGCAAGCACAGAAAACGCTATGCAAATGTGGGAGAAAATGTCATCTACTTGAGAATGCATTAACTTAGCTGCAGTTACCAATAAAGAGACCGGGAAGGAAAGCTGTCCTGCATACCTCTCTTCATTGCTCCCTTTAGCTAAATTCTCCCTCCCCAGCCCCTCACTGACAAGCAAAAGCTCTGTTTCTCTCCTTATAGGCCCTTAGCTTACTGCCCACTAAATTAGCACTTTTTTTCAGCCAACTTTGAGTACCTCCTGCTGCAACACCCTGTTGGGCTACTGACACTTACAGAACCTCTCCCGCTGTGCAGTCTCTAAGCTCTTGCTAAGGCACTGCCCAGAAAGCAGATGTCTCCGTTAGCATAATGTACCCTTACCTTAATGATCTCCTGTGCTATCTGCCTGGTTTTGTTAATATCCAGGGATATCTTGGGGTCCCTTACAAACGAGTGAAGCGTCCTTCCTTTGCAGAAGCTACAGGAAAGAGGAACAACAATCCTTAGAAAGGTTTTTAAAATATTGGAGCGAAATAAGAATGTAATACTGGATGTTCAGTTGGTTTTCTTATCATGTTGACAGAATCTCAGCCCTCTTCTACTGCTGAGAAATGACATTCTGAAGAACTTTAAGGACCCAAATGATTTACATCTGTGTGGGGGTGCACATGTACCTATTGTTAAAGCATGCTCAAGGATCTGCAACGAATGCTCTTTTCTTCAGAGGGCCAGTTGTTACAGTGCTGCGCTGACATCTGAAGTCCAGTTTTCAAAACCTGAGCACCAGCTGCTGCGGCTGGTGCTACTGGTCACTTAAGCAGGAAACTTCTTTTGGAACTGGCAATTAGAAATGACTGAGTGCCTCTGTGCCAGACTATGAGAACGGCATGCCCTTGGCCTTACTTAAATTCAGCCTGCACAGAAACATCCCAAAAAGCTGTTATTTAGGGACTAAATGATCCTCATCCCAACTAAATACTGAAAACAGAAGAGAGGAGAAAAATATTAAACATTTTTGCCTAATCAGCAAGGGTCCCTAAGAGAAACAGAAAGGAAGAGATAACTGTTGCGTTACCAGCCTCACACATTGGTTTATTGTCGCTTTGCTGAATTGGAATCATCTGGAAGTAGACAGCAGAGGAACAGCCTGTTCCAGACTCTTTTCTCCTGCTTTTTGATTTTTATTATTTAAGACTTCAAAAATAAAAAGAAAATTGTCAAAAAATATTGTATGTTCCCTAAAAGGAGGCAACCCTAGTATCCAAAACTGAGCAACAGAGACTACATTCATCTCTGCCACCTCCTGATGCAGTGAGAGATGTATTTTTCATATACAAAAAATAAATATTATCTATCTATACTATATGTATACATTAAAAATAATACTAAGATGCTATATGCTTACCTGGTAATGATTGCTAAATGAGGAGGGTTCATGCATGCTCCCATGAAAAGTACCACGTTCTCATGCCGGGTCTGTCTGTAGTTCATCACCTCCTTTTTAAAGAGCTTGAGATGATCCTGATTGTTCCCATCTATCTCCAACAGCCTGATGGCCACTTCCCCATGCCACTTGCCCTTGTAAACTTTCCCCCATCGTCCTTGGCCAATAGGATCCCCCAGTTCAATCTGTTCAAAGGGAATGTCCCATTCTTGCAGGTAGACACTAGTCTGGCTAGGTTTGCGATAAATCATCCCTTGCAAGTGTGGCCGTCTGTTTGGCAAATCTTCCACCTCATCCTCATCATCTTCAGGTTCTGATTTATTAGTCTCTGGTTCTTCCACCTGTTCACAAAAAAAGAGACAGGAAATATATGCTGAGAGTCCCATCTGAGGGGCAGAAGCAGCATACCAAAGCAGCAAAGGGGGTGGGATGTATGCATTTGACTACAGCTCTAGAAATACAACTCACAGGACAAAGTCATCTCAGAAGCCTACAAAAAAGCATACATCTTCCGCCTCCCAGTGCATGCAGGTGAAGACAAGAACGGCTTTATCCTGTATAGAGTCAAATTTGTAGAACCAGCACTAACATTTAGGCACTCAGCATCTCTCAGGATTTGGCCTCCAGCGTGGGGCAAAATGCTAGAGACCATTCTAAAAGGAAGGGTCAAGAACCTCTTTGTTCTTCAAATAAATGTGGTGGCAGTTTTTTTTGAGATTACTAAAATTCTCCTGTTAGAAGCGCTCCAAAAATCAACAAACTTGATCCAGAATCCAGTAATTTCTGCTGATATCATTGATTCTATCTCTATTGGTTTACTCATCCCTACAGAAACCCATTTCAGTGTTCATACTACAAGCTGAACACATGCTTAGGCACTACCAAAATCACAGACTCTTGTGAACAGGTATGGAAAGGCGTTCCTATGCAAAAGATAAGCCCATGCTTACACTTGCAGGATTTACCATGAGCTACTCTGACCACTGGTAGCTCCTACACATACATTACTTGCAGATTTGAGGTCTGCAGAGCATTTAGACCTCGTAACTCCAGCAGCAGGCCTGCAGCTCTTGTAATGTAAAACTGGCTGCGCGAAACCGAGTGAGCCAGAAGTCTGAAATATCATCGTAGACCAATTAGAAAAAGTTAAGTATTGTAACGAGTATTTGATTGCTTCACTCTAGCTACAGAAACCATGAATTTTCAGTTGAGATCTTTGCAGCAGCAACAGTTCAGTGGAACTGCAGTAAGGCACAGCTAGTCTACGCTCGATTCCGGGGGCACAACTTTTTCACAGCACTTTCAACATGGCACTTCTGATTGTACAAAAGAAAACCTACCTCTGCTTCACATTCAACTCCATCTGTGTCTGGCTGTTGATCAGCACTAACAAGAGAAGACAGATTTAGAGTGAAAATAATGTTTGCATGTCCACCTGAGTTAGAAAAGTGAGCTGCTACATATGCCATTAGTGGAACGGAGCAGCAAATCAAGAACAGACCTTGATAGCATTATAATAGGTCAGGGAAAAATGCAATTACTGCTCCACTTAACAGATAAGGACTTTCTAACCTTACCTTAGCAAATGAGGGACAGAGACTTTGAAGTGATTTTCAATGATTAAGTGGTAGGAATTGATTTGGTGGAGGCATGGCTACATTATTACAATGTGTGCCAGTAATGGTGGCTCCGATTCCTACTACTGAAACACTGACAGTGGAGAAGTAATTATGAGTGCTGGCAATGCAGGCTAAAATCTTTCGCATGCCCTACAATTCAGATCCTTAAAAAGAGGTTTGCTTGCAGCTAAGCATGCCATGCTCTTTTAATTGTAGAACTCTAACTTCTATTTCAGCAGAGCTTTCTGATCTCAGGAATGCACACATAGCCATAACTAGATATTAAAGGCATGGACTTCTTACTGTCCCATTTAAAGTAAGTATCACCTTCAGCTTTATAAAACTGAGAATACCAGTATCACCCTTGCTGACCAAAATTATCCTGTGAGTTCTCAGACAAGCGCTAACATAGTGCTTTCAGACTGATCTGAAGATTATCAGGTAAACACTACGAAATAATAGAATTTAAAACCATTACTTACTTAGTGTCCACAGCTGTTTCTGGAGGCTGTGCTATTTGTGCAGGACTGGGAATTTCTGGGAAAGTAGAAACATTTATGAAACATATTTTACACTTCAATCTCTTTTAGAGTGGAAGTTTTAACATTGCAATAGTGATTATTTGCTTCTTATTCAGGAATTATAAACTAAACTCAACCACAGACAATATGATTTAATACTTCTGTTCACTTAAAACTATGCTGATCTTTCCTAGTACTCACATGCCTGTGTATTGACCGAGCCCATTCACTACTTATCTGTAATGTCTTTCAAGGTCACTCCTTGTCTGTGAACTGCTCACACACCCTCAAGTTGCCTTGGACAATCAGAAATACTTAAATCCTCACAGATCTAGGACATTTGAATTCATCTATACTGCAGGTTTTGTAATCCAAATGCACCCAGTCTGTCCAGTGTCACCAGTGCACAGGAAGTTCAGCTTGGGGTGCAAATCCTTCCAAGATTCAGAGTAATTACTCTGTACCTGGCATCCTACATCATCAATTCTCACTTTGGAAACAAACAAGCTCTTTCTAAGGGTTCATGAACAGCTGACTGAGAAAAATTTGTACAGACGAATCCACACACGAATAGTGTTGTACCATGGTTAATTCCATAGCGAGGGCCGCAGTTCATACACGTGAGCTCAGCGTTCCTGAACTGACAGTGTCCATTTATACCAGCTAGGTATATAAACCTAAAAGCGAGCCTTTTTACAGAAAGTACATGGCTGTGTATGGAATCCCACAGCAGAAAGCTACTGTTTTACAACTGAATATTCAAAGTTTCACCTTAGTACATAAATCACATCACTACCTCATATTAGGAGAGACAGGCCTGAGTTATATACTGAGATAAGAGAAAGTTTGAATTGTTTTAGATAATTTTTTTTAAGTGGGATTATTGTTCTTGGGCAGCATGCAGAAGTTTACAAACAAGTTACTTTTTGGCAGCAGAAGCTGGTTAGTAGATTTAAAACAATCAACTCACCTGGGAAGATAAATTGTTGTCTATGCTGAATGTAGTAGGCAGCTTTTTTTTTAAATGTTTGTTGGTTTTTTTTAAAAAAAAAAAGGCAAAAAAATTACCAGGAGAAAAAATAAACACAAACAAGTTAGAGGATCATCAGTAAGTGCCCCATATGCATTCAATGAATTAGCCCCAACTCAGTGTTGGGAAACAGATTAGTAGATTATCAGCCTGCTTGAGGGGGTGAATTTCAGCACATGCATTTCTGCAAGACTACGACAGATGATACTTATCAAATGAAAGCTATGTCCCCAATAAGCAAACAGTCTGGTGGGAAAACAACACATTCAGACTTGAAGTGGCATAAGCAAATTTAGAGAACCCAGGAATGCTAAAAGGCAGGCCCATGTAAAGGCTTGTGCTTCGATGCTCTCTCATGTCTTCAGCTTTTCAGAGGTGCACCCAGAGAAGCTGAAACTCATGAGTCATCTGCAAGCGTATTTTTTTTATTTCAGTGAATCTGAGCAGTATGTCCTAATACGAAGTAGTTGCAGTCAAATTCTTGTGCTATACTGGCTCTGCCTCTGCTCCTTTTGAGCAGGCTAAAATAGCAACTTTCACTCACAGATCAAAAGCTTGATGCAAAATACAGCAATGTTGAAGGCTGGATGCAGCACCTATTGAGCAGCATGTGACTTCATTTCTAGATGAAAGGAATTAAATTTATTCTCGCTATGTTAATCTTTGCCCTTGTCAAAGATTCTTGCCTCTATTGACTTTGGTAAAGACTGCACATTTGGGTTCTTAATCTGTAAAGTATGTAGGGTAAATTCTTCTCTACCATACGTGTATGTCAGTGGTTTAAAAATGAGTGTTGATTGTTGCTTATCTTTTGGGAGGGACTTGGTAAAGTAATTCATTCTGGTTCTCATTTTTACGTTTTGCCCTAGCAATCAACTTGCTCACGATTTAAAGCCACTGGTGACCAAACACAGAAGGCAGCATGCATTTTACAATACAACGAGGAAAGGGAGAGGAAAGAATATAAATTCATTTTAGTGCTTTTCAAAAAAGAGAAAATAGAAAGACCAAGTCACTTAAGAAAGGTGCCAACATTCCTCAGTAATCTGTCTCCGGCAAAGATATCTTAAAAATTTTGAGAACAGGCCATTTTTCTTTTAACAAAGAACAAGATACACCTTCACACCTTGCTTAAGACACAACCATGTATTCAGAAACCTGCAACTACCTAGGAAGACGTGGTCAGCCTCTGCTTGCATAGCGGCCTTTCTGATCTCAGCAGAGGTCTCCTGAAAAAAGATAAGCTTACCTGGGAAGTTAAATCGTCCATCCCTCTGGCCCATAGGAGATGGGTTTGGGGGAGGTGTAGCACTGGGAGGGTTGGAAGACTGGAAAGGTGCTGGAGAAGATGGTGTGGATGAGGTTGTAGATGAAGGATTACTGCTAGAGTCCAGATGATTTATTGCTGGTGGATGCTCCTGCAAAGCAAGAAAAGTCACTCATGAGAAAACAAAGAGAAAGAAAGAATTTCCCCCAGTAGTTACTGAACAACAGAGAAAGGAAAGCTGTCCCTAGCCTTGATCATAGCATAGCTTTTCTAAGTGCGTAGGCAGCTGGAACCGTGCACAGCCTATGTTTCACACGGACAAAATGTCACGTATCAAAGTCTCTTTGCAAAGTGAAAGCTCAAGGTGCCAGTCTTGCTCCAACCAGCAAGGTACTGCCGCCACCTCTCCTTACCGTAGCGACTCAGTGACTTACACACACAAGACTCGTGTACCTTTTTAGTTAGTGCTTTGGGAAGAGTTCCAAATTGTGGTTCTGTTGGTCTGTCTACTGGATTATTGATATCGGAAGGGACAGACTCTGTTCTTCTTATTTTTGTTACTGAAAAACAGGTTGGAGAAGGGAGAGAAAAGCTTTGATCAGACTTTTTATTCTTGTGATACCATCAATTACATTGAAATGCTAAGAACTGGTAGAAAATTACTTACTGGGAAGGAAAGATATTCTACAAGCAGGTGCCTCCTTAGTACATTTGTTGTGACATTTTAATCTGAAAGAGAAACATTACATGTTAAATAGCAACTTGTTCTTTCCCAGAAAGAGGGAGCCTAGCCTTAATTTGTAATTCTTATGCTAATCTCAGAGGGAGTTCTGGAATGCTCCAGGCCCCAGAGCAGCATGCATTCATATGAAGAATCCTATTATGTGTGTCATTAGGCTACTGAAAGCCACATACATATCTTAGCATCTGATTTATTTTTAATATGGTTACCCTCACTGACTCTCATCCTAAAACAGACAAGCACTAAAATCTCAGCACTCTGGACTAACAACCCAGACAAAAAAGCAAAAACTAAAATCCTTGCGGTTATTTGGGTATTCAGCTCCCACTGCAAGATTTGCCTGTGATCAGGTGGGAAGCCTGTGGGAGGGAAATAAACTCGGTTCAGCTACACGTCAGGCTGCCAACCTAAGCATAAGTTGTGCCAAAGCATCCCTTTGCCAGTTCAGAAGCTGGCTGAAAAAATGATGCCACCGCTAAGAGACCATCACATCATGAGATACTTGTCACTGGCAAACTTTAATGAATCAAATGCAAAGTTCTTCTGAAAATGATCATCACTGTGTCCTCACCTGCAGTACTTACACTTCACCCCGAACATCATGCTTTTCTGACAGACTTGGCAAATCTGAGATAACCAAGACTTTGTAGAGAACCTAAGTCAAGACAAGGGGGGAAAAACGATGTTAACTGGTGTCTGAAGGAAAATTAACATTTGCAGGTAGTTATGGACAGGCTATATACTCCTTTAGCCCTTTCTGAAAAGGGCAAGTGGTCTTGTGGAAAAGCCTTCTCACTTTTCTGATCAAAAGCAACTCAAAGAAGGCTGGCACCAATTCTGCTGGCCTGTTGCTAGTTCTCCACTCTTGGAACAGCGTTGAGAGGTGCACAGAGGTGTCTCTGACAAGGAGACAGGGTGTACATCTACACATATCTCTAGAATGTCCTGAAAGCTGCAGCTCAGCAATTACAGATATGAAGCCTCACACAAAGATATCAAGGTGACAGAATATCACTTCTTTTCATAAAAAACCCTCACACTGGAATCGAGCTTCACCCCATGAAACAAGCAAGCACTCTGAGAGGGAGCAGTGAGCACACGCTCCAAGTGCAGATGCAGCCCACGAGCATGTGCTGGTGTCACTGGTGTCCCTCCTCGGGCCAGCAGGACGTGTCACGTGATGCTGGTTATATTCACCTGAACATCTTTGTAGAACTGGGACGCAGTTTATGGTGGGTGGTGGTGGCGGGAGTGTCATCCCTTTTACCAAAAAATTGGATAGGTTGGTTTGGCATTAGAACTGGCTAGCCCAGTTTGGGTTTGGATTTGGGAAGGGAGGATGCAGGAAGTTATATGGGAAGAAAAGAAAAATATATGCTCTTTCCATGCAGGGAGGAAGAAGCAGCTTCTCTTTCATTTGTAGCAGTGCAAGTGTTTTAGAAAAGGCATCGTTACACATTTGGCATGTTTGGTCCTATCACCCCATACACAACATTGCTGCTGCTGGTATGCTAGTCACTATGGAACCATGACTCACTTGGCTTTGTAAAAAGGATTTCAAGGGCTGGACACACCAGTGATGTATTAAAAAGAAATTAAGCTGAAATACATAGTTAAGGATGAACTAGGCAAATGAGTCACCTGACCAAACTTCAAACCTGTCTTAGAGTCGCCACTGCTACAAACGCACAGAACAGGACGCTGTCCTGCTCTGACCCCTCACTTTTGTTTCCTTTCTGGCTCCCGCAGCACGTGTTGCGTACCTGTGTGTTACAGCCAAGCCAAAGTCTCTTCGTACCGTTTGAGGGGATCCTTGGGAGAGTTCTGATGGAGAACAAAAAGATGTTTAGGGAAGCATTAGTCACAAGCCGGGCTTACCAGTCTAGACAGAAACGAAGCAATGACTGTGACAGATAAGGACTAGCAGCCATGACACTGTTAGTAGCACAGCTGAGATTGGTTTGCCTTCTGCTGTAAAGCTACAGGTAATCTTTTATTTGCTTTCATATGGAGGCAACATAAGGTAAGATTGGGTGGTGGAGTTACAATTCTTCCTTCTTTTTGTTAAATCATTATGTTTTACATTTAGGGATTACAGAAGTCCATCTGATTAGGCCTAGGCCATCCTTAAAACAGTGGAAAGTCAGACTTTACTCCCAATTGGTTTACCACGAATACCATCACCCAGTTGTCAGGCAGCGTCAGTAGACTTCAGAATATTCTTTTACGCTGAAAATTATCATCTCCATTTTATAGACAGGGCCAGTGTGACCCAGAAGAATAAAAAATGTGTGAGAGATCACTGAGCTAGCTGGTAAGTGCAGAAAGGGAGACCTAGACTTCAAAATGCCAGCCCAGTGCTCCAACGCTTACACCACATAACTTCCTAAAAGCTCTCCAATACTGACATTCTGGCATATTTCCCAAAGTGAATCTATAGCCATATTGCAAGTCTGGAGAAAACTCAAATCTGCAGGCATGAACACAGCTTCAAGGCTGGACACTGCCAATGCCTGCAAACAGCCAGTCTCCTTCTTTGACCCTAGATGGCACCAGATTCTTTTTTATCATTATTCCAGTGAACTTTTAAAGGCATCTGTGGTCTTCGGCGCTGGAATGACTAGTTGCTTTTCCAAGGAATATTGCGGATCTACTGTGATTATGCAAATGCAGTCATCTGAATTAATCATAATACAACAGTTAAGATGGCTGTTAACAGCAGTTAAGATGGCTAAATCCTTACTGAAGAGTCCTAAGGAATATAACAAATTTTGAAGATGAACAGGACTTAAAAGACCCTACAGTATAGATTTTAAAACAGACAATATGCATAGAAGCACCAAAATTCTTCATTTTTCTTTGAATTTATTCTAATGCCTTTTTTATTTACTGCCTAAAATCTATCACTCTCCACAGAGAAATGCTCAGATTTCTGTTTGCGTTTTATTTTACAATTTTCTTTCTATGCTTTTTCATTTCTGAAAGTAATTCCTGGGATTTTTGTTTTAAAGGGCATTAGATACATATGTGGTGCTATAATGTCCTTATTTGGACTTTTATACTTTACAAAAAGGTGACACAGTTTCCAAGATGCCCATATTTCCCTACATTAGCTTCCAAGGTCACAGGTTGCATATATGAGACAGACACATGTAGTCACACCAGGATACACATCCTGATCCCCCACAACACCCTACTCTCTCTCTAAATTGGAGAGAGATGGATTTGATGGGTGGACTGTTTGGTAGATGGAGAATTGGTTGGATGGTTGCATCCAGAAGGTAGTGGTCAACGGCTCAATGTCCAGACAGAGACCAGTGATAAGGGGTGTCCCTCAGTGGTCTGTACTGGGATCAGTACTGTTCAATATCTTCATCAGTGAAACAGACAGTGGGATTGAGCACACCCTCAGCGGGTTTGCAGACAATACCAAGCTGAGTGGTCCAGTTGGCACACCTAAGGGACGAGATACCATCCAGAGGGACCTGGACAAGCTCAAGAAGCGGGCCTGTGTCAACCTCATGAGTTTCAACAAGGCCAAGTGCAGGGTCCTGCACCTGGGTTGGGGCAACCCCTGGTATCAATACAGCCTGGGGGATGAAGGGATGGAGATCAGCCCTGCCAAGAAGGACTTGGTGGTACTGGCAGGTGAAAAGCTGGACATGAGCCAACAAAGTGCACTTGCAGCGCAGAAAGCCTACTGCATCCTGGGCTGCATCCCCAGCAGTATGGCCAGCAGGGTGAGGGAGGGGATTCTGCCCCTCTGCTCTACTGAGACCCCACCTGGAGTACTGTGTCCAGCTCTGGGGCCCCCAACATAACAAGGACATGGACCTGTTGGAGCGGGGCCAGAGGAGGTCCACAAAAATGATCAGAGGGCTGGAGCCCCTCTGCTGTGAGGACAGGCTAAGAGAGTTGAGGTTGTTCAGCCTGGAGGAGAAGGCTCTGGGGAGACCTTATTGTGGCCTTTCAGTACTTAAGAGGGGGCCTACAGGAAAGATGGGGACAAACTTTTTAGCAGGGCCTGTTGCGATAGGGCATGGGGTAATGGTTTTAAACTAAAAGAGGGCAGATTTAGACTAAATGTAAGGAAGAAATTTTTTACAGTAAGGGTGGTGAAACACTGGCCCAGGTTGCCCAGAGAGGAGGCAGATGCCCCATGCCTGGAAACATTGAAGGTCAGGTTGGACGGGGCTCTGAGCAACCTGGTCTAGTTGAAGATGTCCCTGCTCACGGCAGCGGGGTTGGACTAGATGGCCTTTAAAGGTCCCTTCAACCCAAACTATTCTATGATTCTATGATAGCTAATACACTAAATGACAAGGATATGTTACTGGATAAAAATACAAGTCCTAGTCCTGTAAGCCCTTAAACATGTGAATAGACTCATCAACATCAGAGAAAGCATTCCACAATTAAGCACGTGCTGAAGTGTTTCTCAGAAGGTTGCATTCAACTGTCTAATTTCATTACAGAGACACTTGGCAATGAATATCCAAAGATACTAAATGGTTAGGTATGAAGTTATTTCCAGTACCAAGAGGCACCAGTAACACCTGTCTGAAGACACAGACAAACAGTCCCAAACCTCCTGCTTTATTCCTTTAAACATCAGTATTCATCTTCCTTGCTTTTGTCTTTGGAAGAAATACCAGATACAAAAAAGACTATGTAAACATCCTGCAGTTCTCCAGTAGGCCAAGCTCCTGTTAAAGTTAACAGAAACTCTGGGATAGAACGGCCTAAGTGAGGATCTCCAGAGGTTGCACAGGGATGATCAACAGATAGTTGACAAGGACAGGTTCTCTCTCAGCAATGAAATGAAGACAGCCCTGTAAAAATCTCTTACCAAACCTAGAGAGAAAAAAAAAGAAAATATTTCTTTTAGACATTCGTATTCATGTGACAGGATACACACTTTAATAGAGCAGAAACTCTTTCCTGCAGCGTTTGATGTCAGGTTTACAAACATCTCTGGTTTTGCGCAGGCTCCTGAAGTCACTGCAGAGCCAATATTTTCCTGCCTACAAATGGTAGTCTTTGCTGGGTAGAGCTCCAGCTCCAGTCTGTGAGTGAACTGTACAAGACTGCACCTGAATTTTGGCTTGCAGACGAGAAGCGCTAATAAGGCTGCACAACTCAGTCAGCTGGCAGGCTCCGTGGAAGTGCCTGAATCACAGAAGTGCTACACAGCAGACCCAGGTTCTTACCACTGAATTTCAAAACAAAGCTGTGCATTGGCCATAGATGCTTACTTGCTGCATTTAGAGGTTTAGAAATTTGCAGGTTTTAGTATATACTTCATATGCACTCACAGTGCAGAAGAATACTGTACTGCTTACAAGGCTACGCATTTATAATGAACTCTGTCATGTCAATCAGCAGGCAATACAGTACTGCAGCATCAAAAGCACAGCCCTTTGCTGTTAAAGCTCACACCCAAAATCTCAACTCCATTCTGAGCTGGGCTAGTTTCCCTTATACAAAAATGTAATTTTGGCAAAAAGGTCCTGAATAGAACAGGCTCTAGAACTGGAGCACTGAATGCCCTTTGGTATGAACACAGCCCATCAGTGCCTGCGGGGAAGGAGAAAGTGTTGTACTTACTTTATTGGAGGAACTTCATCTATCCTGTTTCCCAACTGTGATTCATGGGACTTGCTCCTTGTGAGGGTTGGAAAGTTAGGCAGCAGCTGAAAAACCTTTCGGCAAGGGGGAGGAGGAGTCCGTGGTGGCTTCAACTTATGCCGTCTCTTGGCTTGAGGAGTGGTTGGTGGAGTGATGGTGATGCTGTGAGGAGTCCTTGGCGTTAACCTTCCACTGTGTGCGGGGAATGAAAAAGGGTCCAAGAGGTTTTCTGCATAGATAGAAGGTCCATGACTTGAGGCAAGAGAATCTGAAGATGGGATCGTAGATACTGACACAGACCGTGCCTGCTGGCTGTTGCCCTTGGGAAGGTGCAGTGCAGAGGGAGTCCATGTGGGCGCAGAGGAGCAGGGGGCTTCGGTCGTGTTTGTAGAGCTGTTCTCTCGGCGTGCCTCAGAAAGATTCATCAGCACATCATCTTTTAACTCCCCAGCTGTTCACCAACCGCAGCAATGTTAGTGATTGATTAAAAAGAAAAGCCAACGTACATACATATACTACATCATGCTGCTTCAGGCTATAAAGTGGTTCGCTTTCCCCTGCTTTGCACCTAGCCAAAGTGCAAGCCTAGTTTCTCCTCCCCTGACACCCATCTAAAACATCAGCTAAAGTAACCTTTAAAACGAGAATGGCAGTAACTACCCTTCTTTCCTATCTGTAGCTATGCGTATCAAAAGCTAAAATCAGGTCCCATGTTCTAAGATGGGCTGAGTTTTAACAGACTGGGGCCCTATGGAAGAATGTGGATATGCATATCTACATAAAACAGGCACCCCCATCCCACTGCAAGCCTATGTGGATTTAGTGACAATCCGTTTAGACAAATCTGTACATCCAACCCGGCACCCTGTCCGCTTTTAGACTGGTCTTTGGTGAAAAGAGAAAACTATTTTCTATTAGCAAACAGAACTGCTAAATACCACCTAAATTGGAAATAAGGGGCATCTAGGAGCTCCCAATACTCATTTGGCCACTTTTCTCTCTCTCTGGCATGTAACCAGTGCCTGGAACTCACCTGACACCTGGATACTGGGGCACTGCTGTTCAATTACAGGCAGCAGCAGCATCACTCAGCACAGAGTTGCTGTGTTTGTTTAGACTGTATTAGACAGAGCTGCACCAGGGACAGGCAGCTGGACAAAAAGGAACCACCACATCCTGCTGGATCACTAGTGGAGCCCAGCACTGCCTTCTACAATGCCTAGCACTGTAGTTCAGAATGATCCTGTACAGCTTGTAGACCAATTCTGGGTAAGAATGGGGAAAAAAGGTGCAAAGGCCTGCAGGCAGCAAAGCAGGAAGTCACAGTTTATCAGAATAATTTCAAAGCCTTAATTCATCAGGATAATTCTCTGTCTTTATTTTAAGTATGTCCTTAATGACTTGAATCAAGACAAAAAGTCAAAGCTTCAGGGCCTGATATCCTATTGACAGTCAGTGGCTGAAAAGAGATGAAATACTTGGATTTTTAAAAATGTCACTTCTTTATAGTAAGTGAATGCCTTGACTTCTGAACAATGGCTGGTTTTGCGACAGTATGCATGGGAAATACCTGACAGCCCAGGACAAGAAAGATTAGAAAAAAGGAAATATGAAACCGAGCTGTTTGCTGACTTTTCCATTAACTAATCTTTATGATTTGTGAACGGTATGAACTGTCATAATACCAACAGGAAACATCACCTTTCAGTGACAGATTGATAATTGCTACAAAGAAAGATCTGATGCACGTTAGAACCAGTACACTGTGAGAAACACTCTCGTACAAGTAGATTTTACAATGCCTTTGAAAGCAGCCTGGGGAAGGTGACAGGGGAAGACAGTGAAACAGCACTCTAGGAATCTTGAGTTTGACTCATGTTAAATAACTTGGTCAGATCCATTTGCATGCTGAAAACATGCATTTCTAATTACACAATACCTTTCTCTCCATAATTTCAAGGTAAATCAGGGTTCTTTCTAGTCCTCGAATGTGCTATTGGAATTTGGCTAATGATTCTATCAATTCTAGCAGTCAAAGAAAGATATCAGGAGGCAAGTGGTTTTAAAGAGAAGTGAATGAACTGGCACGCTGCAAGCTACGCAGTGATAAAGGGTTGTCAGAGCAATGTTTTTCTCTTCCAAAGCATTGAGCTGAACAATACTCAGGCTTCAGAGCAAAGCAATGCCAAACAGAATTACACCTTCTCTCTGAGCTAGCACTATTTGGGGAGGAGATTACCTACAAGAAATCTGGTTGTGTTCGTTATGTCAAGGATATGCGTACTGAACGATGGAGGATTAACTGGTGCATTAGACACAACTCTGAACAGAGACGGAATAAGGATATAGTCTATTGAGTAGGAGGGGATATTTCTACATAAATTTATTTCCATTTATTTATTTATTTGATATGCTGTCAAAACCAAATTCAATCCACAGCTCTAGATGCATGTGATCACTGCAACTTCACGTAGATCCAAGAGCCATAGCCTGATACTGGTTACAGAATATACCCAAAGACATTCTCAAGAGGTTTTTGCAGATTGTCTCATATGAAAGGCAGCAGGATGGGGGACAGATTGCCAAGAAACTAATTCCATAGAACAACAAGGCAGTCTGTACCTGACTCAGTCACCTTCCGTAAGCAGCTCAGTGCCCCATTGAGCCTGGAGCACTCCTCATCTCTGGCACCACATCTCTTCATTGTTTCTTTCACCTTTGACTCATTCATCTCTAGTAAGGCATCTAAGGTTAGCTCCTCTGGTATTCTCTGCAGAAAAAAAAGATGATACAATTAATTTTTTTTAATATACATGTATAAATAAGACTGTTACTTGTTATTCTGATGTACTTTAAATAGTGCCACTGTCTCACTGCCTGGTCTGACTCACGATTTACCCATTTTGGTAGTGCATCTCTCTCAAGCATCACTGAGTCAGTAGTGACCATGCAGCAGATCTCACCAGTGCTCAACCTCCTCCCTACATCATGAGAGACCAGGTGTATGCTCGATTGTGCTCTGTATTATTAGGATGTTATGGTTGTTCTCTGGTATTTAAGTCAGGATTAGAGGTGATTGAAATATCCTCTCCCCTTGTGGGAAGTTTCCACTCAGTATTTTTGAAAAGCTGCTAATGAAAGCTTAACTTTTTCATTAAAAATAGCAGTGAGAAACAAAACAGGCCTAAAACCTAAACAAAAAGTCAGATAAAGATGTTTGGCTTTTAAGTAGGGAAGTGAAAACAGTAAGGAAAATTTTGTTAAACAAAAATAAATGTTTTGACAAAGAGATAGCGACCTCCTCCTCAAGCAATTTTTCCTTCATTAGAGAATCCATATCTTGCCTAAAAAGATATTTGTGCAGAATTCCTTGTACGTCTTAATATACCAAAGCCCCCAAAGTGGTAAGGTTTAGATCAGGCAGACACAAAAGATACAAGAGATTGGAAAGCATGAAATGATCTGGTATTTCCTGAGACGGAATTGAGCTGTGTTGCCTCTCTCCTCCCCCACTCAAATGTTTCCAGCGTAAGTCTGCAGCAATTGTGGTTAATAAACAAAACCAGGATATTTAGCCCAGATACCCAGGAATTTCCCTGAAAGTTTTGCCTAAACAAACTTCAGTGTTGCCTACTCTCACAATGAGATCACAAGTTTCACAATTTTGCCTCTTTCCTAAAGTTTCAACTCCTGGGATCAAGCTATATAAAAGGGTATCAACTTTTATGTGAAGCAGAAACTCAAAAGTGTCTCTCACTGTGTGGAGAAACAAAAAGCTTGAAATCCTCTAGATTCTTAAACCCCACTTCCAACTATAAACCAAATTTGAACATTGCTGAATGTCCTTTAACAATCACATCTTTCTTAGTCCAGACTCATGCCTTTGAGATCTGATGCATGACTTTTGATTTTTAACCGTGACAGTGCTAGAAACAGCCCCGACCTTTGGAGCTTTGTACGTCCTAACACAAAGAGTAATCACATAGTTTCCATTTTTAGTAACTGTTGCATGGAGCAAATAAAAAGAATACATTAAGAAAGGGCAGAAGTCTAAGAAATGCATCCTGCATCTTCTGTCACATGCCCTGAACCGGATGAAACACAAAAACACAGCTGACTCAAGGAGAGGCCAAGAATTTAAATGAGCAGTAAGCACAAAGCAGGTTCATAGTAGAGCCAGAGTTCAATGACGTTTGGGTAAATTTTCTTGTTCTTCTATAGTAATTATTAGCAGAATAAAAAAAGCACAGATATCCCACCTGACACTGTGTGTTCTTATTCATTTTTCCGCACACCTGCACCACCAAGATGCAGGAGTACGACTGCCCCAAAAGCTTGTTCCTGAATGACTTCCACTTGGGTAAAATGCAGGAGGCACAAAGACTCCAGCGAAAACGCCGTGCAAAATCTGCTCTCCTGCGATTCCTAACCTGATATTACACTCCAAAGGACAAAACCTCCCAGGGATTCAGATAATTTGAAATGAAATTGGAATGGGTTTCCACAACTCAAATATTCCAGCACAAAGCCAGTACAGGTTTGCTCACACAGATTCCCAGTTGAACTGAGTTGATAACAACAGAATTAAACCAAGTCTTTCTTAGAGTCAGTTACTTCCCCAGCACCCCCTGAATTCCTCTCCCTTGCACTCAGCCGGGCAGTTCACAGAAGCATCTTTGTTGAGCAGTATCACACGGGTGGTTCTGCGATGCCGAACGCCAGCCTCTCAGCGACACAAGCAGCTCTAAAAGGGATAGTGACTGAGGGCAAACAGCCATGGGGTGAGTTAAAGCATAGTACAGGAGAAAGTTTTCTACACCACCGCAGGTGCCCCTGTGCTCTGGAGCAGGGACAGTAATGCTTCTCCATCAAGCATAAGGGAAAGCCAATGTCTCTTACAAAAACATTTATCCCATTTCATGCTTTTACATGGTCTTAGAGTAAGCGGGATTACAGCGATGTCATTCTCGAATTATCTTGAAACATTTCCTCACCCCCACCACTCCCCACTAAGAAAACAACCCAGATTACGCAGCCACTGTTTTAAGCAGCAGCGTCATTCCAGATCCCAGTATAAGCTACCAAGTCACGTTACCCAGCATCACCTCACCTCCCTATCCTTCGCATGACACAAATGTAACCACTAACTTATTAGACCTATCAGTAAGTCAATCAGTAAAGTGGAAGAGACTAAGATTTCCAGGAGAAAGCAGAGCTTTTCCACCACAGCCAATTCCACGGCACAGGCTTTAAACAGCCAGCGCAAGCAGCTGAAATGCAGGGCCAGCTGGGACAGGACTGGTCGCAGCACCGTTGGGGATCTGGTTTCCCCCATGCCTGCTCTGTGGCAGGATCCAGAGCGGACAAGCACCACTGACCTGCAGTGTTAACACTCAGGGTAGTGATTGGCACAGGGGGTGCCAAGGCTTGGCAAAAGCACTAGTGAGCCACGATGCCTCATAAAATCAAGTGTGGCATCAAGGTACTGAAAAACGTTCTCCCCGTCCAGTTTAGAGATCACAGGAAAGTCAGTAAAGCAAATCCTGATAAAATAATTAAAAAAAAAAAAAAAAAAAAAAAAAACAAAACACAGAGGCTAGAAGAAAAGGAGGAAATTAGTCTGGTGTGCAAGCGTGCGTTGACCCAAGCAACCAGGATGCAGTCAGGTTCTCTTCTGCCTGTTCTCCTTTTACAAGGAGGGCGAAGTACAGCAGATGCCACTGCACCTTTGAGAAGAGCCTTGTACCTGTACAGTTAGTCCTCAGTGGAGTAAGAAATGGGCTATTAGGCCTTTGGACTGAAAAAACTGAGCATATACTGAATGCGTGCTTCAATTTGTATCAATCAACTGACTATTTCAACTTATCCCAAATTAGCTCTCCTGCTTGTGCTAGCATAGACAAGGCTTAACAGGAGTTCCCATTGCCTACTGTAAGAGGTATGTGGAATGGCATCTGGGCTCAGCTCCTGGTTGTAACAGCACACACACTCACTGCTCCCAAAGCACAACTCAGGCACAAAATTGTCGAGCTCACAACCAGTACAGATGCCTGAGGACGGCAGGGATGGGGTGCGGCAGTACTCACTGAGTGGGCCTGGGTCCCGCGCAGTGGTGCTCCGAGCCCCACAGGCCCTTCTCTCATTCCCTGAGGGGAGCACAACCAAACATTTCCTGGCACAGGGAACTTAGCTGTCATCTTTGTCCCGTGGCAGCTTGACAGTTAAAGTGCAGGACTGCCTGTTCTTGCAAGTCTGATGGTGTTTAGAGCTTTTCTTTTTTAAAGATCAAACCCCTGTAACCAGGAATCCCCAGCTTTCACTTTTAATTTTCAAGCCTTCCTGGTTGCAGAGAAAAACCTTGAAAATATTTTTTTTTAAATTACAAAACATCCCAAACTATTGAGCTTATTAGAAGCGTTAGGGCATTTTTTCTTTTGTCTCATTAATTTGCAGGACACAAACACTATGGAGGTCTTGATCACCCCTAAGCTGACTGGGTTCACTTCCTTAAGCAAGTCTGTGCTCTACAACTCAATGTGTGGCCTGCCATGAAAAGCTGAAATGGTTCACACAAGGCACAACTGAGCAGCAAAGGGCAGCCCCAGCTCTCCACTGTGAACTTTGCTCTGCATCCCTACCACAGTCTCACGCAGACACGCGCCCCGACAAAGGGCTCAGCCTGCTGCTAGCTTGCCCCCTTCCTGGGTCTGCACGTAAAGTCCAATCTACTCTTTTGCTCAATAGTTTAATTTTAGAATGACAGAATAGCAAGTTGTAGGAAAGTATAAGCACAGAAAAGGAGATTATATTTAAACAATCCCAATGACCTTGAGCTGGGAGAGCTCAGACTTTCTGAACCTGCTGCCAGCCCCCATGACACGCGACAAAAGAAATAAGCCTTAAAAGGGGAGGGGAAGGGGGGAGGGAGGGGAAGTAAGAGGCTTTCTTTAAACAGCCACTCATGTGCTGCACATATGTGGTGGCTTAATATAAAACTGGTCAACCTGATCCCTGTAAGATCGGCCTGATATGATTTAGCTCTGTGTTAGCCCCCCCAGCCAATGTGATAATGATCAAGGTCAGAAGTTCAAGATGGCTCTTAAAACAGGTTCAGTTGCTTCGGATGCTCTGGCTCAGCTGTTGAGCTGGGGAGAAGAATGTCCCCTGCAAAGGGCCCTGACAGTGTCCATTTAGCGGAGCATGTGGCGGGCTCCTGCCCCTCGGTGCAAGGGCAATTCTGGGCCCTTGCAAAGAAGGTACTCCCAATCTTCAGCACTGACGGTGAGAACTGTGGGTCCAACACACCTCTCCTTATCTGCTTCCTCATGGGTGCTGTGGCTTCTGAAATAATACAGCTTTAAAAAAAATGCAGCTGAAAGGCTCACATTAGGGCCAAGCTAAGCACCACCTCCCTGGGCACACCTTGTCTTGACTACAGAATGACAAGGGAAGCTGCAAGATATTCAGATACTACTCTAATAATAAGGTCAGATTAAAAAAAAAAAGAAAGAGCAGAAGACAGAACCTGCTTTCAATCTTTCAGCACCTCAAAACTGCCAGCAAAATCTAAAGCCTTACTCACCACACACATTGCTCAGCAGAAGTGATGCTAAAAAGCCCAAACCAGGAAATGATTCCTCTCTACAAGAGGTGAGAGGACTTCTCTACAAAGCCCTCCTGCTTATAGGACATATGGATGGTGTGCTTTGTGGTACTCATGTTTAAAAGAGAGAAAAGTAAACCACAGTGTGTCCGAGAAGCCATACAAGGTTAGTCTCAATTAGTCAGGGTGAAGCGTTCACAGTAGCGTAAGAAGGTCTTTAATCTTGTCTGGTGTCCAACTTAAATCCCTGAAACGTGGCAAAAATGCTGGTATCTAACACAGTAGATGGGTTATTTTTGGTAGTTTCCTCCCTGCAGATAAGCCTACAGAGCTAATGCTGCTGCTAGCACTGCAAAATCAGTCTGACCTGCTCCTCAACCTAGTAGACAGGGCTCTTCCTATAAAGCTGGAGAGTTGTCAAGGCCCCAAATGCCTCCCCCTAAATCAATACGTTCCCTCACCAATCATCCTCCCATAAGGCAGCAGATGCTAGAAGAGAAAGCCCATTACATAAGGTGCTTAAATTCCCACTGATAGCCCTAAGCAAAGCATATACGGATGCTCTTAAGAACATCTTGTGCCTGCTAGTTGTTATTTTGCTCTGGTTTTCTGTTGTCCAGTGAAGAAGGTACTGAAAGAAATGTTGTATTATTAAATTTACGGAAATTTTATGGGCATTCTGGAAAGGCTCTCACATGAAATTTCTAGCTTGCATTAAGCCGTGAGTATACACAGGCTACGGTTTCACAGAACATCTCCCTCTTCACTGTTTCACCTCTCACACAACAGGCAGGGTGGAGAGGAGCCGACACTCAGGACGTTCCCATTCAATTTGCTCTTTGTGGACAGGACAGCTGCTGTCACTACTTTTCCGTTGGAGAACAGAGGTAGCAGTTGCAGCGTTTCACTGCAGATCCTGCAGGGCAGCACGAGCCTGGTGCTGACCTCATGCCACGACCCATTCCCAGTGAACAAGGCTGCAAGGGGCACCTGGACCCCCTAGGCAGGGGAAGGGAACCCTGGTGGTAGTAGAGAATATTTTCCAAGAGCCGTTTACCCTGGAGAGGGGCCTTCAGCTAGAACATGGGATGGAGTTTTAGATCCAGGAAGCCTGCAGGACAGAGTTAATTTGCATACACACAATTAGCACATTCAGGATCTCTGCTATCTAGCAGTCCAGCCAGAGCTTCTGCTGCCAGACCCATGGAAATCCCCAGCAAATGGCCAAAGTCCTCACAGTCTGTTCACACAGATATGCTGACAGAAAAAGATGAGAGGATACAGCTGTGGAAACCCGACAGGCTTAGGCAGATCCGCTACTTCTATTCCCCCAACCAAAGTAAGGATGCTCACATATAAACCCCACACTTTTCCTCCAACAACTGATCAGCACGATTTGCTACAAATTAGATCACAGTCCACGCAAGTATAACCATCTGCCATGGTCTCACTGGATCAACCCTATGTCAATACCTCATCCTTTGCAGACTTTTACAGGGACAGCAGGAGGCTTAACAGACAATTCCCACTCAAGGCACAAACCTTTCCTGCTCCGCTCCCCAGGGTGCCAACTGCTGCCCCTGGCTTGCTCAGGAACCACCTACAAGATATTAGGTCTTCGGCATAAACGCTAAAAGGGGAATAAGACAAGTTTCACAAGCAAACAGGAGTTACTACGAAAAAAACATATACATTGGGAGTCAAATACATTCCCCAAGTGGAACAGCTGTAAACCAGACCCAACCACAGCACTGTTTCATCTGCTCCCACACAGTCTCCCTGGTGGCAAAGTCCTGCTTATAGCCAGCAATCACCAGGGCAGGATTTGCCCCTCCCTGTGCATGACAGTTATCTACTCTAAAAACAGCTTTCCAAACTTGATTGACTGGAACCCCTGCTACATGGTGAGCAGGGCTGGTTCAGACATGCTTCAGAAGATGATAAAGCGATGACTATGTTCTTAAGTTACGTTTTAAGACGGTGACAAGTTACATGTGAGAACAAATATAATAGTGACGTTTCTGGGAAGAACAAGAGTAAAGATAGAGAGGAATTTTTTCTGTCCTAAAGAAAATAAGCCAATAGAGACTTTTTAATCTCTTTTTTTTTTGTAGACATGCCCTAAGCCCAGAACCTCACAAGGAGCTCTGCAAGAGACTTCTTCCATCAGCCTAAGAGCAGAGACAGCGCGCTGTTCACATCCTCCTTCACCCCTCCTCCCCTGTCAATTCTTAACTCCAGCTTTAAACGGGAGCAGGACAATCCAGATCAGTATATTTTTCTAGGTCCATTTTCAGAGCAATTTTTACCCACTGGAGACCACTACATAGCTTAAATCTGTCTTCTGTCTGTATGGTTCCTTGTCCTGCCTTTTCTAGTTCTCAGTTTAAGTATCTCTCTTCCCTGTTTCAATCCACCATATTTAACCATTTACACATAATTTTCAGTATTAAACTACACATACACAACACTAATCAATGTCTACGACTCCTAGCCAAAAACCAGCATTTCCTAGAAAAATACTTTAAAAGAAAGTTACAGAACAATATTAGCCCAGCTCCAAAGCAGAGCCTGCTCCACACTAGCCACCGTTTTCTGTGATAAAAATCTGTCTGGCAACTGATTAGAGGAACAATAACAAAGAAACAGAAATAGCACAAGTTGGGCTGGGGGTTCAAAGTTTCAAAGTTTCCTTACCCCTCAGAATTGTGTACTCACAGGGAGCAAACAGGATCACAAACTCAAAGCTTGCATTCACCACCTACCTCCAAGTCTGCTAGGTCCACACGGAACAGCCCTTTCACTCTACGCAGCACGACCGGCTGACTGTTATCCGTGTTCGCAGGAGTTTTAGCTGTTGCCCAACGCCATAAACAGTGCATTGTTACTACTATAATCTCTTCCAGAACTAAAGGATTTTACAAGCAGTCATTATTCTTGTTTTAAATATAGGTTTTCAAAGAAAGAAAGGAGCCCAGCAATTACAACAGCAAGAGCTTTTGAGCTTCACAATGTCTAGACCAAGTCACTGAGCAAACATACTCTTCACTCTGGACTACAGGAGTCAGCAGATATTCTAAATTAGAGACGGTGCTCTATTTCTGACAGGAGAGCCTGGGAGCTTCTGTGCTTCCCTGCATGGCAGCTTTATTTGGGAGAGGACTAGGGGGGAGAGAGGGGAGGGGAGGGGAAGAGAGAGAGAAAAAGAGCATTGTTTCTCTAACCGCTGAGCTTAAAAACTGCTTCCAATCAGGCTGTTTTTCGAAGGTGTTATGTCACAGATTAGCACAATCTTGAAATACTCCCTCCGGCAACACTAGAAATGCAAAGGGAATCACAACCATTTAAAAAAGCAAAAAAAGATGAACTCAGGTCTTTGTCCTGATCCGTCCCTGACAGGCAGTGGGCCATAGGAGAGCCCTTCACCTGCACACACCTCACATTGTACCCACCGTTTCTCAGAGGTGGACAGGGAAGGGCTCTGTTGCAGCAGTTCTCTGAGACTCTATAGGTACTTGGCAACTTCTCCAACTAGTTTCAGGGCCTAAAAGTCTCACGAAGAGAGGGCTATGTGCCTAACATGAATACACTATTACAACATTCGTGGAGTTTTCCTTTTCTCTGTAGCACTTTTTGGAAGCATTAAGAGGGCAATCCAGTCTCACTATTTCAGTTTTACAGATGAGCAAACAGTATCTTAGAGATGGGAAGTCATTCTCCAGTGCATCTTGTACACCCGTTGCTGAACGAGGTATGGGACTCAAGCGTCCCTGTTTTCACTGTCTGACCTACCCAGCCATCTCTGAAGGCTCCCTAATCACCTCTTCTCTCCTCAGTCATGTCACAGGCAGTGTGCAGAAAGCTAAGGGAAATCATTATATATTTCTTAATAGCTAACCTATTAAAGGTCCTTCTGTCAGTGATTTCCATTTTGAAAGCATTCAGCTGAAATGTGGTTCACATGCTGTATGAAATCTAAGCAACAACAGGAACAATCCCATGACACCTGCAACATTTCTGAAAGACCGCTCATCACAGACAAACATCTGCCTTGCGCTGTCCGCTGATGTCCATGCCACTAACACCGCCAGTGGCTGCACTGCTGTTTTCTAAGCAGTGAAATGACAGGACAAAAAAAATCACTGCAAGAACAGAGCAACTGGTTTATTAGCCCAGCTATTTCCATTTGCCTACTCAAAAGTAATTTTAATGACCCCAACGGGTGTTGCCGCTCTCCTGTCCAGCTACTATAAATGCTACAGAAGCTGTCTGCAGCTGCATGAAATGGATGCAGGACTTTTAAAAAATAACCAGACGTCTGGAATCATAGAGGAATTAAAATGCTTTGTACACCTCTTATATTTCTGTCCCAGAAAACAGAAGGAACATAGTTCATTACACTGGTCATTGCTTGGGAGGGGGTAGCAAGAGAGCACGAATAAAAATAATAAACAGCTGGATAATGTTCTCTTCCTGCCTCTGACCAAACCCAAATTTGTTCACCCTTTTTAGTGACCACACATATGGAAGGGTAGACTCAACCCTGTTTGCTCCCTCATTTAGAAGAATGTGGCAGATTTGAACTGTTGTTCCCTCCCTCTTCCTCCACCCCTTCTCTTCACCTCTTCCCTTCCCCCAGTTCTTTAGGCATCACAAAGGATTTAAAAAAGGGCTACAAAGACATTCTTTTAGGCTCAGGCAATTCCAGTAACCTTAGAAACCAACAATAGTTGGGAGCCTGGCAGTTTGGCCACAGCAACAGGCTGCTTTTCTGTTCTCTCATTGTCACTGCTGCACCTTTAGCTTTGCTATCCAAAACCTTGCTGGGCTGGAAGGCAATATCAGCATCACATTCAAAATAAATAGTAGTAAATAAAAAGAACAACTCAGTCCTGAAGTCATCCTATTTTATGAGAGTCTGGTCCGTTACATCAGGACCAAGCTGGAATAACGTCCATGAAAATTTGCTTAAGTTTTCACTTGGACAGATTCGTGCTGAAGTCAAAGAAAATTTTTGCTTGTGTAAGGATCAGAGGAAACTGAATGCGGACACTGATCTGGTCTGCAGAGCCAAAAATGGGAAAAATCATGGCAAAAGCCTTTTCTGCTTTGTTTAGCCATCAGTGGACTGAACTCTACTTATATTGCCATTAACGTTACACTGAACTGAACTGTCCCCAGCACAGAACAGCATGGGGAAGCCACGCACAGTCCAGGCCCAAGTGAACAATCTAATGTCAGTGCGTTGCAGTCCTGGAGTTCCCAGTAACCACCTAAACACAGCTGGGATTTCAGGCTCCTCTTAAAAAAAAAAAAAAAAAAAGTGTCAGTGACAGGAGTTGGGAGCCATGGCTTATCTGGTCATTTCTGATTCCAGCAGAAGCATCAGGTTATTCTGTGCAGTAAAGAGGATTCCAGTGATTTGCATGTTAAGAAATTAAACTGTAGAGATCAGAAGGAGCCACGGTCTGCGAGCATGAACAGCTGATGCCGGCCACCACACAGACCAGAGTTATTAATTCCATTCTTTTACACTGATGCAATGCTCTTTGGTATCAGTTTGAACCAGAGACTTTACTCATGGGTGGGTGTGTGGCTGTCTATAATATGAAAAAAACCTCTCTTGCTTCTGAGCATAGACTCCCACCTGGCCAAAACTCGTATCACAATCCACCTGCCCATTACTGGGTTGCAGTCCACTTGATTTTGTAGTCTGAGTGCTGTGTGAGGCTACCCAGTTTATACCGTCCGTCTGGGACAAACTTGCAAACTCTGACCCGTTTTGCTAGTCTAAGTTTAGAGGGACACAGCGCTATTAGCTATTTTTGGATCATCTCTAATTTATGTATGCTTTTAGAAATAAATAGGCTGTAACAACTCCATTTTTGTCCATTTGTGGGATATATCATCAGTGCACAGAATTGTAACTCTTGGTCCTTTTTTTTGGCTAGTACTGGAAACAGAATATAGTATGGTAAAGTATTATTATTATCTAAGTTAGTAAGTGATTAAGTTATGGCATCATTCTCAGACTCAGCAAGCAGAAGGAGAGGAGGTCCTGGTAATGGAGGACCTTTGTCTCATACCAAGCAATAGATATGAGGCGTTGCTTCAAATGCTATTAGGAGATCCCTACTAACTCCAGGAGGAGGACAAAGGGAAGGGAGTATTTCAGCACTTCCACTGGGTGATCACTGCTTCTGGGAGAGAGGAAGCACCCTTTCCACCAAAGGTCCCTCTGCGTACCCACACACTCCCACCTTGCCTGAAAGTAAGTTTGGGAAATTAACTTAAACCCAGCAGGTAGCTGGGAACGCCTGGAAAGGGCGGGAAGGTTCTGTGCTGAGGGTTGTCTTCCTCTTACCTGTACGACTTCTTTCCTCACATTGACAATGTCTAACCAGTCACTGAATCTTGGGTAGCTGTTGAGCTCTGCTGTCCTGTCATTCAGGGGCACGCTCAGCTTACACTGCCGTTGTCTGTGGATGTAGTCAATCAGTTTCACCTGTTGGGATCCAGAAAGTAAACAGTTAGGTTTTTTGGGATATGTTGTCATCTTCTTGGGCAATGTTTGTACAGTACCTAGTGAAAGGGGATGCTGGTTTGTGAATGGGGCTCTTTCATGATATAAAAAGTGACATACTCTTCCAAGCACTTAGCACGTCCCTCACACCAAGCATCTTTACTCTTCAACATTTCAGCAGAAGGCAGGACCTTGCAGGAGCCATCCCTGCAGGACTCTTCTCTAAACCCATACCAACAAAAGTTTGTGCAGAGGCTGGGTGTCACGCCAAAATACAAAAGGGTGTCCAAATCATGTGAAACAATTAATTACATTCAGTTTAAAGGCACTGCACATGTACACACAACCTCATTCTGGATGCTGTGGGTATTGCTAGTCTGACCTGCAGGACTATCTGGCTGCTCATCCACTGCTCCAGTATGTTTGTTACATTCTCTTAAATCTGTCCTGCATTTGGGCTAGAAGATCAGTAAGGCAGGAATAGCCAAAGTACCCAGAGACTCTGAGGCCTGTTATCAGACGGGCATTTCTATTACAAAATCAACATCAAAAACAATGATCTTAAAAGAACAAAAATTCAGGCAGCTGGACTAGATGATCGTTGTATGTCTTCTATTCTATTCTAAAGTTTTATTCCAAGGCTTTTATCACCTGACCATCTCATGCCCAATGCACTACACAGAAACCTTCACTTCAGACACAGAAAAATAAAATGGCAAGAAGGAATATTATTTGTGCCTTATGTTTGCTTATCAAAAAGAAAATATTCTCACAAGATTTCTCACTATGTCACACATTCCCATGGGGCAGACTTAAGCTTCAAAACCTTCCTAACAAAATAATGCCTCAAAGCAAGTTAGCTGATCCATGATTTATAAACTAAAACATGTTCTTAGTCAACAAATTTTAGCATTTGGGACAAGATCAGACCACAAATGAAAAGAAAAAAACCAAACATGGGTTCTTTGACCACTATAATACCTCTCCTAAGTTTCTGCTCAAAATAATTTTGGTCTATGTATCTGAATGATGCTATATATCGCTTGTATGCACAATCTCAGTTACTCATGGGAAAGAGAACTAGATCATCTCCTCCTTCCCCAGATAAAGGCTACATGAGATACTGTAGTGAAAACAGATACCGCATTTGATCTCAACTGAATGACCCCCGTATGGAGCATAATGCTTTTGGCCTCCTCATCAGTTTGGGAGAGCTACTACTTTGTAGTAACTGTCCTATAACAAATGCAAATTCTTCCTGGGCAGTATATGGGAACAACTATTTTATTGAAAGGGGGAAATTCTTTCTCCCTCCATCTTGTTTACTGTGACCCAGTCTTGCAAATGTATAATCATAAGGTTGATCCATGTGCTCTTACACACAATCCTGTTAAATAAGCAAGGCTCTGCAGGGGATGACAACAGAACATGCACAGAAACACAGTTAACTACAAACAAGCACTGTGCCGGAGGACCTGTACTTGCACAGGGGAACTACAATCTGCTAAGTTATTACATTACTAATACTATTCTTTAAAAATGACTGATGAGACCGTGTTTCTAGTTACAGTCCCAATTTCCTGGGACTCAACTGATCATGGGCCTCAGTTTTTGCATATGGCCAAAGACTGATAGTCGAGAGTAGGAAAAGCTCTGAAAGCCATCCTTGGGATGGCAACAGACTGCAGCAACACTGGACTGAAGCGATGCCACTTCAGTGGTGGAGTCCAGCACATCCAGCTGGATGTTTGTGGCTGCAGCTTCAGAACTAAGCTAGTTATAGGGGTATGGAAGAGACGTATAGATCCCT
Source organism: Charadrius vociferus (assembly GCF_000708025.1). Taxonomy (NCBI): domain Eukaryota; kingdom Metazoa; phylum Chordata; class Aves; order Charadriiformes; family Charadriidae; genus Charadrius; species Charadrius vociferus. Next base: position 1,269,258 of record NW_009647692.1, read on the forward strand.
TGCACTGTACGTGCAGCTGAAGTCAGTGGAAGCCAAGTCGTGGCGGCAGCCCCCAGCTAAAACGTAACACTGGATGTTTCTTGGAGGTCGGCTGTGTTCTAGCAGCAGAACCACCAGTTCTGTGTCGTGAAGAAAGCCAGCAGCTGTTGATAAGGCAGTTCTACCTTGTGCTTTCCTGTAAAGTTAGCTGAAGGTTTTGTTTTAAAAGCAATCTGACTCCTCACAGCTATCAAGTATAACAAGGCTTGTCTCTGCCCACACACTTCTGAAATCAGACAGCAGTGTCATGAAGTTTGAGACTTATCAAAAAGTGGGTTAATACAACCAAAAGTGATTCAAACTCTTCATGCAATGAATGCAGAAATGCAAAGCAGTGCCACTCTTAGGAGAGGCAGTTGTGCAATAAAAGGACTGCCATGTCCTAGAAGACTCAGACATCCCTTTGCATTTACACTTTGACCACCCAGCTGAAACCAGAGGAACCTTTTCAGCATAACTTCCTAACATGGCTTTGGAGCACAAGACCTAAAAGAAATTACCTTGGAAATCCCACTCAATCGTTCTCAGTCTTGGTACCTCTTTTTATAAAAAGGGGATGAGAGCACTTCCTTTTTTCCACCCTTTGCCTGCTCTCTCTAGTCAGACCCCATGCTGCAGCGCAGTGCAGGGCAGGCCCCTGCAGGCAGCCAGGGTTCTGCCAGAGCCAGCTGGGCTCCGAAGGGGCTGGCGATGGGCTCAGCAGAGGTCTGGGCACCACTGACAGCCACGCTCCTGCGCCTGTGCTCTGCGCCAATTAGAGACAAGGCGGCTCGCTCCCTCAGCATAGTGCCATATGCTAGTGTGACTATGTGACTTTTAAACACTGCTGCAGCTTGTTCTGCCTGTACCCGTGCTCTTACACTTGCTGTCAGCTGTAGTCTCCTACACAGTTGCACCTTCAGTTGCACACACACCTAAATTAAGGTGTCTCTGGAGCATGTGTGTGCTCTGTTCCTTCAGAATTAACTCAGCGCAGGCCAAGGGGCACATATGATGCCATGGGCTGGCTTAGTCATGACCTTTGGCTTTCTCACTGTCATACGTATTTGCCCGTAACAGCCTATCCAGCGAGCTCTCCGGTTCACAGTCAGGTCAGAAATGAGCTTAGAGATGCCGTTCCAAGTATTTTCCTGCTAAGTGCTTGGTTTAAATTTTTCCTGCTTCTCATTGTAGTTTCTCCCCGCCTCATGGCTTGGCTTTATATCCCATACGTTCTGACACAGTACAGCCAGCTGGCCCGTATTAGATGCAGTGCGACTCAGCAGATCCACCTAGCCATTACAAAACAACTCTGTGACCAGCGGGGGGGTAACTCCCGTATTAGGGGGAGGAGCTGGAAATACTGTCTCCTATGGTTAAAGCAATTTTTCCACAGTTTAGATTGAATGCTACCATGGATCTTGACAGTGACTTTTGCCTATCTGACCTAAAACTCCATTTTTAACAGCAAAGACCTACATTCTCATCATTAGGGTTTCATTCCTCTCAAGATACTTGGTTCTTATTGCCTCCAAATGTATTATGTTTGTATCCTGGCTTTTTCCCTCAAAAGACATCAGGAAGGAAGAGATTAGAATGAGAAAGAGCTGACTTTGCTTCAGGTAAAGACAGGAACAGGATAGTCAAAGCCCTGACAGGATAAGCAAGGGGAGCACGTTTGCCCTTCTCAGAAAGGGGATCTTGGCAATCCATGGGCTGGAGGTGAGGTTAACCAAGAACCCAGTGGTAATGGAGGCCAAATGAGCGACGAACTGGTATGAATAGAGGGGGAAGGTCGCCTAATAAGAGGCCGAAAAGAGGTTGCAGGAAGTTCGAGGGCTACTCAATAGCCCCCAATATGCCAGAAGTCAGCCTACATAAATCAAAAATAGCTTCCCAGCTGTGCAATAGACATGTCATGGAAAGGGGAAGGAAGACAGAAATCCCCCAAGCCTTCCCTTTTCTGGAAGCCATTCCAAGCAAGGTTCAATGATGATATGCACTTTGATACACAAACTGCAACCACAGAATCCAGCCAAAGGCAAACAAGTCAGCTGCACATTTGTAAGCCGTGGTACGTAGAATTCCCAGGGTACTGTGGTATGTTACTGCTTCTTCCCCCGGGTTACCTCACCCCTTCCCCATTCCTGGGCATACCTCAAGGTTGCTGAGCACCTAGGGAAAGGAGCAAGAGTGTTTGCAAAGTGATTTTGAAACTGGTACAGCCAGCTGCAACAGGCCTATGCGTAAAAGCAGCAGCTCTGCTCCTCAGCCTGATTGTAATCTCTTATTTTAGTGTGGGACCTCCCATCGGGCAAGATTTATTTTCCTGAAAGAAGGATGAGATATCGGCATACTCTCCAAAGCTAGAGCTCCACGCTTAGTTATATATAACACTAATTATACGCAAATGCCTTTAAAGTAGCACATGACCCTATATTAAAGCAGGGAACTGCAAGCACTGACAGTGGCAAGAAAAGGTGTGAAAATCTGTTGCAAAAACCACAATAGAAGGCAAGATGGACTTAGCATCGATTTATAAACTAAAAATCACAAATTAAGGAAAAGAAATTTAAAAAAAAAAAAATGTATGGCCCCACATTACCCTATTACAATCTGCAGTATCACAAGGACAGCATGCTGCTTTGAGGAAGAATATTCTTGAGGTACAGTCACTATTCTTGCATTCCCCACAAAAGTTCTCCTCGCCAATTTCAGTGTAACACCAGAACCATCACATTTAATGAGTAAGAGAATGGACCTTGGCTCTAGGGAGCTGGACTCCACTCCTAGCTCTGCCACTGGCCTGCTGTCTGACTGTGAGCAAATTAAATAATCTGTCTCCTTTCCCATCCTGCATGTGGCTCTGCCTGCTCGTACTGCAAAAACTCCCTGGAGCAGGCACTGTCTTCAACTACTTTCATACTGCCTAAAAAAATACGAGTTCAAATATTTTCACTTGACAAGTCTCATCCATAGCATAAACTCCTAAAAGGATACTGCTGGAAGGTACTCTATGCAGCACAGATTTCAATGTCAATCTTTTCTTCTTCAGGGGATATAACAAAAACATAATTCTCAAAAATGGAAAAGTAGTCTGACAGCGTGGATCTGAGTATCTTAGATCGCCAAGGCTGGTTTTCCCATGGTAACTCCTTCGCATTTACTCTTCAAGTCCAAATTTGTTTTCCCTTGTCCTATAAATAGTCTATTTGCATTCTCTTCCCACCCTACATGCACCACGCTTCTCCCCTAGGATGAATTTCATTTTGTTATTTCCTGCCCAGACTTTTAACTAAACTACATGGTTTGGCTTTAATAGCCGAGCTGTTGCAAAACCCTTTTCTGAGAATATAATAAAACTTCTGGGTTCAGTGACGCACATAAAAACCCACAAACAACATGCAGGTCTCCAACCACAAACTAGACCGAGAGATAAAGCCAATAGTAAGCTATTCACTGCCTGCTTGCCAAACGGCACATCCTACTCATCACAAATGGCAAACCCCACAACAGAAGCAGTGATACTCCAACTGCCTTAAACCCACAGAGATGGGAAAGAACAAGAACAGAGACAGGATATGGAGCAGCTGGAGTAAATCGCTGTTTACAGGGTGTGCTCCATTAGAGCCCTCCTTCTCGCTGTTTGGTGTAGCTGATGGCCAGGACACCCAGTTCTTTCTCATTTGCTCCAAGAATGGCACATGTTGCAAGGTATGGCCCTGGATACACGTTTCTCTCCTCCTTAGACCACTTTTAAAATGCATATCCCTTTACAGCATATGTGAGAATCAGGCCCCAGATGTTTAAGAAAAAAACTGCCAAGCTTGTACCTTTTTATTTATTGATACAAAATAAACAGCAGATCTCTTGAGAAACAAGTTTGCCCATATCCATGACCTCAGGACAACTGTTGGGAGTTTAAACAGCTATGAACAAAACCCAAACACACACAAGTTCTTCAGTGGCACTTCTGCAGACATGGCACAAGAAAGCAATGGCATCTGTAAAACTAGTTCACTGACATCAGGGTGCAAAATTCGGGAGTCCTTGGCAAGCAAGGAGATACTACAAGCATGAGTTGGACGAATTCAGTAATCAAACTGCAGCTCAAATATTTCTGACCTCTGGTTAATTGATCAGAAATCACATTCTAACTTAATTTGTCAGGGAATGTTACTTGCTGTGGTCCCTAACCAGAGAAATTAAGTTTCATGCATTTGGGAGTCAACTGTCTCTCAGCTACTTGCTAATTATGTTTTATTCATGTTTAGAAAGGTGGCACCTTATTCCAGAAGTCATTAAAAGGTAAGCACATTAAACCTGTTGCAGCTTCTGCACTTGGCCAAAACCCACTCTGAATTCAGTGCAATTGATCCAAATAAACAGGGAGAAAGGGGCAGAGGCTAGAAGAGTTTGCATTTTTCTTGTCTTCCCTACCTTATTCTCATGCTTTTAATCCACATTATCTTGGAATACCCTATAAATGCAGCAAGAATAATTATTTTAAATTCACAAAAAAGGGACACTGAGGCACAGAACGGAAATTATACATTAACCAGCCTGGGGACAGCCAGAGGGTTATTCTGCTATACCAAAGAGCCGGACGAGATTCCTTCAGAATATCAACATTTTGAGACCAAGTTTGATTCAGTCACACATTTCACAATCAAATGCCATGTTTTCACATTTTCACAAAACTTATAATTTTCTGCTCACTGATGTCTACAACTTTTCCTGATGACTTGAAACATATGCAAAGTTTAGAAGAGGGGTTTTTGCATACCCAAACCAAACAATTGTCATTATTTCATCAACAAATCAAGCACACGTTCAAAAACAAATCATATTTCTCCTGTCCCAGGAGACGAAATCTCATGGAGTTTGGCAGCACTTGAAAAGACAATAAATATGAGCTTACACCAATACTTCCAAGCCTAGAACCACTTACTGCCTTGCAATTTAACAAGTTGGTGGCTGCAGTTTATAAAGGATCAGATCAATGTATGACCCAGCTCTTACATGTGGCTCAGAGAAATGCAAGGCATCTATCTTCCTTCAGACAGGAATTAATCAGGAAGGAACTCCTCTATTAACCTCCTGCCAAGAACAGGACCCAGCGGGCAAGGGTGCACTCTCTGAAGCATCAGACAACCGCTGCTGCTGGAGCAGGACACTGCACTAGCTGGATCAGTATCTCATATGGTGAGGGAGGATCTGCATTTCTACCTCCTGAAACAGAAGACAAAACTTCTGATCTCAGAGTTTATCTGCATGGGACACTGGGGAAAGTAAGATGAGTCATTTTAAGGCATCCAGTGAAAGTGGATTCACTTCACACCTTTAGCTGACTCTTATCTATTTTCCCCAGTGCCAATATACAGACAAACGCTAAATCAGACCAAAATAATTCTTGAGCAACCTGAGCAATGAAGGGAACATAAAAAGGTCAGAATCTGACTTGCCAAATTTGTCTCTGAAGTCATGCTCAGCAATCATGTAAGAAACCGATAAAGATCTCAACAACCATTCAGAGACCAGCAGCAATGTGAGTGTACTTCAGGACACTTTTTTCAAAGTCATTTGAGTTAAAAAAGAAAAAAGGTGCAACTGACTCGATCCATGCAAAGGAAAGAACTAGTATTTCATTTTTATAGAGCAAGCTATTCTGTATGCAAGGCTGCTTGCTTTGAGGTATGGAAGACAAGAGCGGGGGAAGAACCCACGATCTAAACAAGAACTCAGAAGGCAGATGGCCGGCACACCGCAACACACCTCCTGACCTCGCTGGTGCAAGGCACGCACAGCAGCCCACTCCTAATCCAAAGTACAGCCCAGCAGTGAGGGTAACTCTGAAGTCACCTGGATACCAGCGTAAAATGGAGGGAGTACCAAATTGGTGGAAAGTAGCAAACACCAAAGTACCAGAAATGCGGGTTGGTTTCTCCAGTTGGGACTGAAACGCAGCAATGCTAAGTGTGTCCGGAGCAGCCCCTTCCCTGGTCTACAGTAATGAAGGCAACCATGGTTTGTGATCAGAGTGCTGTTGAGCCTGAACACTTATCTGGGGCCAGAGGAGACGCAAAGAAATACACCAGGACAAAGCACCCGACAAGAGGAGACAAGAATAAGGCCAAAGAATTATTATGCAGAAATAGTGCTGAGGTTCCCCTAGTCTGTCCCGCAGGCTGTGCACGGAGCCCGGAGCAGACGGATGGAGCATCACAAGACAGAACTTCTAGTCTCAGCTCTGCCAGGGATCGGCAGACACAGGGCAAGGCACTTCATGCATGCCTGCGAGGCCTGCTGTTCAGTCAGCCATCCTAAACAGTTCTGATTCGAACAAACGGTCTGCTGTACCCTTCAACTAACAACAAATCAACAGTCCTTGCAACTCCGGTATGCCACAACTCAACACTGAGCTGTTCCTTCTGTGAACTTGCTTTAAGCAGCTGACTCATTTGAATCCCCCCTGGCTATCTGAATCGTTATCCTCATCTGATCAGAGCATCACTAAGCAGCAACTGAAGTCTCAGAAATTCTCATTTCCCCTCTGTGTTCAGAGGATTAGTTTGTTGCATATATAGGTATAAAGATACCTTAACGCATTGTGGACTGTTCCCTTTCCAGTATAGGGAGAACTAAACCAATGCCTGGTTTTGACTGTTATCTGCCTGGTGAAAGAAGAGTCGGTCCGTACCCTTTTAACATGACATATGCTCATTTTGCAGCAAAAACTCATCCAAACCTGTTCATAGAACATTTCGTTCGACCACACGGAAAACCATCCATCCCATCTGTGCTTTCATTAGGAACACTCAGATGATGCAGGATTCTGCTGGAGAGTCTTACATAAATCTCACAAACTTCAAAGCTACCTTGAATCCAGCATGGAATTCAAACAGCTACTTTCAAGGCCAGCCCAAGATCTGCACAGGAGCAAAATGCACAACCCAAAATAAGAAGACAGGATGTGAAAAACATTTCAAGGAATTATTTGTATCCTACAAAATGAGGTCACTCAGTTTCTCACCCACATGGCTTTGCCCTCAAAAACAGAACTGAATCCACTAAAGGATGACATTTTGACATTATTTTCACCAGCCATATACATTTAAGGCCAAGCTAGCAGATAAAACATTACAAAGGAATATCTGGTACCAGATTCATTTGTTTATTTGAGATGGTATCTGAGAAAAGGAGCTCACATACATGTCAGACACTGACTTGCAGTCTGTGGAATTCACATTCACTTACTTCAACCCAGCTGGCTCACTCAGCACGGAAGCCTGTCAGAGTGAGCAGGACTCCTGTCCAAGATGTGAGGCCTGGCTTCTAGTTCTGGCTCTCCTAAAATGGTAGCCAGAGTAGTCACTTCCTTGGGTCTGTTTCCTATCCACCTCTCCATTGATTATACAAGTGCAATCAAAGGAACCAGGTATGTAGGTTACTGCTACGCTGGACCACAGTTCCCTTTGAAAAAGACAGCTTGTAGAACAGTACCACTGCTTTGAATGCCAAAAACAGGTTACAAACATTAATATACTCACAAGACTCCATGAGGTAGCATCTTATTAAAAATAAGAAAGAAGAAGACGGATTAAAAATAATTTGCACAAAGCCAAGGAACATGTCTAAAAACAGGTCACAAAAGACCTAACTTTCAGTCCTCTGATCTAACCACTAGATCATGGCAGCACTGACCGCGATGGAGCCTCTAAATGAAGCAGAGGAAATCAGAACAATGGCACGGATGGGAACAAGCACTGTGAGCGAGAGCTGCACTCTGGGGGTGCACTCTGCAGGCTGCCCCCCGCCAGGGTGAGGGAGCTGTGCTGGCTCATGTCAGCTGAGGGTCTACGCATGGCGTTTCGATGCCAGCCTTACTTGCAGCGGCTTCCACAAGAAACAACTGACAGCCTGCTGCTTATGCAGAACCTGGGTGTCGGGGCTGACTTAAGGACTTTTGGTTTTGCTTATAAAAGAAAAGGAAATAGTTTCTTAACACATTGCTAAACAAACCCTGCAAAACAGGAGCCAGCACAAGCCAGAAGAAAAATGTACAGACAAGGCATGCTCTGGGGGAGGGGAAAAAAAATGCCTTAAGAGAAATTAGTAAATAAAAGCACAGAGAGGTAGAGCGATAGGGAGAGATGGAACACCAGATGGATGGATTTCCCTTTGAACCTTCAGTCATGCCTGGGGCTGACACAATAGCCACTGCCCAAACACTACAGTATGTTATTTCTGCTTTGTCAGATGATGCAGACAGCATCATTTCTGGGTCACTTGGAGGCCACATACCACCCCCTTTTCTCTACCCTCCTTTCTTTTTCACAGTCCCAGCGACTGAGCGCTGTAAACACTCAGTTGAAGCCTCCTGAGCTAAGAGCAGGAGTGGGAGGATGAAACTGCACAATCAAGTGGTTCCCTGTGCCTGATAACATGATTCTCTTCAAAGATTTCATCCCAGGGAGGCATCCAAGCCTAATGCAGCTGCAAGAACAGTCCTCTGCCTAAATATCAAAGATTTCACACCCACTGCACACTAAAAATGAAAGCCCTCCCCCTTCCTTTTTAACCTGAGGACGTGCAACTGCAACAGAATAACTGAGAGTGCTCTGCAAGACTAAGAACTGTACTTACCATTTGTTGAGCACAACCCTGCTGCTGCCACATCAGATCTGCAGCTCAACCTCCTCTCAGCTCACGCTTCTCTCCAGCACCCTTCTAGCTTCTTTAGCTCAGCCATGCTTCATTAGGCCTAACTGTATTTCTATATGGAGCACAGGAAGACTAACGCTTCCTTCTTCACAAAGCGCATACTGAATGACAGCATTACCCCAAACTGGCCTACAGACCTGTTAAGGTTTCCCATCCACTCACGAAATTAGTGCACGTGCCATTTAGCAGGTTTATGGATTTACCTTGCTATGAGGAATACTTCTGACCAAGCACAGCACACCTACTGCTCTCACTCATTTGATTCCTTCCACAGGGTCCCCAGATGCTGTACCTGTTCACATGCAGCCAAATCTCAACCAGCTCAAACCAACTCGGTGACCATCTGGAAGAGTATCACCATCAGTCCGGAACCTGGTCCACAACAGCTAAGGCTTCCCAAAGCCTTGTTCAGCAGAGCCTTGGCCCTCAACCAAGGTCTTTAACAATAAGTTAGCAAGCATCTGTCAGAAATGGACTAGGCAGAGCTACTCATGCCTTTTCAAGACAGAAAAAAGGATCTCCTGAGATCCTTTCCAGGGATTCTACATTGGCTGAGACACTGACCCGCGTCGTAACAGCACTGCAAGAAATCTGGAGAGCCTCAAGAAATCAAGACTTTCATCTCCCTGCCCCAAGCAAAAATCTTTCTTGACAGCTGGGGAAACCTAGGCTCAGATCCTTCCTCTCCTTCCCATCTCTCACATGCTCCTAAGCAAACCACGGCAGGCCAGACTCCCTGCAGACTTCAACAACGAGTTAGGAGCTTACATACTTTGATGGTTCCGCATCTTATAGTCTTCAAGGCTCAGTTCCTGGTTTGTTAGAGCGTACACTGTGCTACCCTACTTCACCGAGCTGGGGAACAGCGAGGAGTTTATGAGGTGCTCAGAGCCTAATACAACACAGGCTTCTTAAAGTAGTGCAGGTAAACAAATACTTGTCCAACTTATCTGCTGTAGCCCATAAGGTTATACAGAGACAAATGCAGCCCAAAGGCAATACTAATACTATGCTTCTCCCTATAATTGTTCAGTGTCTTGGCAAATCCATTGTATCTCTCCTCCCATAAAAAAAATACAACTACCCCAAATTCCCTGCCAGTTTTACAATTGACAGCAGCCAGAAAGCAGTGACAGGGAAAAAGATTACAAAAAGTTCATAATCTGGAGAGGAAACACCAGGTTATGTTTAGGGGATAGGGATTGTGCTATATAACCCATGGATCTCGCTGTAAAATTCAAAACTTAAAATGCGTTTAAAGATAATATCCTCCATCATTTTTATGATGGCACTAATCATTGTCACACATCTGTAAAAGAACTGTCACATATATTTGATGGTATGGTAGGGGAGGCGGGAATAAAGAAACCGACAACCTGCATATGTGTAAACTTGCAGCACAAATAAAGTAGAGTTTACAGCAAAAAATATAAAGCCAGACATTTCCTTCAGCAAGGTCAGGAAGGGCATGACTAATTCTAAGTCCCCGTCATATTCTTGCACTTCCCTTTCCTCTTCATTGCAAGCCTCATCCTGCCAGGTACTGAGCACCCACAGCTCTTATCAGAGACAGCGAGGGACCAAGGACAACACCTTGCATCTCCAGCCTGTTCCCAGTGCTGGCTCTGAAGGAACTGAGAGGTCTCTGAAGGAACTGAGCCCCTATAATGAAGCAGTTTCCCGCCCAGGATGCTGTCCCTAATCCCAAAGGTTTCTTGCATTTCTCTTCCCCTTGCCTTCCCAACCATCTCTCTTTCATCTTAGAGATTGCTGTAATAATATAATTAATATTTCTATATATAACAAAATACATTCACAAACCTCCTGCCTCTTCCATTCCCTCAGGTACTGGCTGGGGAAGGAGATAGATTAGCACTTTGTTCTCTGCAGCACTTGAACTTATTAGCAGACCAAGGGAAGGAAAAATCAAATCCTCTGCCCGTTTGACTCAATTATTTGAGCACTTCAAGAGTCCCACACCTTCCCCTCCTCCCTCCGACACACACACTTCCCCAAACTGCTGCTGGGCTGCACTTAGAGGAAGAGGTTTATACAGAAAAATTTTAAGTCTACGTAGGAGCAGGTTGCAGGTCTTAGAGCTGAAGACATTATGTCTCTGCATCCTGGGAAATCTTAGCTAAGAAACCTTATTCTGTGAAATGCTCCAAATTATTAGCTGTCCGCTAGAAAGAATGGAGCTATTTTGGCAAGGACCAGGGTCACATTTCTCTTTTCACAGACACTGCGTGAGAAAGCTGCCATGGCTCACTGCTCACATTTTGTTTTTCCAAAAATCTCTTTGGGGCTCTGCCTTACTGGTTAACATTTGCTTACAGCAACCACATGGGGTTTCAACCATTATTTTAAGTACAAATACAGTATTTAGAGTGAAGACACCTGAATCCAGATTCCCACCCCACAAAACATTTCTTCCTTTGTGACTCTGAGACTTTCATCTAAACCATGTTGAGCCCACTTAGAAAGTGAAGGAAAATAGAGTTGCTGACCTAGTAATAGTTGCATGAGGAAAAATACACAGGAGACTGATAAGCAACGATTGGCCATACAACAGACAGTATTGCAACAGCTATTTGGCATCATACAACAGCCTGGAAAGATTTTAATCAACACTTGAAAAATGATCACACGTACAAAGACAACAAGCTCCAAGTTTAGCATCTTTAAGCCAGATCCAATATCCATTACTTTTGTGACTTTCCATAGAAACTCCACACAGCACATTTGTCTCTGTGCCTAGTCAGAAAAGGAGATAGGATTTTTTTGGGTCTTTGCGAACTGTATTTTCAGAGTTTGTTAAAATCAAAACTTTTCCATGAAAGTGACTCAGGTAAATTCCTCATTTTCAAAGTGTTCTATGGAAACAAATCAGAGTTCTCAAAACATCTTTTTCTAATTAAAAAATGCATTTAAAAAGACTTCACTTCTGCATTAAATGTATAAATAAATGAAAGACAATGTGCCAGTTCAGGACCAGAATTTAAGAATTTTGCATGTGTCCAAAAATTATTGTACACAGAATTCATGAAAAATCCGAGCCTGACTTTGCACTCCAACTGGAGACTGGAAAAAGGCCCTTGGAGCAGGAAAGTTCTCACATTTGCCTTAACTTCTACCCAGACCTCCTGATCACTCCAGGATTCGGAACACAATCCCAAAGCATCAGCCTGGAGCAACATTTCTACAAAGTGATTTATACACTTGTTTTCCTTCAATCCAATCATCTGCTGAGCTTTGCAATTTTTCACATCTTTCATTTTCCATGGTATGTAGTCTCCTTAGGAAACATTCTTCAAAATACTTCATCATCACTTCTTTCAAGTTACATGTGCTTAGCTATACCCCTTTTGTCTTAATGTATCTCTTCTGTTTATCCACAGAGTAAGTTCAGCAGCTGCCGGGGTTCAGAATTTGTGCTCAGTCTCTTGTTCAGATGACTGCATCAGAGGAGGGACTCCACTGAGTGACGGCGACCAGAAATGAGAAAAAAACATGACTTCTTAGGAGAAAATAAAAAGCCATTGTAACAAGCCTTTATACTATTTTGTAATGGAAATACTCCCCTCCTAAGGAGAAGGGGAAAGACAAAGGGATTCTATGTTGTATTTTTCTGCCTGCAAACTGACAGTTCTCAGTACTGCATATAAATTCATTCCTTAAGCTTTGAGATTATTTTTTTTACTGCAGCCAACCAACTCTTCATCATTATACAAAGATCATTCGTGGTTTTTCCAGACTCCTTTCATTTACAGTATTTCATCTTGATCTTTCCAAAAGGGATGTGAACAAGTTAGGCATTGCTAAAAATATTAACTTCCCTAGGATGCTTCTGAAAACTGAAATGCCACACCTGTACAATGGAAGACTCTAAATGCCACTGGTACTCTCCTACACCTCCTGCTAGGTGTGAACTAAAACACTGCTGGGAGTAATTCTTCCTACAGCATTCCTCCAGAGTAACAATGCCAGAAAGTGAAGGCCTACAAAGGTTTGATGGATCCAGCAGTGCTGCAGATCACTTCTTGCCTGCCTCATAGGCACAAAGTCAGTGCCCACAAACAGCTTTCCTAATGTTTGGTTCTGATGGTAGTTTGAAAATAGAGCAAATCAGCTCTCCTTCCAAAGCTCAGCTGTTCTGAGGATCTCCACAGATACAGAACTTACGTCTGCTCAGCCATCACGTGATGAGTAAACAAAACAGCAGGATTCCCTAAGTATCAGCAGTCTTTCTTTAGTACCCAGCTTCTGAATCCAAAACGCCTTAAACCAAAAAACTTTCCACCTCCATCCTTTCTTCATAGTCTATTTTCTCTTTTGTGTTTTGGCAAAGGGACTTCATAAATTCAACTAGACTGTTTACAGTATAATCTTGAAAGTGCAAATAATGAGCAGCAGACTATTATTAGCTTTCCAGCTGTGAACCGATTCAAAGAATACTACAGTTATCTCAAACTGATTTCCCAGAATGCTGGATTAGGTCCTGTTTGTGTTGTCTGTTACCCTAACAGTACAGCTGACATTAGAGCCTTGTGCTTGGCCTTTGGTAGCTCAATACAAGCGTTCAGTTGCCCAAGCTGGTCCTCAGCCTCGTGTTTCGTGTTCTAGAGTCCATTTCCATAGCCTGCCTGCAAAAAACACTGCATGTTGAATCTCATCTCTACAACATTGCCACTGCCAATCATTTTCTTCAGTTGGTAAGGGGAAGGGAGAGAGGACCATGCACAGTCACCCCAAAATAGGACGCTATAGCATTACTCACTACCTTGAGGACTTGCCTGCTTTTCTTCCGTTTTGATTACTCAGCAGGTTCTTAAATCAGTTACTCAGTTTTTAAATTCCTCTGCCAAAACCTGTTTTAGCAGGACACACATCCACCCCCTGAACTCAGCAAGGCAGTTACTGCTACCTCCTTGCTTCAGTGAGAAAGAGTATGGCATTTTAAGTGAGCCTCACTACCTTAAAGGGTACCACAGCATCATCAGACACAGCAGTGCTGCTTTGTATGAGTGAACAACTGCCTGTTCATTCCCCTGTCACAAGCTGAAATCTGTAAGGGCAGGATTCCCAAAAATTCCATTACTGAGTTGCTTTTGAGGTCTGCTGCAGTAAAAAAAAGGCAAATCTACCCCTATCAAGGAAAATACTATTTCCAAAAAAGCCACAATTCTTAAAAATTCAAGTTTGCCATGTGTGTTAGTCACCAGTGCCAAGAGTCCATGTTCTGTTCTCACAATGAGACAAGCGGAGTTTGCTCCAAACTACTGCTACCAGCACTATTTCCACTGAAACCTCTCAGCAAAAAGCAGGGGATTCTTTGAATGAATCTGAATATCCTTGGAGGGGAAGAAATGAGGAACCATATAAAAGAGGGGAAAAGACAAAAAACTATGCACATAAAAGCTTCTATTTCTTTATGTAAAGGTGTTTGTATTGACAACACTTGTTAAGTTGAAGAATAATTTAGCATCACACGGCTGGACAGACTTCAGGTCTTGGGAGTAGATTCTCCACTGCTGTACGCCTCTTTCATCCATCATGCGCTTTTTTATACTAGCATGTCATACACCAGTAACACATTTCTCCAGAGCAACTAAGAGGTATGCAGCTATAAAAACCTTGGGCTCTGCACTGTAAAAGGATGCTAAACATGTAACCCGTTCAGAAACAAACAAACAAAAAAATGGTAAAAGAAAGTATTTTTTTTATTTATACCATGCTTGATATCAATTATTCCACTCCATATCAACATTTGTTTCTAAAACATCAGATGTTTATACAATCCGAAGATCTTTACACTACACAATGAATCAAAACACAGAAGCATGCCACTGACAGACATTGGCCTTCCATGGTTTCCCAAAGAATACTCTCTACAAGCATATAAGCATTAATACAGACACAGGGGCTGTGTTGTGGGGGTTTGAGGTTTTGGGTTTTTTTCTTCTTCTTCTTGCACTGAAAATGGAGGAGGGAGATCGCTGAGAAAACCACACACTTCAAAAAAAAAAAGAAATATGTCAACTATAGGAAATTGCCTAACTGGAATGTGGCAACTTGCCACATTCTCTGAAAGTGTCTTTTAAAACAGCAAAACAGCTTTATTTTAACAAGCTGCTATGAGATTGCATTTTTGGCAATCCCAAAAAGAACAAAATACACTAAACCCCGCTTTGTTCAAAATGCTTTGAGCCTATAAAGCAAGCTTCCTTATTTCAGATTTTAAGAGGAAAAAAGAAAATCCTTAGTATGTTCTGCCATGCCGTGGGGATCAGAGATTTTCAGTTTGCTCATCAATTTTAGAGAATGCTTCTGGAGCGCTATGTACAGTGCACTGAGGCACGAAATATAGGAATGAAAAAATGTGTGCAAGCATAACCGAGATTCAGCTGCCAAGAAGAAAGCAGGTCACCCACAGCTCAGTTCTAGAGAAGAATCCTAAAACAATTAAAAAATAAAAGGGAGTCAACAGATTGTATGAGTTTTCTTTACCTTTCCTCTAGGGCTGTCATTAGCAAGTAGGAATCATACTGAGTGTGCTTCCCTGGTCAGCTCTCTTCCTTCATGTGTAAATCCACACAGCTTATCTTTCCAATTCCCTCTCTTTCTGCAGTCCCATGTGTCCTCAGGTCAGCCTTTCTGCTGTCTCAAAATCAGAAACATTACAGTCTCAGGCAAACTTCTGTGAAGTGTAGTTGACTTACAAGTGGGAAGACAACGTAAGGGAACAGAGAGCCTAGCCCACGAGGTCCAAGGCATGCCTCCCATCAGGCAAGTATCCTCAAACCAACTCTCATGCAACATGAGGAGTAGGCATATCTCACAATTAGGCTACAGTACAATGAACCCATAAAATCCAATTATGCCTGAGGTATCCTCAGCTGAAGAATCACTTCCTCTCCAAAACACTCCTGATTTCCTAGTGTAGTACTGACACTCCTACTGTATTCACTTTACTGCTTGCTGAAAGCTAAAGACTGGTGAGATTTAACATGGCCCAAGAAGTTTATTTCTACGCAATTAGGAACAAAGGACAACAGCATTCTGGGTAGCCAATCAACCCAAAACACAGGAGAGAGTTTCCTGAAGGGGATTACAGGTAGAAAATCCTCTCTGAAAGCCCAGGACCATCCCGCTGAAGGAGTCAGTGTTGTTGTAATAAGAATGAAGGACTAGTTGAAGAAGTTCGGGTTTAACATGAGATGTGGGGAAATGCTATGAAGCAGAAGAATGGCGTTGCAGAAAGGCTTTATTTATTGCCTTTTCCTGATTTTGTTTTGAAGTTACTGAGGTGAGCTATGTGCATAAGCTGCGCTGTTTCACTCTGCTATAAAATTGCTGTTCGGTTGCTGGGTTTCTTTGACTGTGTGTTGAATGAGGTTTTGTACTGGACTAGTTCTCCTTCCTTCCTACTCCCCCTGCTACTCTGCAGGGACACCAACAGAGTGAGGCAACAGGAAGAGTAGGAGTCACCTCTACAGAGACAAAGCAGGATGTGACTTCTGTTCCCTAAATAGGGCAGAAATGGTTGGATCATGATATCCAAGCTGGTGTCTCTCTAAAGGAAAGACTATAGAGAGAACCAAAGTGAAGCTGTTAATCTTGGATTAGAAACTGCGAATTTGATGACATCGGCGATGCTTTGTAGTAGGAATTTAACTAATTGTAAACAATTTAAATTAGTGACTATTCTGATGGACTCTTGCTAAACAAAGCTTAAACAATCTGGTAATTGACAGAGCCTCAACTCTGCTAAACTTTGATTTTACAAAGTATTGGTGCAGCTCCTACCTGACAGCATTCAGCTCCTGCAGCCTTGGTGCTCTGCTGGCATGGGACAAAGTGTCGGGAAACCTGTGTGACCTGTTTGTCCAGCTCGGAGGCAACCCTTCCCCACTCAGGCTGTGCTGCCCTATTAAACTTTGCCTTTGAATTTAACAGCTTATGACACTGGTTTGTTTCAGCTGCCTGACCCCTGTTTCCCAGGGCAGCATACAGATTACTAGTTGCAAGAAGGACATGAGTGAATTACCATAAAGGAGTCTCATCTCCAAGTACAGATACTGAGCTGTAAAAAGCATCTTTTCAGCCTCAAATCTAAAAAAATGCTGTATTAGCATGTGGCAAAGTACAGTTGAGGGAGGCTTTACTGCTAGTAGCCAAGCACCCTTACTAACTCAGTGCTCCCCTGTTGGCTATAGTTGCAACCGGATTACTGTTGTTGGGACTGTACAAACAGCACAGACTGTTTGTAGAAGTTCAGTGCTAGAAGTTCATACTTTGAGGGTAGTGATTGACCTAGTTCAGCCTCTTTAATCTCCAGTCTAGGAGGCCACGCCAACAACTTCTGAACATGCCTGCCTTCAAAGCCAGGGCCTTGGGTGATCTTGTCTATGAAGGATTTCTAGTAGTATCCTAGATAATAATAATAATAAAAAAAACCCCATTGCAGTTAAGATTACTAGCTCTGTTAGTGGTAGCTAGCATGACTGAACTCCAGAGTAGCTACACCCACATACCATAAGAGTGTTGTGACACCAGGTGTAATTGCTGAGGCCATTAAAGACAGAATAGCCCCATCTGCTAGGGCCACTAAAGTCTGACCCCCAACCTATGCAAGATAATTCTGCATATGTTTGACTCAACTATGCCCTATCTCAGGAGTTCAAGCACATACTGAGGCAAAACTTAAGAACTGCATGCAATACATCTCTAGAGACTGAAAAGGGAAGCTTCCACTGCTGCTTTAGAGCTCAGTGCTCCTTGTATACCTCTTCTACCGGAAGGGACCTTACTTAGTTTAGTATGGATGACTTGAACCAGCTTCTTGCAGTGCTTCAACTCTAGCTTGTTCTTCCTGTTTAGCTGAAACACTTGTGTATGAAGCTAAGTAAAACTGACCTAGAGTTTGTTTATGCTTTCAAAGCGTATATGCTCTGTGCTGGAAATGAGTACCTCTAACCAGGCTGACTCTGTACTACAATAATAACTGGAAATGAACTCTGGACCATCGGCTCCCAGCCACTCTGGGTTAGATCATGTTGCATAAATAATAGCCAAGTCTGGGGGAGGGGAACAATTTCAGCCACACCGAGCAACCTGCCTTCTGCTGCAAAGGCAACTGCTCTTCTAGCAGCTGCACAAAGCTTCAGACCAGGGATGGTATATGTGAAACCAACAAACACAGCAATGGGAGAAAGAGAGGAAAAAACTTTTGGGTTACACAGCAGCTGAAAGGAAGGGACCAGGCTACAAATCCAACTACTATATAGTTTCACTTGAGCTTGAACCTTGAAACTAGCAGATAACCTGTTGGGAGTTTGCTTCAGATATTCACTCCAGATAAGCAATGCTAAGGCTCCATTTGTCTCGTAACCATGCTATCTGTAATAGCCATTCCAACGTGAGAATTACAACTGCACTTTTATTGCACTAAGTCCCTTCTTATCCCAACTTCCACATTGTCCTGTCTCCCAAATACTAAGTAACATCAGGACCATAAGCACTTTCTCTGAAATGTGTCTGCCCTAGCTACCTGCCAAGAGAGGTTAGAAAAACTGTGGCTATTAGCAATGCTCTCGTGAATAGGCAGACTGCTTTCAGTTCCTTTTCACTGAGACTGTAATGTGCCCAGCTTTCACTTACAAACGTTAAAAAACTCCCTTCTTGCTTTGGTCATTCTGGAGAATGAGGAGGGATGAAAGATCATGGGATGAGTGTAGGCAGTCTTCCCTCTTATTGCAGAGGGGGAACTGTAGAGTACACAACTTCTCACCCCAATTGTTCATGCTGAGGTGCCTTTCAAAACATGCTGACACATCCAGTATATCTACACAACAAGATTGTAAATTAGTCTTTTCCTTCACAAAAGGCTCATGACAAATGATGATCTCCAATGAGATACAATGACCTGCTAAGTTGTCTATTGGTCTCTTGGGGGGTTTCCAGCACCTCCCCGAACATCATTTCCTAAAGTCCTAAAGTCAAACATCTGCACTTACCCAATGAAAAAATGCATGGCTTGGGTAATGGTAGAGTCACTTTCCTACATGCTGTTCTTGATTCCTACCTGTATTAATAGTTCGTTATCAGCCTCAGAAAAAAGTTCAACCTTTTAAAAATACAGAGAAAGACCTTAAGAGTAATTGGGCTCTAACGCATTCCTGTAATCATTTCAGTGGCAGAGATTTTAAAGCTAGGTGTGAACAAATGAAATCTTTATACAGTGAATATTATTTAGGTCATGGGTAGCAGTAATTCATGTTATGGGGGCATGGATGGGAGCATCATGCAAGAAATTTCTTGCAACATGTATGACTCAAAAGGAAGAAACACAAATAGGAGTTGGTTCTGGATGCTATGAATGGGCTGAAAGAGCTGGAGCAGCAAAGTTCATATACAAAGAGAGGAACAAGGCACCAGAGGAGGGTCAAGAGCAAGATATAGGCTTTGAAAGGTGAAATAGCTCTGATGGTATGCTATCACTGTCAAGGTATTATGCCAATTTACTGTGGTATTGGCCCCATACGGGATAACAGAAAAGTTATAAGCCCTTCTCACATGGTCTTGTAATCTTGGTAACAGTTCTTTGTCCTTGTGCAGTGGTGTGGAGAAGTAGTAAGTTGCAACTTTTGATCTGGAAGCATTGGCCTTTTAAGTGCTTTTAAGGGCCTTTTTGTATAAATGATTAAAGTTTTTTATAGGCTGGAGTCCAGCAATGGCAGAATAGCTGGAAACAGGACTCTTGACAATCATTATATTCCCCTTTAAGCCCAGTTTTAAATATTGTGCAAGATAGCTATATCAGCTTTTATACTTGGTTGTACAACTACAAACTCTCGACAATTTCTGCATCAGCTTTTATAGATCAGATGCACAGGGTGAGTCAAGCCAGAATTTGTTTCTTTACCATGTGTATGGGAGAAATAAAATCAGGGTAAAGTCATTGGCCTGATGCCAGATATGGACTTCCACTGTGCATCAAATATGCTTTCTCCATACACTCAGTTGAGATTTGTGCTTCAAAATGAAGGCCTATTACTGTCCACTGTTGTGGATAAGATCACAAAGCTTCAGTGGAGCCGTACTTCTCTATCTCAGCACTATGAATCCATTAAGTGAACCAAGATACCACCAAGAACCTGCAAAACTATTCCTTTCCATACTTCCATACGCTGAAAGGAATTTGACAAAAACCAGAAAGACAAACTCGTCTTCAAAAGTACTTAGCAATTTTCCAACAATGAATGGAGCCCAAGTTGCATCTACAGCCTGCACACTAAGTGCTAAAAACAAACCCAAGCTTATGCTCATTGTAAATACCAAACAAGCATAAATAATACCTGGAATAAGGTTTCCACACATGACAGTTCTGTAACACTGATTATGTATCTTCAAACTGCATTTTACTTCAGAAGCCAATTAAACAACGAATGGAAGACAGTTGTGAACTTACAGGTAAACTTGGGTGGAGGCAGGCTGGTATCCTCCCATGCTGGGGCTTTCTCACAAAGAACGTGAGCTGAACTCAAAAAAAACAAGTAATGTGGCTGAAACAAGCATCCAACAAGATGAAAGAAGAAAGGGTATCTTAGAGCTGTTAAATTTTCACCACCTTAAGGGACAGGTGAAATAAGGCAGAGAAAGAATCCTTCTGTATTCTAAAAATATCCACTTTCTCAGTTTATTATTCTTTGCAATTTAAGTGTTGTTTTTTTTACTACCTTGTCCATTCAAAAAACACTTACTTTACATCAGACTAAGTCTGAAGATAGTACAGCGCTTCTGTTTAAATAGCTGGAGCTTCTTCAAGTGAGGGTCAAGGCCACACTGTTTAAGGTATTCAACCTTGAAAGGCACTTATAAAAGAACTGAACCAGCAGAGACTAGAGCTAAATTCAGCTCTTACCCTAGTTTTAAACTGCTTCAACTCCCTTGTTTTCAGCACAGTCACATTCAGTTTCTGCCACTGTAAAGGAAAGTGGGCTCACATAACCCGACATTCGTCTAATGTCAACTGGATAACCCCAAGGAATACAAGCAGGGTCCTAAGTTAAAGGCAGCTGTACTCTTTACTACAGATACGTCACTTACGTGATACCTTTAGCAGACCAAGTGTTCCATCAAGCGATACGGCTGTAAATAATTTACCAGCAACCCCATAACACTTGATTAAAACCTACTGAAAGAAGATCTAATTAAATTGTCTCTGAAAGAACAGATAATGATATGACAACTGTGTAAAGGGCAGATGGCAAGCAGAAGCTCATCAGAACATGAGAAAATAATTTAGAAAAAGGTACCTTTATCTGTATAGAGTTGTGGTGATCTCCACCTGCCTGATGCTGGCTGTTCTGGAGGTCATTTCTGCATCCTGCCTTCGGGCATCTGAAGTGACAGCAAGAGTACTGGCTGTCCTCATGAGTGGCATTTGGGTACCTGTAGACTCAATACCTAATCTCTTAGGCAACCATGCTAGAAAGTGCTTAACTGCATCTTTTAGGAATGAGCAGCAGACAGCAGGTAAAGTTAGGAACTGCACAAGTCATAGAAACAGTAGTCTTTTTTATAAAGACTGTATAGAAGACTGTTGGTAGCAATCAAGTCATTAATGAGCACAGTACTTGGTCGCCAATACTATAAAACTTTGCAAGGCCATTAGTTTTAAAGCTGTGTATCTGCTGTACTGTAAAAGATATGCCCTGTGGATTAAAGAACAGTTGAAAAATACGTTACAGGAACATAATAAACACCTTGCTGCAAATCATATGTACTATACTCATAAAGGAACACAGCTGACAGCAGATGTTCTCCATGCCTTCCAGCCTTTGAGGAAGAAAAGAGTTCTACTTCTTACCTCACGCCTAAGAGCAGACACGTACATAAACATAACATCAGGGAGTTAAGTATAAATCTACAGTAGCCCCAAAGTTCAAATGCGTATCACCCAGTTCAAGGTTTTACTTGGAAACTAAGAACTTCCTGAAGAAAATACAGACTTTTGTACTCTGTAGAATGAAGTACAATTCATAAGAAGGGCATGAACCACGTGCACGCTGCTTTAATGCTACTGTTGCCAGTAATGTATTAGACCCAAAAAATAAGGTATTCATTTTCTACCAGCTGAAGGGCAGCCCAGAGCAGAATCAAGGCTCATCTCTTAAAAGATGTGCCTCTCCTCCTCATGTCTGAACGAGTTTCACTGCTTAGGTGTCTCAGCTGCCATTAAAGAGGAGTGGTGTTATAACCTTAATCAATACAAACTGTAGCATGTTATAGACTATTGCAGACTGCACTACTGGTATGTCACAATGCCGGGCCTAAATCCTATTCTACAAATAGGTCAAACTTGGACAGCCAGGCAGCAGCAGACATGCTGTGGAGTTTCAGAAGAGACAAATATCCTGGCCTAGAAGTCATGCTTATTTCTGGCTGGGATAAATTGATACACACCTCCAGGTTGGGTTCCTGCCACTGGGGACAGTAAAACTGAACTGATTTTTTTGAGTAGCAGAACAAAGTTATGGTAAACATAGGGATTGGGCTGAGTACAGAAAGTTGAGTGGAAACTGCTCCAATATAATTCTCAGTACTTTTTAAGAAGTTAACAATGCAGATACCCAGAAGAATAGCTCTTGCCCATATAAGCCCACATTAAAGGATGCAATACCCAAAATAAATCATCCCTTCCTCATGCAGAGTTCATGCCAGACCTCAGCCACAAATACATATTTATAGCCCAAATTGCCAGCACCTGGAAACAGGTTTATTTTGAGGATATATTGCTAACTACCTTCCCCATTCCCCAACAGCAAAAGCATAAACAACAGTGGAAATTAAAGCAACATTAAAGGATATTAAAAAAAAAAATCAAAATTTGGCAGGCAGCCAACCACATCATTTCTAGACAGATTTGGAAGACAGCCTTTCAAGTGGACAACAGTCATTAAGGAAAGATATTTTTCTACTCATTCACTTGGGAGTTAGCTGCTTCACATGCAACTGCAATGGCAGGGGCACTGTGATCCCCAAATTATCAGAAACCAAACAGGAAATGATTCCTGCTTTGGGATCAGACCCTTAGCTGAAGCAAATAGGTCCTATTTCACGTGAATCTACACGAAATCCTTACATGAGAAGGATTTGAACCCTCGAGTGAAAGCGTGCGTTGTGTCACAAGCACGACGGGTGAATGAGGGGTGCTTTGAGTATTAAGTGCCATTGTTCTCATTTTACAAAATAAAACCAAACAACAACAACAAAATCTTCCTGCACCCCAGCAATTGCCCAAGTGACTTGGAAAACTTCTGAGAACTGAACAATCCCTCCTGAGCAGGGACACTAACCACTGCATCGACCTGCTTCTTTCTGCCTCTCTCTAACTCAGCCGCAGATTTTAAGCTGTGAAAGGTCTCCACATTGTTTTGTGACCTCAGAAGAAGACAGACAACAGTACTCTTCCACTAATTGCAGAAATGAAGGTTCAGCTTAGTCTCTGAGCTTGTCTATCCCAGTTGGGGTAAGAGAATCTATTGCTCAGAGACAGGCTTTCAAAGTAATTAAACGAGATTCTGGTGCAGCTACACAAGATCAAAGCAAAGCTATGCCATGTTATCCACACTGATCTCACAGAGGCTGCAATCTATTTGCAGGCAGTTACACCAGAATTGGGTGCATGCTGGGTTTTGTTAAGGGGGAAATTGTTAGACCATCTCACACTTTGAAAATAAACATTGCAAAACTCAACTCTCTGCTGTGCAGGTTAACTTGTAAAGTACCTTTCCCAGAATGCGTATCATTTAAGGATATGAAGGTCATGCACTTTAGAAAGTCTTATCCTTAGATAACTTAGCAACCATCTGCACAGCAGTATGAAGACCATACTACATCCTCCCGTGAACAGAAGGCGCTTTGGACTACTTAATATGCCAATACTGCAAAAAGAGGTGGTAATAGGAATACTTAGAGAAAAAAAAACTCTCAAAATAATTTTTCCCAGAGAAATGAGCCTTTCTTACTGGTAAAATTCAAAGTCCCTCACCCAACAGGGTGGCTCTCCAATTGTCCCCATGTCCTCTGCCTCAAAGTTTGAGGCCAGTTAAATCCCAGAGCCACAGCTACTTTCATTAAGGGGCTGAAGGCTCAGCATTTAGAAGAACTCTAAAGAATTCTAGCAATGCAGAGACTTGTGGCGCTTGCTGATACTGTTCCCACACCACAAAGGCTTTGTCAGGAAAGCTGACAAAGACCATGCTGCTAACCCACCATGCAAAATACAGTTTGAATGTGAAGACTTTATTCTTCGCAGTATAAAGAGGCCATGCCTGGTATGGAAGAGACCTCACACCAGGCTCATCTTGTCCGGAATACAGGAAGACCGAAAGGGCTGAGCCAGCCTGTTTACGTAGAGGATCCATGAGGAATGATGGGGAGGGGAAGGGAACAGAACATGCCTTTCCTCATGTGTTTCCCCTTCCCCCCGGCACCTTGGTTTTACAGCTATGGGAAAGATCAAGCCAGAACTGTGCAAAATTGCTGAGTCAGGCTATAGCTGCGGGGCCTCAGAGAGGCTGTCTGCAAGGCTTAAGCCAGAGGACAGAGCCTTGTGATAAGGCAGAAAGCTGAGCGGCTGGAAAGACACTGCAGGGTAAAGACAGTCAAGGTGTATGGATGCCCCTGCTGCAGGCAGAAGCAGGATTCCCTAGGTTGAAGGTACCTAGTGAAGCCCTGCCTGGGAAAGACTAAGAACCAGAAGCATTTTGTGTTGAGAGAACTGGAAAGAAGATGCAGGTTAACCCTAGTAGAAGGATTTAGCTAGTCCTGGCTAAACTAGCGTAACGAAGGTAGCCAGAATGAGCATGGGTGCTTCTGTGAGCTCCCCAGTAGCCTGCTCAAAGCTCTCCTGATGCACAGCAGTAGTCTCTAACCATGAGAATGATGCCCTGAAATGCACCTCAGGCAGTTAGGAGGTCTTTCCTGCCACAGAGTTCAGGTTCACACATCATGGGCACTTCTAGTCTATCTTGGAAAGGGGTCTGCCTTTAGCTCTGCAAGGAAGAGACAGCATTTTGGTCAGAACTTCATCTGCCTTAATCAGATGTTGAAGTCAGTCAGGTGAGGGGTTAAAAAAAAACTGGCCTCCAGAGCTAGACAGGTAACAGGCATTTTATATCCCTTCTCTCCCCAAAGACCAGTGTGTTAACCCTGAAACTCTGGGCAAGAGCATCCGCAAAAGTGGGTGGTCAGCATATTTCAAAGCTCTTACTGCTCAATTCCTGCAGGACCGGGAATGCCACCACAGAGACACCTGAGCCACCAGCACTGGTTGATGCTTCCTCTCCTCAGTGTTCCTCACCCCCCGTTCCAAATAACTCCTAGTTGCTCCAGTGCATCACAGTTGACTACCACAGCAACAATCAAATTAATTTCTGCATGCAGCTTTAAGAAGGAATGTCTTGTAGTTGTCAGCTCTGCATTCTCTTCCCTCTGCTGCCAGGAAAAACTGGGTGCCTCGAAGCCAGATGTTAAGTTTCTCTCAGCTCACCCTTCTTGGCACAACAGTTCAAAAGGACACTGAAAAATCTATTAGTAAAATGCTACAGGCAGGATCTGCCCTTTCATTAAGAAACATGGCAAAGGCAGTTCAACTAGACTACAGCGAGGAGCTGCAAGGAGCACTCAAACACCATGGCAGACTTCAACTACGAGCAGTGCTGCATCACCACTGCATTGCTGCTGCCAAAGTACTCATTTCTCACTCATATGAAGGGACAGACGCTACTACCTTCAATTTGAAATCTTATGTTGTGAGGCGTCCATTAAATTCAAAGTTCTTTGCCTCAGACCACAAACTAGTTATTCTTGGCAACTAAGGCAATTTGAACACAGTAAAAAAAAAAAAAAATAAGGAAAGAACACATCAGTGGAACCAGAGCATGCCTTGGCAGCAGAATGGTGTTGTACATTTAGTTTCCATAAGAATCAAAAACTAAACATTAATGTCACCCTAGTACAAGCACTCAGCTAGCTCTCATTAAGTTAGCTATGCCCCCAGTTATTGGTTGGCAGATGACAACTGGTAAGGCCCATTTAGTTAGATGCAAATAGGTAATTACTGCTGCTGAGGTGCGTTCAAAATCATTGTTAAAAAACATCTTCCCCAAAAGTAGGCCTGTATTTCCTACAAATGCAGTCTCAGCACAAATCCAGCCTGTGTTTCAGTGCAGTAGCTAACGACGGCTTACAGCAGCTCTCCTTTCTCCCACCAAACCTTAGTTTCCACAGACTCCACTCAAGTCACCAGCCATGACTGCAAATGGCCCAGGAATTTAGGGTGCACTGAGAGGTGTCCCACAGAAACTCTGCCTCATTATACCCATATGCAATGCCACCAATACAGCAGCCCTTAATTCAGGCCTGCAGCAGTCAGCCAGTGGTTCTACAAATATGCTTGACCCACAAAGCAAGACCAAACCAGTTTTAAGACACATAATATCATGGCTTAATACAAATGGGGTTGACAAGCCCTTTGATATCTGCTCTGGGGTTTCTCCCAGCTTAGTTATGTGAGCAAATGCTAAGAGTCTTTGGTGTTTGTGCTCACCTTGGTTAATTCAACACTATGACCTCCTTCCTCTTCTAGAGAGCTTACCGACACCTTTGTGTTTCAAAGGAAAAAGAAAAAAAAGAAACCTTTCTTTTTCCAAAGGGAGCAGGTTGAAGGCCTATGCAAATCTCCCCAAATAGATCAGTCTCCTGATAGCAACACTTGTGTATTTTAGTCAGTTGTTTCCTTAAAACAGGGAGAATAGACAAGGGCATAGCGTCCAGAATTCACTAAAGGAGGTGGGGGGGGAATACTGCATCTGATCTACACCTGCACTATGACAGTCCAATACCAGTAGCTGGTGCTGGTCTGAGGCACTCAGAACTGACTCTGTAGAAATTGTGGGAGAGTTAAGGTTAAAAGTCTTCATAAGAAATGTTTTACTTTGTGGAAAGTTTCAGTTTTGGTCAGAAAGACAAAAGGCCCGTAAACTCAAATGTTTTGCTTGGCAGATGAAGAACAGTTTTTAAGAGGGAGATGTCTAAAAAAGTCAGGAAGCTTTAAGCAACAAAACCCTACTACTTCTGCTTATTTCAGTGGAGCTACACAACTGTCCTCTAGCTTACTCTAAAGGTAAAAAGAAGAAAACACTGCTCTGGAACATGAAAATTGTTGCTAGAAAATTCTCCATGCTTTAAGGATGGCTAGGGCAGCAGGTGTGGAGAGGTTCTCCTAGAGCACTATAAGGCAGCCTGAGGGGCACCGACACACATCTTCCAGCAACTGTACTTCCTGACTGATCCATTTACTTCCCCTATCTAGTATCTTTTAGTGGTGATGCCTGGTTGAAGTTCTCAGTCTGGAAAACATACTAATTATTTCTTCTTTGCAGTTTACTCAGCATCATTAATAACTAAAAATAAAACCTCACACTGGAATCTGCAAGTCTCAACAATAGCCCACACACACAGCAGCAATGAGAAGCTCAAGACTTCCTTTCTAAATTTAGATTGCTTCAAACAGAAGTGAAAGTTCTTTGATAAATCAACAAACCCATGTTTTAGAAGCTTGTAAGGAGAGTAGAACTGGGCAGGAAAGTGCTTGACAGCACTGTTAAACTTACTTGCAAAAGACTTCTGAAGATTTTCAGGGACCCAGACCCAAGGCTTCTGGCTGCATTCTGAAAACTGCGTGCAATGTCAGATCCAACCAGATCAGAGCCTGGATCTGCTGCATCCCAGCAAGATTCCCCTGTGTCATGTTAATCACTGCTCTAAAGTGGATCTCACAGCTTCTGCTATTAGACCTCTCCCATTTGGGATAACTAATAACCATATCAGAGGCACTCTGTAGCCCCTGATCAAAGCATGATTCCTTATTCTACTCATTAGGCGTTCTGTGATTCTTCTCTGCTTCCCCAAGATGCACACAGTACAAATTAGATTTTCTTTCTAGGTAGAAAAGGAACAACAGAGACTTGGGCTCTGTTCATGTCAGAACACATTCCCGAGAGAAAAGACAGCTATATTTCAACTTTAAATCCAAATTTAAAAGTTCCAAAAGCAAGATGGAGGCAGTGGGTCCTATTCTGCCTGCAGAACTCTGAAAGCAGGCAGGGAATGGCTAATGAACACAAAGCAGTTTCATTGCAACTGTTCCGAGTAACACCAGCAGATATTCAGGGAGGTTCTGCAGTGGATATTTGTAATTCCATTTACAATGACATTAAAAGAATAACTACTGTTCAACTACTTTCTGGACAGTCACTGCCCTAACTTAGGGCAAGCTAGTATTTCTCTGTAGACACATTCAAACACGGCGCAGCCCCACTGGTGAGTCTCAGCAGACTTGGAATTAGTCCTTTAAAATGTAGAGAATCAAGATACGCTGTCCATACTGAAATTTAAAACTAGGACATCCTGGTCAGTGGATTGTTTTGCACTGTGGTGGGCCAGGGCATCCTTTATCTCTGTCTAAGGGAGGGTTCAGGAGACAACACCCTCACGGACAAAAAAAATAAAAGTGATGAAGGCAATAACAAGGACTCATGAGCCTGCAACGAGGTTCAGCCCCAGCCCTCAACACTGTCCCTCCAACCACCTCTGCAAGGATACCAGAAGAAACACATGAAACTCCTTGTTTTCTCCTTTCAGGAAAATCACTGCTAAAAAAACCCACAACAGGAAGCTCTCTCTTTTTTCCCCTCTCATTCACTAAGGCATGGAAAGTCTATTTGAGTCACAGCCATCTAAGCACACATTCTGTGTGTACCATCTGTTACACCCCCTTCCCCGAATCACTTTTGGCTGACCAAAAGTGTTGCCAGTCAAGCTACAAAATTCACAGCCCATATTTAGGTGGGGAGAGTTCTATTGAAAAGCTGGCTGCTTTTACCATTGTGGCTTTAGTTTGTAGAAGACAAGTAATTTTAGGTATTTTGAACTATATTCTGAATAACACCTGAAATGGCTCAAACAGAGCCAAAGCAAGTAAATAGTATGGCTTTGAGTTCTGTTTTACTTTTTCCACACCAACACTAATATCCTTCTGCTATCATGTGCTTTGCCTACTATGCTGAACATCACAATCCCTCTAATATCTCTTCCCCACCACCACTTAAAAAAAAAAAAAAAAAAAAACACCACACAAACAAAAAAAAATCCAAAAAAACACTCAAAAAACACACAAAAAAACCCAAACGACACCACTTCTTGGAAGCAAAAACACTAGCCAGATCCTCATCTCCTGCACGCTTGCATAACCACATTGATTTCAACAGCAATTTAAAGCATCACTGTACAGCTCATGTTGCTAGTTGAACAGTCCTGAGCTCAGGTGCATACTTCCAATGAGATTTGCACCTTCCATCTGCCTACAGCCTCAGTAGCTCAGACTAAGATGTGTGTGCTGCTCTTAGAGAAAGATGAACAAAAGTAATCTATTATCAGACTGGGCCACGATACACACATGCCCAGAGAGATTAGGGCCTAAGCTAAGGTTTGAGTTTCCACCTCAGGAATGCTCCAGGGTTCAGTTTAAACAGCTCGTGCAGAAAAGCAGGTTTACAATGTAGACAGTGAGCTCAGACACAGAACAGGCGACTGTCAACTAGCACATGTTCAAGTGAACACGACAGCTGCACCAAAGACTACTTCATGTTCCTTGGAGTGTGTACGGTGGGAGCACAGCTGGGCTGAGATGTGCCGCAGATCTGTAGGCGGCACAGGAGCTCTGTGCAGCTCTGGTTTAAGGCAAAATATGTATCTGACCACCTGTATACTTCGGTCGTTCTCAGTTGTCCTCCCACCTTACCAGCAAGACAGTTTCTCCAGTTTAACTTGGGAATGATCCCATCCTAGATTGTGGGGGAATGGACTACAACCCACCACCTGCCCTCGCTATGCCAATAAGGAATAGCTGCAGTCCAAACCAGATTACCAAACTGTTTATTAATCATGTCAAGCTAGTCTTTGATTAGGTTTAGACTCCCACAAAGAAACAGGAGTGCCCACGACACTTCTATGCACAACTGCTCACAAATGATAACTTGGAAGAACTATCCACTTCTTTTGGAACAGGTGCATTTCCAGACTCAAAGAACCTCTGTTCCACCTTTTTGCTAGCTCTGGCAACACTGTGTTGCTGGTAGCATCGACTGTGTGGGATTACTCCATGAGAGTGAGAAATGAGCAGGGAGGGAAGTCTCTAAGAGATGTCTGAGTCAGTATGCCTGGGTGGTGTCATCTATACATCATTCGGTGCCTTTCACCACAGCAGTAATCTAGCCAATACATTCTCCAACCCCCAAAACAGTGAGAGATAGCCGGGGTTGCTGTCATTACAATTTAAAAAAAAAAAAAAACAAAACTCATGGGCTGAAAATAAGGATAAAAAATTTAAAAATTTTAGCAAGGGTTTCTCTCTCAAGCATCTGAAAGATAACATGGTCTATGCTGAAAATAAAATTTTAAGCATAACTGTTCCCTAAATAATTTGGTGTGTCACATGACTTCTTTTGTTAAGCATTCCTATTTATTAACAAAAACAGGTGATAAATTTGTGTACCACCATGTTGACTCATAGCTATAAATTTGTCACTAGTATGCAGCTGTAACACTAATTGGGATTTTCCTTGTGTAAAATGCAGTTAATAGGTAGCATTTGAACTTGAGTAGCAGACCAAGTTGTGCTCAGGTGGTATCTGCAAGCTTGGTTACATCCGTAAGTTTAGCTACATGCAGCTGAAGTTCAAGTCAGGCTACTCCACTGATCAGATCTGAACATGCAATAAACATCAGAAATCGTATGCGGAGACTGAGGCTTGTCTGGCACGACAGACTGTGGGTTCCTGTTAGTGTGTGTAGGCACGTACATGCAGAGGTGTCAGCTCCAGGCTCTGCTGAACTTCTTTATTGGAGTTGTCTACAAGCTGACTCTGCATGAAGAGGAGCAGGAATAATTCTGTTTTACATAATTCAGTGACCATGCAAGCAGTTTTAGAGAGACAAAGGTAGCACAAAGCCTTGCTCTGAC
This sequence comes from Charadrius vociferus, assembly GCF_000708025.1. NCBI lineage: Eukaryota > Metazoa > Chordata > Aves > Charadriiformes > Charadriidae > Charadrius > Charadrius vociferus. Next base: position 1,300,093 of record NW_009647692.1, read on the forward strand.
ACTTCCTTTCTTACTTGCCAACCAGTGCATCATAGAATCCAACCCCAGGCAAGAAGTACATACAGTCCTTGAAAGAAAAGTGAAGAGAAGCCCTTGTCACATCTTCATTTTGATGACAACCTACTCCTCAGAACTTGTCCTGAAAACTCCAAGTTAAAACACTGCTGACGACTTTTTGCATTAACATTGACGTAATATCAATGCTAGGAGATGAGCTAAATTACACAGAAAAGATGATGTTACAGACTGAACAATATACGGCTCTCCCTCCTTCCAAGTCAAACAGAATCTCTGTTGAAGCACATCTTACACAAACAAGGCCACAAATTTAGGAAAAAAGAAAGAGTCCTACGAAAAGACGACACCTTCAAGAGAAACAAATGTGTTGCATATATGCAAAAAGTGAGATGAAGTAAGAGTCTTTCTGATTTTCTTCTTCCCTTACATAAGACCTGCTGGAAAAGGAAGTATTTTCAGCTGAACAAGGCTCATAAACATGTGGCTACAGGTTGCAGTTTGGCCTGAAAAATTCACTACTCCCACTACTTCCAATTTACAAACACACAGTCTTCCTTATGCATACCACATGCCCAACTTCCAGTCTGCAAGTTTGGACGATTACAATTCCTCTTCCTCTCCTCTCATGCCTCACCCCATTTTCAAAGCATTTGTTTCTGCTTAGAGATTGCTTGGTAAGAGATAAGCCTTTGCTAGACAAATTGCCAAATGAATCGAGATAATGCCAAAGCAAGTTCAAACATATTTAATCCACAGGTTATCATTCGGCCAATATAAAAGACTGATTTGTGGAGTAGTAGACTTATTTGTGACACAGCACAGCTGGAGTCACACTTTCTGATCTGGTGTTATACTTTCTGGAGGTGCTGAACAGAAGACATTCCTGAGGAAGAGGTCAAAGCGATCCTTGCACATGGGGCCAAGAGTGCCTCTATCACAGACTTAGTCCAGCCAAAGAGCAATGAGGACAGTTTTTCTTAAAGAGCAGGCAGATCTCAGCAATGTGTGCTACCGCCTCACCCTGACACTCTCACCATAACCAGTTTGGAGGCAGCTTCCATGTCAGAAACACTGTAGTTAGCTCTTATGATGCAAGAGCCAAGGTATAAAGAAAATACATCTGCAATCTAAATACACTCTAGGTCTTAGTTCAGCCTGGACCTGCCTCATCTTTGCTGCAGTTAAAAGGGGAGAGGTGGTGGGTGGTGGGAAAGGTGTCCCAGTTTACTGAATCAGCTATGCTGTTTCCAGCAGAAGAGACAGAAACTGTAAGAACTTTCCCTGCAGCCAGCACATAGGACTGTATTTGCCTCCTCACCTCCAACAGACTGGCTTGAGCTGCAGTGTTAGAAGTTTCATGTGCTTCGCTACAGATGTCACATCTAGTCCCATTATCACCTTTCTAACCAGAGAAATTATTCCAGAGAGATACCACTTTTACAAAGAAATACAGCTAAAAATAACATACTTTTAACTTTTCAAAACCAATGTAAGAGTCATGCAAGGGATTAGCATAGAGACAGAGTTAAAGACTGTCCGAGTCGTTCCTTTCCAAGGATGCCTGGAGCAACATTGGATGCTCACCACATGGGAAGACATTTTTTGTTCTCATAGGTACGGGTTAAAATTACAGGTTTTTTCCATTTCAGTTTTGTAGTCGACTTGAGAAGTGAGTAAACCTGCTAGGACAGAACTGAAAGCAAGCTATATACCAAAGTGTTAGTTAAAAAGAAAAACTCTCAAGTACTTATTCAGCAGAACATACAAAAATTTAAAAAAAAAAATATAAGACCTCGTGGCATCAGAGAACCTACTCTGCTAATAACCAAACTAACACCATCTACTTTCCACTACAGGGAAACTCCCAGCCCTTCTAAGAAACAGCCTTCCTACATGTGAAACAGGGTCAGCTCATGAAACACATCTACACTCAACACATTATTTGCAAGCAATTCCCATAGCCCTTCCCCCCCCCTTCTTTCTATTTTACAGAAAGTTCTCCCTGCACTCAATTTCAGTTACCATGAGCGCTTATCTTTACCTGTCAAGGTCCCAGTTTGAAATCCTTATCTACCACGTGCTTTATTTTGAGAAGACCTTATACACAAGAGGAATGAGGAAGGACTTAAAAGCATCTCAGTAAATTGGGAGGGACATAAGCATGCACTCAAATACCTTTAGTTAGGCTGATGTTCTTGACTTTGAAACACACACACATTATGAATCATGTGGTATACATGACAGCTATCTAAGCTGTGAACAGAGGGAAGGGCACAGAGGGAAGTGGTGCCCAAAGGACTAAGCTAGTATGTCTAGTGTAAAAAATAAAATAACACAAGGCATTTAGATGAATTTGCACTGGTGTTTTTAGGCCACTGATTCCATTCACGTTACAACTACTTTCAGAACTTTACTTCAGGGCTGTGCTAACCTTGGGATTAGAAATGGCAATAAGCACGCACTGCTGTCTGACCTGCGCTGCTTATATAGTGTTTATACAGCCACATCCACCTGATCCACCCCCATGCATGGGTGGTCTGAATGCCTGCGGCTCACTGATATAGGAGATTGTGTTCAAGGAGATATCCCTTCACCTGTTAAGTTCACTGTTTTGACACCAAAACTAGACATTACAGGACTTTCAGAGATGTATGAGCTATATAAAAATTGTAGCTTCCCTGCGTTTTCATCCCTTTGAATAAAAAAAAAAAAAAGTGAAATCAATAAACTGATTTTTGACTTAGTATACTGCACTGTCTTCAAATCACACATGTGCAGCCTCACATTTGGCCTCAGGAGCTACTTCTTCAACTTCCAGAGTCAAGTCCCCTCCCTTCCCAAACTAGTACTTCCTGCTTCCAATTTGCTACTTTTATCTATCTCATGTTTTATCATTTCCTTGTGGCTTTGCTACACAGTTTACCAGTTATACTGATGCAGCTAAGTTTTCATAATTCTTTATCCATTAAAAAGTTTCTGCACAAGAACAGAAGACACATGTAGATTCAAATCCAGAGTAGAGATGAGGCTTGCAGGCCCATAGCGCTAATCATGATCCACAGAGCCATTCGGCGACTTGTCAAGGCCACCCAGAGAACCACAGCAGGCACGGGAGACCTCCAAGCTCCTGGCTTCTGGTTAAACTACTGACTCTTGAGGAGTTGCCTACAGCGTGCACAGAGCTGCACACCAGAGTCAAACCATCAGTAACACTGGCTCTCTGCAGTATCAGAGCACCTGTCTCTACTGATGTGATCTGATAGGCAAATGCATAGGACTACACACGCATTTCTGACGCATTAGCCAAGGCACAGTAATTACACCAGGTAATGCCACAGGCAGGCCACCTGGTACTTGAGAGAACACCACAGCCCACCACCCTCTGGTCCACCATGGGAAATTACAACTTAGGGAAGCAACACAGACCCTCCTCTCCTCCAGTCTGCTTCTCTGCTCTGCAGCTGTAGACAAACCCACTGCAGACTGGCACAGAGAGTAAAGCACAAGACTCAGGCTATGCTTGACAACATGTATTTTGGTACAGGCAACTGAACAGAGCAAAGGGCACGGAGTCTTTATCCATGCCCATGGCTTCACAAGTTGGCAGTGATCCAGTACTTGATTGAATTCCCAGAGAAATCACATACTGGACTATGGATCAAAGAAAATGTCTTCAGCTAAGATTTTTTCTGATCATAAATTTTATGATCATCAGTGAATGTGGCACCCATTTGTTTAAGCAGATAACTGTTTAAGAGGGATGCATGCACACACTCAACAACTATCGCTAGAAACAGCTTTTGTTGTTTTAAGAAGAACCTGAAGATGATAGCAGGCCTTTATCCTTTGTGAATAAGGGTTTCCTTTTAGAACAGGTCCACCACCAAAATACTGACGATTATTTTCCAAAATGATGCTGATTTTTTATTGCTCAAACAATGTCAAAGCTGTCAGTAGGGTTGCCAAAAACCCATACAAATATTGTTTTATAAAGAATAGCCTTTTGAATGTTATTTGGAAGTGGCAGGAAGAAGAAGTGCTACAAATTTGAAATAAAAAAAAAAACCAAACCAAAACACTGCACAAAACAAAACAAACAAACAGAAAAAAACCCACACAAAAAAAGGCAGGGGAAGAAAAAAGGAAGAACGATAGATTTCCAGGAGGTTGTGCCAAAAGCTACCTACTACCTATTGTGACACTTTTTTTCCCCCCCAACCTTCATTTCTCATGTGATGGATTTTGCAGCATTTATGTTTGTTACAGTTACACTGTTGTACGGATCCTTCTTACTAAAGGCCAATGCTCTAGCTCCACAGCTTCCCGTATCACACTAGAGAAAAGGACCATTATTAATTAACCATTAGCCTTTACATGAAACTTCTATCAAAGAAGAGAGGGCGGGGTGGGGGGGTACTTTGCTTAGAGCAACACTACCTGCACACAAGGTAAAACGAAATGTTATTAAAGTACCTAAAGGTCAAACAAACAAACCAACCAAAAATAAATCTATATTCCCTTTCTGAATACTTATGCAGATTCATGTACAGATTCAGCCCTTCTTCGAAAGCATAACAGCGCATGTTTTGTGCTTAGAGAGTTCCTTATAATCTTTCTAAACAGCAAAACATCTCTCCAATCCAGACCGTGATGCTGTTTGTCAGCCACACCGACGGAGTGAAAAGGAGGATCAGATTAGATCAGTGAAAGCGAGCTCGGGATAGAGACAGGCCTGGAGCAGAGGGCAGGAACCATCAGAAGCAAACACCGAAGACCTTAGGGAAAGCGTGAGTCTATCCAGCTTCCCAGGACAGACGATGTGGCGACCCGCCTTCTGCCGGGGAGCCTCAAGTCACCTCCGGTCCCCACCTCACATCGCATCCACCTCCCGTGACACCGCAGCCCGGCTACAGGCCCCAGGGCCGCGCAGCGGGGCGGGGGGCGGCGGGGCACGGCCACGCGCGGCTCCCGCTGCCCGCGAACC